>NC_090818.1:33839358-34162994 GCF_000390325.3 Nicotiana tomentosiformis | reverse complement strand
ACAAATATTACTCTTCGTTTTGTAGTAAATATTGGATTTGGATTGTTATATTAGGTTTTTGTTTGGTTGTTAGGTGTTTGGTTGGCTGTTTTATATGGCATGTGGTGTAATTACAAATACAGCAGAATTCTGCTTTAAAATGCCCAGATTTGCAACTAATTCAGTCGCAAATTTCACCGGGAATTACCTAGATTTGGGAGTGATTCAGTCGCAAATTGAAAATTTCTAACAAAATTTAATTAAGATTTGCGACTGAATCAGTCGCAAATGAAACAATTCTCGATATTTTTAATTAATTAATAATCAATATTTACGACTGTTTCAGTCTGAATAATTAATTAAAAATTAATTTTATTTTTTAATTTTCCGACGAAATCAATCGCAACTTTTAATTTATATTTATTTTTTTAATTCTGGTTAGCGACTGAATTAATCGCTAAATTTGTGACTGATTCGGTCGCAAATGGCCTAATTTCAAATGTCCCAATATTTTTCAGTTTGCAACTGAATTCATCGCAAATTTTCGATTGATTCTGTCGCAAATATATTGCGACCACGTGTTTTCCGACTAACACTTTTCAGTAGAAAATCTGTCGGTAAAATACGATTTTCGATCGATTTCCGACTGATTTGACGGTCGCAAATTTGTTGTTTTTTTAGTAGTGTGCAGAATTTGATTTTGGAGACAACATATAAAACATAAAATAATGCGAGAAAAACTTGCGACACCCCCTAAGAGCTTTCAACTTACAAGTTTCTGCGCATGTTCAAGACAAAACTTGCTTTATAGGAAAATAAAATAAAAATAGAACAGTGTTTCTTGGACATTCTTTTTTAGCTAGAAACATTATCAACGAGAAACAAACATCTCAAAAGGATGCAAGCCGTCAAAGGCTAGAGTGAAACCGGGTGCTTTATACTTGCTGCTGCCCTTCTTGCTTTGACAAACTGCATTATCTGTTGCTGCACCAACATTCAAGATTTTAGCAGCTGTTGTATCCTTGGAGTGCTGTCCTTCCCGGGTCCTGCGTAAGCGCGGGATACTATCCTTTGTATCTTTGGAATCCATGTTCTTCTTCTTATTTTCCGGTATCTTAACAGCTGGGAGAGGCAGCGGCAGTTCGTCACCAAAGTAGTCAGCACAAATAACACTTGCTGGTGAATGAAACAGAGACATTCTTTACCAAGATTGGGTACCAAGAATGCAGAAATAAGGGATTTGTTTGGAGAGATTTTGGACTGCAATGAGAATTTGTGAGGATGGAAAGATAATGCAAGTAGTCTAACGTATATATAGAGGAAGAGAAGTAAAATTAGAGTTAAACCAAATCCGGAGTGGAATAGGAGTTGATTAAGCCAGTTATGGTTGGAAAAACGAGTTGCTTAATTTTACTCCTGCATGGAATAGGATTGCTTTCTCTTTTATTGGTCCGTTTCACTTCAAAATATCTGCTAGGTTAATTTTGACTTTAGTAAAAATAAATAATAGAACTAAACAAAAAGAAGTGCTTATCCTTGCAATAACAAGAGATTTAGAGAAATAATATTGTATTACATCAATCAAACTTTAATAAGCACTAGGCGTTACCCCTAGTTTCATAGTTCGATATGAATGACTCATTCAAATCAGGCTTCTCGCTGTTGCACATTCTTTCCATTTCGTCAAGTTATTTATGAGTAACAATTGTCCTATTTAAGCTTTAAAGGCCTAGATTAATTAAATTCACTTGAAAAATATTATAACGAACAGTTAAAAGGAATATATTTTAGAAAAAACAATTCCAACTTTGGTTACAAAAATATTAATAAAGTCTATATTTTTTACTTTGTCCGGATTCGACGTTTTGGTTAGAGTTGAATTGGTAAAATTTGGCCCTGCCACGCGGCTCTTTATTTCGATGCAAGAGCAATTGAAGGAGCATGTGGCCGAAGCAAGTCGAATACTTACGGAGACAATTTCAATTGGCTATATAGCCTTCTTCTTAATAAGATTTCTTTTATCTTTATCTCCATTTGATTTATTTTTGTTCTCCTCAAATTTATTACACCCACTTTGGATTAATTGTTTGCTAGTGGCCTTAAAATACCAATCCAATTGTTTATTATAAAACCAGTTTTTGGGTTAAACAAGAGTGATATTAATTTGTAAGGAGCTTTATACAATTGCTTTTATTATTACTTTTCGGGTCTAAATTGAATAATTTGTCACTGATAACTTCAACTAAAGAATTAAGATTTATTTTGTATTTTTGCATCATTATTAGTTACTTGAATACAGTAACATACAAAATTTGAATGTACTTAATTGAATAAAATGAGTAGAAAATAATCATTACTAATGTTTCTATCACAAATTAGAGTGTTCAGTTGTCAAGTTGATTTAAACAGCTTGAATAATTTTAACATAATACCATTAAGACTTAGGGGTTGTTTGGTATGGTGGATAAAAATAACACTGGATATGGTGTATCAATAATGCTTTGATTGGCAATAATGAGACTAATTATACTGGAATTAGTTATGATAGGATTATTTCTTATCATTGATTGGTTGAGTGTATTAAAAATAACATGCATTGCATAATTTTTTTTTAAAATTATTTGTTTACAAAAAGGTTTTGAAAGGACGGTTCTGTCTTTATACATGCTATCCATATATTAAAAATTATGGTATTACTATTGTCATGGTTTGATATGTATAAGAATTATGGGTGTTTTATGGGACGGGTTGGAATGGACTGGACACAAAAAAAAAATCAGCCTATCCGTTTAACGTTGCGGGTTGAGTTAGCGGGTTGTACTTTTTCGGATTTTTTTTTGTCCGTCCGAATTCGGGCTTAGCGGGCTGTACTTTTTTTTTTAAAGTAAATTTTGTTTTTCTTATTCAATGTTATTGATACTTAAGTGTTTGCAAACTTTTAAGGCTTAGAATTAAACTTTGAAGTTTAAAGTTTTAAATTTAAAATTTGAATTTTACAATTTTAAAATTAAAATTTGAAAGTAAGTGGCTACAAAAAATTATTTAATAAGACCAATAAGCAATATGTAAGGATCAAGCTCCGAAAACTTTCATTTGATATTTTTATTGAATAATATATAATACTTCAAATTAAGTTGCAAGTTCTTTTTTGATTTTGTTATTTTTGAACTTGGAAATTAAAAGTTTACAACAATTATAAATAAATAAAAAAAAGAAATAGTACATCACATACTTTGCATCATTTTTGTAAGTTCATCCATGTCAACATGAGGTTCTTGGTTTCCGGCATTGGTTGAATCAGAACCATAAACCATTATATCTCCAATTTCTTGGTCCTCCGCTTCATCTACCTCGTCAAGCCCTTGATTTCGCCATTCTGATCTTATCCAATCTTTGAAGCACACTAGAATTTCCAAAGCGTTGCTGCCCAATGAATGACGGGTATCTCCTAGTTGCTGCCTTGCTTGGCTAAATGCGCTCTCTGATGCGACTGTTGAAATCGGCACATTTAGCACGTCTCGAGCCATGGCCGAAAGAACAGGAAATGGATTTGAGTTGCTCCTCCACCAACCCAGTGGTAGAAACTCCTTTATGCGGGGCTCTGCTGACTTTTGCAAGTACAATTGAAGTTCATCAATATTCCTGCTACTGGTTTGTTGATGCTCCCCTAGTGTAGACCAAATCAAATAATCTTCAACGCCATCATTATCATCCAAAGCACTGGTCCCAGATGTTGAAACTGAACTTGAAGAAATATTTGCATCTACAGCAGAAGAAGCATCAACAATGTTAGCACAATAATTATATAATATTTCTAAATGTTTGTGTGGATCAGAAATACAAGTGTCAATATCAGGAGTTTCAGTTGGTCCAATATCCATATAAGAATATAAAGCAGTGATTAATTGGCGACAAGTGGCCATTTTGATAGAAGGGTTTAAAATAGCACCAATTAGGTAAATAGGGGGAATTGGGTAGAAATATTTTTTAAACTTATCTAGCATAGATTCAACAACAGAAGTATATCCTTCTTTCTTTTTCAAATTATATAGTAAGAGAAATTTCAGCAATATGAACTAAACCATTTGCAATAGTAGGATAATAAGCTCCAGAAAACTCAAGTGTAACCACATAAAAATTTTGTAAAAACTTTACAACATCTTCAATGACATCCCAAGTTCTAGATGTTAACAAACGGGTAGGATCGGTAAAATGAGAATTAGCAACTTCAGTTATAGGCATTCTATATTTATAACAACATTTTAAGAATAAATAAATATAATTCCACCTAGTAACTATTTCTTCAGGCATAGTGTACACATTTTTCTTTAAATGCATTTAATTTAGCACTTCTATTATTTCCTTGAATTACACCAACAACTCTTCTAACTAAAGTGATATCATCTCTAAATAATTCAAGGCCACTCTTCACAATCAAATTATAAATATGACATGCACATCTAACATGAAATATTTCAGGAAGTGGTGGGTGTAGATGCAATTTTAATATTGTAATAGCAGCATTGTTATTAGAAGCATTATCAAATGACACACACAAAACTTTTTCTGCAAGATTATAAAATATAGCAACTTCATGGATAGTATTACTTATAAATGCACCAATATGACTTTGATCTTCATCATATTTAAAAGCAATAATATATTTTTGCATATAAAAATTATCATCTATCCAATGGCATGTAACAGTCAAATAATCATTACCATTTACAGCACGACCAATATCAGAAGTAAGAGAAATTCTACAAGAAAAACTGGCGAACAAAAAACGTATATATGTGTGATATTATCCAAAAAGCCTAAAGATATCAGCTCTACAAGTACTTCTAGGAATACCTTTAAACAAAGGGTTATAAATTCTTTGAATATAAATAACAAGATATGGTGAAGCAGCAAAACTAAAAGGTAAACAACCTAAAATAATCATTTTAGCTAATTCTTCCCGATCTTTCTTAATATCGTATTTACCTATTAACCCTCCAGTACTCGGGTTAAGTTTTTGTTGCCCATCTTCCTCATCTACTCCCCAATCAAGAGGGTGGTTGTCTACCATGTGCCAACGGTCAAAAAAAATTTAAAAAATAAAAATTAAAAAAATTAAAAAAAATCCGGGCGGAACTGGGCTGTAACCCGTTAAAAATCCGTTAACGGGCTTAGCGGGTTCC
The DNA here is from genome assembly GCF_000390325.3 of Nicotiana tomentosiformis. Lineage (NCBI taxonomy): Eukaryota > Viridiplantae > Streptophyta > Magnoliopsida > Solanales > Solanaceae > Nicotiana > Nicotiana tomentosiformis. Next base: position 34,157,832 of record NC_090818.1, on the reverse strand, counting down.
GATGCACCGGTATCAAAAAACTGTTCGTTTGAAACCTGCTCCCCACCCAACCCGTCCCAGCCCGCCCCCACACTATAGTACCGGGCTGACCCGGGCTGAACCGGGTTGTAAACGGGTCAGCCCAACCCGATTAACAGGTATAATAAGAATAATACTGAATAGGATGTATAACTAATACAAGTATTCGTTATACGTAAGTTGAAAAATATTACTCCCTCCGTTCACTTTTAATTGTCAAGTATTCTAAAAATAAATTTTCATTTTTGCTTGTCACTTTACGCATATCAAGAGAAAAAATAATTTATTTTTTCTAGTTTACCCTTAGCATTAATTACTCATTTCAAATCATTTTCCAAATCCATTAAGACTATATACCAATTAATATGGGTATCATGGTAAATTAAGCACTTTATTTATTATTTTTTAAGGGGTTTGAAAAGTCAATAGTGGACAAGTAAAAGTGAACGTAGGGAGTACCAAACAAGGACTAATAATACCAAAACTAATATATGGATTATTTTTCCTAATACATCCTACCAAATGACCTCTTATCCCCTTATCGTCTAGGGGTATGGGAGTCTTCCACACAATAAGTGTTGGTTCGATTCCCGCGATCCCTTCCCCTTCCCCTTCTCCAGTACCCCCATGTAATGGAAAATATAAAAAAGAAAAAAAGTAGCTTTAACATTAATTAATTTAAAATCTTCCATGATAAGCTATACCAAATCAACTAAATATGCCCTATTAAGCTTAGGAATCGAGAAATTTAACAGGCTGCATTCACAGGTTTCCAAGTTCATATATCTAATACACCATAAAAATGAAAACTACCTCAAGCAAGAGCCAGCTTCCTTCACGAGTTCAACCACATCTACTGATCATTTCTTTTTACCATTTGCCTGTTGGGTGACCACAAGGCGAAGGTGTGGGAGTGGGTGCGGCACAGAGAAAAAGGTGCTCAGGAAAACAACCGAGCACAACTTATTTCCCTCTAAAACTATCTGGTACTTTTACCACTGTATACAAGTATCGAGTACATTAAGCTGTTGGTTTATAAGGAAATTTACACATTCCCTGCAACTATCAACCAGAAGACGCATGGTAAACCCCATCAAAACATTATGTCCATCTTAACAAATAAGAGGCTACAACTAATTCTAACTTTTTACCCCTCAAAACTGACCTGCTTGCTGATGAAGAAGCTATCCACAAAAGAGAAAAGGTATGTATCACACATTTGAATCTGGATATCACAGAATACCAAAAACGCTTTCCACATTTCAAGTTCAGCAAAGAACTCCTGGTCAAACTTGCCCGCCATATTTAGAGCAGATTTGTTTCCATTTGTCCTTGAGATCAGTTGGATTACGTGTCTGATCAAACACATGACGACCAAGTTCTAGAATTTTCCTCCATGGGATATTCTTGTTTACTGTGGTTGAGAATTGTTTAACTCCTTCCTGCAGCCACAGCATGCATAATAAAGTAAGGAACTCAAATGAAGCAGATAACTGCCCAAACAGTGAAAAATCACTTTTTCGTTGACACTGCACACAGAAAATAATCATTGGGGCTGCCTCAACCAATGTAGTATTTAGGCACCAGACTTTTATCGCCACCATTCGACTCATCACAAGAGCCTTTTTGACCTTTCATGAATCATCCAAAATCTCTAGAGATGCCAATTGATGCCAACAATATGAACTGCATTATATGCATTTACAGACGCATCAATGGTGTCCCATCACTTTGTAAATCTCAAAGCAAGCAATTGATAATGGATTATCTGTCTCCATGAAGCTGTTCTTTTACATCCAATAAATAGTTCTGTAATACGAGAGAAAGTTTATTACTGAGGAATTTTCCTTTCCTTTGCAATAAGCAGACTTTTATTCTCCTCTCTATATCAACTATACAGGTGCTGCACATATTTTTGAAATGAAGGGATAAACAGGGAAAGCTTGGGAAGTGCTGAATTTGATGATACGAGATTGTCCTATACAGAGCCAAGGAGGATTTATCAACATAATTTCTTTATTTTTTCCCCATCTTCTTTATCTTTTGCCCATCCTGTTGACTGCTTTCACTACGCAGTTGTAACCTCCCTTTTTCTTCTTTTAGTTTTAAAGGTGGCAGCAAACCAGCTTGGCAGAAGAGAGTAACTATTGCAACACGCAAGAATAACCAACAGAAACCACATATATCTAAATTTTGCTTATTCTTTTTCAATAACTTTTCCCATAAGTATTTTATGCACCCTTGTACGAGTAGAACTTTTACAGGCAAAGAATATAATTAAGTTATCCAGTGCCATTGAAACAATTATAAAAAATGGTCAGTTGTAACAACCCAACACAACAAGCCAAATCAATTGCAAAGTCTGTAAGATTTCACAACTTTTACTGCCTATCCTTTTTTGCTGCACGAAACATATGATTCTACAATTTAACCGTAAATAAGTTAAATTTCCTTAAGGGGACGCAAATACTAAAAAAAAAAGATGAATAAGAAGAATCGTTGGTATGAGGATAGCATTATCAAAATTCAGTTGAGAAACTTTACCCAACTACCAAATCAAAGTTAATCAAGTCAATACCTAGTAAGTCCAAAAATATAGATGTCAGCTCTTCCAATGTAGGGACTTTTTTCTCTTTTTTTTTATAACTGTGGTGGCCGCACCAGCTCGGGCGCACCTCAACTACTTCCACGGGGTACTTGTTATCTCCCACCAGCACAGGTACCGGGTAACTTTATCCACCAAGGCTTGGACAAATGGAAAGAAATCACCTAGTGTTTTTGTCTCTGTTGGGATCTGAACCTGAGACCTCAGGGTTCTCAACCCACTTCATTGACCACTAGGCCACATTCTTCAGTGCTCCAATCAATGTAAGAAGGACTTACGCCGTATCTTTGGATCACACCAACAGAAAAAAACCTATACAATAGAGATTCCTGGAAATGTACCTCAAGCATCTCTTCCTCTTCGTGACGCCATAATACTCTTTTACGTTTCCCATTTGGAAGCTCAACTGGTCTGCAGTAGAGAGAAACGTTGAGTTATCTATTATTGAAGAAATGAAGAGGGTAATGTACTCAAACTTCAGAATATTTCTTTAAAGTAATCACTTACAACAACATGGAAGGCTGTTTAACTTGCACTAACTGGCCCGCCAGATTACTATTCTCAAGTAAAGAAGCTGATGTCCTAGTTAACCTTCTTGGAGAGTCGGTGACCAAATGCTCATCTCTAACTTTGTTAACCAGTTTACCAGGCTTACGTTGTGTTGAAACAGGCTTAGATTCTCTACATGTTGAATCCCCGGTTTCAACTCTTCTTTTACCTTTCAAGTTCTGCAGCGGTGAAGGATCTGCATTCAAGAAGGTTGCAGTAGTTTGATCAACCCCTATCATCTGCTCTCCTGCAATTTCAACAGAATTTCTTTTTGTTTCTTCCGGAACAAGTCTATTCTCCAATTTTTCCTCTTCGGCAACACTTAAGTGGTTGTCCTGGTGGTGATCTTGAAAACTTTTCTCTAGTTGGTGTTCACCAACTTCTTGTAGATCATTTACTTGAACCCTGTTTCCAGTTTCTAAAACTCTAAAGTCTGTTGCTGTTGCTTTAGAAGATGTATGATCACTAGGTTCACTACCACAAGCAACAACTGCGCCTGAATGTATTTGCTGCCCGACCACCCGTTGCTGATCACAATTGCTTTGTGGAACCTCACTTTTATTTTCTGGTAATGGCTCAACAGCCCTTTCACATGTTGATTTGCACACTATTGATGGCACCTCTCTGACGTTGTCTATCATTTCCTTATCTATGAATGCATGCAGAGCTTGTTTTTTCGACAAAACATGCTCCTTTGCTTGATTAAATTTTGCAACTGATTTCCTATATAGACAATAGGGGCAATAGAATTTTCCCAAATCATCAAATCTAGCTGGACAACCCATGCACCTTACATGAACTGCTATAGGACAATAAATATCAGCACAAGCCAACACTTCTCCACCTTTCTCACATTTTATGCAAATTTCCTTCTCCGAAGGGCCCATTTTCTGAACAAATTTTCCTTTCTATCCCCTCAACGCTAGCACAGGAATTAACTCATGATATCATCCAAGACGCAGCTCTTTGTTGATGTTTCTAGCATTTACTTAATATGTGATCTCCAATAACTACTGATGGATCAAACATCCAAACAGAGCTTGCTTCAAATCAAGGTTGGCTTCAATCATAGACATGGAAAAACTCCATAAGTTACAGTAAAGCATCAGACACAGCATAACCACATAGATAAGTGTTGACAAAATAGTCACAATAACTTAAAATATAGCTCACTCTTTGATACTCAATGATCTTTGGTATATGAAATTAGAGATTGTGCTTTTTTCTTTTCTATTTATTTTCTAATGGGGAACTCTACTTGTGTAAGCTTTTTAACCTATGTAGGCTCATATCGCCTGTATAAAAGAGGTTAAGATAGTTCGACAACCAGCTTAAAACTAGCCAACTTTTGATCAAATAGCCCACCCCAATTAGTACCTGATACCCTTCTTTAATTTTTACCCTACTTTTATTTTTGGCCCTTCTTTTATTTTCCCTAAGCCGAGGGTCTTCCGGAAACTGCCTCTCTGCCTTCTTGAAGGTAGGGGTATCGTCTGCGTGGATTTGTTGTTGTACCTCCTACCGAGTACCGATAAGCTACATAACTTTTTTTTTTACTCTTTGTAATGCAGATTTTCCTTATATTCTTCAAAAGATCAAAAGACAAAATATGAAACCTATATTCTTTGCACAATTAGGAGTATTACATAATTCATATTTTCAACTCCACTCTTAATAATAGTGCAGAGTCAGAAAAAAAAAGTATCTTTGTTTGACTTTGCACCTTTTTTTTTTCTTTCTTTTGATTTAACAATCAAATACAAAAAAACAAGTGCACAGTCAAACTAAGACCACTAAAACCGGACAGACGAAGTTGACACAGTAATGCTGAATCTCAACTGAGTATTGATTACCGAGGATTTTAATTTAACTTATTTCGAACAATTAATTAAATGGTAAGAAATTGAAATCTGTTCAATCCTTTAATCAACTATGCCTCGATCCAAAATATCAACAATTAGACTGTTTTTACTCCAGAAAATATTAAAAAAAATCGGGAATAATTTAGAAAATTTTAACAATAATTAAACATCGTTGGCACATATTTGAATTAACGGTCTCTTCATGCACGAGCAGATTGAAATAACCTACAACTTGTAATCTACCATTAAAATGCATCGTAAATTAGACATTTTTTCAGCGATGTAGAAGCAATCACCTAAAGAGAGAAAGTGAGAGAGAGTGAAGAGAACCTACAGGTGAGGAATCACCGGAGTAAAACCGCCGTGAGGAATTCGTCGAACCGAGCGGGACTGCTGATCGTTCAATCAACTGGGCCTAAATTGAGTCAATTCAAATTAAAGTTGGCGGACCGATTTGGGTCAGAAGTTTGGACTCCTCTTCTTTTGGTGCCCGCGAGAGCACAACCATCCATGTACAAGGCCCACAAAAGCCTCCTTTTTTCGGTTGGGATTTTAACACGGTATATAGTGGGGTATATAGTGGGGCTTTTGCATCTATACCCGGTTTTGGGGTCACAATTGAACCTATACCCATTTTGCAAAAACGTTTGCAAGCATACCCACTTTATGATCAACTTCAGACTTATCGGGTCTGAAGTTAAAAAAACATTAGTCTGAAGCGAAAAAATTGCACTTCAAATGCACTTAAGGCCAAATAAGTCTGAAGTACAACAAATGGTTTCATGCACTTAAGGCTAATAAGTTTGAAGTAAAAAATTGCACTTCATATGTACAAGTCTGAAGTGAAAAATTGTACTTCAGATGCACTTAAGGCCAAAAATTCCGAAGTGCAACAAACGTTTTCATTCACTTAAAGGCCAATGAGTCTGAAGTGAAAATTTGTACTTCAGATGCACTTAAGGCCAAATAGGTCTGAAGTGTAACCAATGGTTTCATGCACTTAAGGCCAATAAGTCTGAAGTGAAAAATTGCACTTCAGGTGCACTTAAGACCAAAAGGTCTGAAGTGCAACAAACGTTTTGCTACACTTAAGGCCAGTAAGTCTGAAGTGAAAAATTACACTTCAGATGCACTTAAGACCAAAAGGTCTGAAGTGCAACAAACGTTTTGCTACACTTAAGGCCAGTAAGTCTGAAGTGAAAAATTGCACTTCAGATGCACTTAAGACCAAAAGGTCTGAAGTGCAACAAATGTTTTGTGCTACACTTAAGGCCAATAAGTCTGAAGTAAAAAATTGCACTTCAGATGTACTTAAGGCCAAAAGGTCTGAAGTGCAACAAATGTTTTGCTACACTTAAGGCCAATAAGTCTAAAGTAAAAAAAATTGCACTTCATATGCACTTAAGGCCAAAAGGTTTGAAGTGCAAATTGCCCAGAAACAGAAATTTATTCTTCGAATTATAACAATCCAATATACGATTTAATACCTAAATCTACTCCAAATGAACTCAAATTTTAAACATAACCTCCAAATATCATCAGCAACAAACTTCAATCATCAATTTGTCAAAACAATAATAAATCTAATGAACCCATTTTGCAATTAAGAAAAAGAAGAAGAAGAAACCCTAAGCAATAGTAAAAAATAAAACGTCATAACAGCTCACCATTGTAAAACATCATAAACTACATTAAAATATGTTGACAACCACTATATAAAATCATTGTCACCCGAAGAAGAAGAAGAAGAAGAAGAAGAAAACAAAGGAGGAGAAGGAGGAGGAGAAAGATGCCTGAAGTTGTTTAAAAAGTGGGTACAATTAAAAAAATTTTAAAAAGTGGATATAGGTTAAATGGGGGCGACCAAATAGGGCGCCCCGTACAATTTTTACGTATATAGCCGTCCACCAAAAATAACTGTCAGATGTAAAACATATGGATAATTATATAAATTTTGCATATACTATGTATATTTTACATAGTTATACATATATATATATATATATATATATATATATATATATATATAATCTATTTTATATTGGCTAGCAATTTTAAATATTTTTGGCCGAGCGATCAAACGTGTAATTTTCCTTTTTTTATTAGTATTATTAATGATAACTGATAACAATAAACAAATAAACAATGACATAGTAAAAAGAATGAGATTTCACGCTAAGTGCACCTTTGTACACGTTAATGCCGCGGGAGAGTCTTTCTCAAATGAGAATAAAAAAGTTTTTTTGCAAGACTATCCTTTCCTCTAATCGTGCAAGTAAGTGATCCAACTAATATGTCAATTTAGAGAGGTTCTTTAAAAGAAAACTAAGGAAGTATATACTCAAGTTCAAGCATTTGTTTACTTTAGTAGTCTATTATAATTACTATATATAATATTAAGCTACTTCTTACGTATTTGATATCATTTTTATGCAACACAAGAAAACTAGATAACAAAAATAACTAACTGTATTAAAGTAGTTCAAATCATAACTTGGTGTCTATTGGTTTCTTATTCAAATTTATAATTTATCAGTTTTAGTGTGAATATATGACTTGTGACTTGATATGTCTAAAGACAAGTAAGCTGCTTGTGTTGTGGCCACTACATTTTTTGGTTCAACTTTTACTCCAAACATGAATTTAACCAATTAGCTTATAAAATTCTAATTAATTAATTTCTTGCTTCTCATCAGATGACCAGCATTACCAAGACAATACTTTCTTTAATAAAATTTTCAAACTTAATTTATTATTGACTCTTGTAAAAATGGGTGAAGATGACTTTGAAGCTATCTTATAAATGGTCTCGGTCTTTCGGGCCCAACCTTCGAAACTTAGGCAAGAATATATACCTTTCCTCAAAGTCTTGAAAACGTTACAAAGCCAGCTTTCAATTAAAGTTATATTTGCTGTAAATTTCCACAACAATAGCTATAAAGGAAGTTAAGGGGTTTGCTTTTACAAGAAGCTCTTGTAGAAGAGTGGTAGTGATTCGACCTTGCATCTGTCGTGGTACCTACAACTTGGAAGAGCATAAAAATTAATAAAATGACATAAAACTTAGAGGAATTTTCAGAAACTGTTTAGTGGCTATTAACTTCATATAGCTATCATATACATAATTATTTCCTATAACTATTATTCAGTTGTTACGGTAGTGTATTTAATGTATTCGCGCTACTGTATTCATGAATACATCAGCAAAAAACGCCTAAAATCAGGACAGTTCAGTTGTAACCGCATGTATTCACATGTATTCGCGCCATGTATTCAATGAATACAGTAACGACAATCACATTAAAAATATGTATGTCCAACTGTCTAATAAACGGAAATAATATCAATTATCATGATACACTCCTAATATAACTCAACATAATCAATTCTAACATGCCTCATTATCAACCCAATTAATTAGAATAATTTTTCAGTTGTATATAATTATTGTATTTAACTTTTGTATTTAGTGTGTTTCAATATTTTTTTTTTACTGTTACATTCATTAGATTCAATGTTTGTATTTACTTTATTCGCCATTTTATATTCAGTGTATTCAAATGAATTTGTATTAATAGAATTTTAGTTATTCCTAATACATGTTATTACTATTGTATTCAATATATTTCATTGGTTGTATTCACTGTACTTATATTTGTATTCAGTGTATTTTACTGTATTTCACTATATTTTAAAATTAAATGTATTCACTATTTATATTTTGTTCTATTTTAATGTTTGTATTCAATGTATTTCAATATTTATATCATGTATTCATGCATGAATACAGGTGTATTCACATGTATTAAAAAAATATAAACCTTTGAAATATATAAATACAGGCAAAAAATAATGTATTTATACAAAAATACAATATATTTGAGTGAATTTGTACATAATACAATGTGTTTATATCATTGTATGTGACTAAATAGCAAAAAAGGAAGAAAGTTCACCGGAGATCGCATTTTCCGGCCAAGCAAAATATTGCATACATTGTATTAAAACTGAAAATGGAGACGAACAAAAATTTCGGCTCTCAAAGCTTCTCCGAAGTAAAAAATATTGCAGTATCTGTATAGAGGAATCCATTGCAATATTCAACGTAGAAGCCGCAGTCTCTTTCTTTCTAATATTGCAGTATAAATCCATTGCAAATATTTGGCATAGAAACTAAGCAGCACAAATTCATTGCAATATCCGGCGTATAAACTAAGCAGGTATTTTGCTTGAAGAGAGAGAAGGAAGAGAGAGAGAAAGAAGAAAATTGTTGTTGGGATTTTGAGAGAGAATCGTGTGTAAATTGAAAGAAAGAGAGAGAAAGAAGAAAAAATCTGAAAGAGCATCTTGTGTTAGTTGAAAGAAAGAGAGTGGAAAACATAAATAGTGTATTTAATGCCTCAATGGTAGTATATATCATAAATACCTATTTTGCTATAAAATATAAAAGGTAGCTATAGAAAATAATATTTTAAAATAATTTTAGTTTATAATAAATAGGGTGTATATCTTTGATATATGAGGTAAAATTTCCTAAAAATTAATATCATCTATCTAAATTTTGGTGGATAGAGTTATGTTATACTCATATTAGTGAGAGATAATAATCAATTGATGAAATAGTCGAGATGTGAATAAGTTGATTCTAATACCATTATTATAAATATAAATATTTATTATTTATTATAAGCTAACAATCAGCATGTTCAAATTTTTAGGGTAAATTATGGGGTACTTGAATCCATGGTCTCTCCGTAAAATACATATTTTCTAAAAGTTGTATAATATTAAGTTATTAACTGTTGAAACCTATGTTTCAAGATTGAGTTATTTACCAAGAGGAATAAGAATCAGTTCTCACTTAATATATTTTTTCTCCCTTTTTTAGTAGTACACCCATGCTATTAAATAAAATTATCTGTAATTAACTTTTACGTAAATATGATTATGTCCCTATACAATTTCTAGGTATGGGAGACAACTTATACGTATAATTATACAAAATAGACTATCACTATACAATTTATATACAATAGACTGTCACTATACAAAATAGACTGTCACTATATAATTTATATATAATACAATGTCACTATACAAAATAGATTGTCATTATACAAAAAATATACTAAATAGACTGTCACTATACAAAATATATACAAAATAGACTGTCACTATACAAAAAATATACTAAATAGACTGTCACTATATAAAATACATACAAAATAGACTGCCACTATACAAAAAATATACTAAATAGACTGTCACTATACAAAAAATATACAAAATAGATTATCACTATACAAAATATATACAAGATAGACTGTCACTATACAAAAAATATACTAAATAGATTATCACTGTACAAAATACATACAAAATAGACTGCCACTATACAAAAAATATACAAAATAGACTGTCACTATACAAAAAATATACAAAATAGATTATCACTATACAAAAAATATACAAAATAGATTGTCACTATACACAATTATACAAAATAGACATTTCAGCTATTAGATGCAATATGTTTGAACCGGAGGAACATTTCATGTCAATGAAAAAAAATATGAGCTATTAAAATTTGAAAGGGGCTATAGAGGTTCATTTTCTCAAGAATATATACCTTTCCTCAAAGTCTTGAAAACGTTACAAAGCCAGCTTTCAATTAAATTGCATCTGCTGTAAATTTCCACAACAATAGCTCCAAAGGAAGTCAAGGGATTTGCTTTTACAAGAAGTTCTTGTAGAAGAGTGGTAGTGATTCGACCCTGCATCTGCCGTGGCACCTACAAAGTGGAAGAGCATAAAAGTTAATAAAATGACATAAAAATTAATATCATCCATCTAAATCTCGATGGATAGAGTTATTTGATACTTAGATTAGTGAGAGATAATAAACAGTTGATGAAATAGTCAAGGTATGAATAAGTTGACTCTAATACCATTGTTATAAATATAAACAATTATTATTTATTTTAAGTTAACAATCAACATGTGCAAATTTTTAGGGGAAATTATGGGGCACTTAAATCCATGATCTCTCTGTAAAATTAGATATTTTATGTATATATTTTTTAAATGAGATATAATATTAACTGTTGACACCTATGCTTCAAAAATGCTTAATGGTATACTTAGTTAAAGATTGAGTTATTTATCAAGAGAAATAAGGATTAATATATTTTTTCTCCCTTTTTTTAGTAGTACACGCATACTATTAAATAAAATTATTTGTAATTAACTTTTACGTAAATATGATTATGTAAATATTTTGTAAAAGTATGGAGTAGTATTTTATATTGATTGCCTTGGCAGTTTAGCACCACCTGTGACATTGGAGTTTCATCTTCTGAAGGCTATGATACTTTGTTATTTGTGATCCATCAAATAACCAACTATACCAACCGCCCCTTTCTCTCACCATTTCACCCCGCAAACTACGCTAAGCAACATAAACAAACTAACATTAGAAAAAACAGTACAATCTTTGACAAAGACACAGAGATAGAAGAATAATTTTGCAAAGATAAGGGAACAAAGACTTGTAATTTCTATGCAGTGAGTAGAAATTAGTTTCCTGTGAAGATTCTTTATTTTTGTTTGAAAAATAAAAGAGGACATGCATGTCACGAATTGGGATTTTTAGCAGAACTTGTTGACTCTCATCAGGTAGGTTATTTTTTTGATAAATCAACGTGACCCAATAGTCTCTGTTTGTATTTATTAATCGTCTTAATTAATATGTGCACATAAACTTAGCCTGGAATCTTTGTCTTCTCCTTGCTATTTCACCAACTGATAAAAAAAAATTCTGTGTGTTTCTGTTTGATATTTTGTTGGCAGCTATGCCAATGGTCGGAGATGGAAAAGTTTCTGTTTTGTCAGCAGAGCAGAAGCAGTAGTGGATGGCTAAAGATTCGCAATTTACAGGGGCTAAGTCCCATCTTGAAGTGAGTTTTCCTTCCCTCTCCTAATGCACTAGTATGTTCATTGTCCTGTTGCATTTAGCAAAGTTATGAGTATGAAAAACAAATTGATCCGAGTTGGTCACTTTTGAATTTATGAGGAATCTTATGTTTCTGATTTTAGTCATGCCCAAGGAATGATCCCCCCGGGGTTGGGGGTGTATTCTTGTGTTATAAAGTTATTTTCTTTATAATTTTTGTTTCCTATTTCTGTCAAAATAAATGATGGTTAAGTATGCACAGGAAGTCTATAGGGGAGCTATAGTTTCTTTTAACTTTTAAGATAGGTGATCAAGGGCTTACTTTACTTGATCAAAAACAAAAAAGAAAGGTGATCAAGGGCTAAATAAGGACTGCTATTGTCTTCTTCATATAGAAATAAATCAAAATCTTTGTTAGTTTTGCATTGCACATGAAAGGTGTTACGTTTTCTCCCAAACAAATCGTTCATTGACATTTTATTAACGACTTCTTCTTTTTCTTTTGATAAATCCTACGTTGCTCGGAATCTCCGAAAATGTTACCGGGTGCGTGTCGGATCCTCCAAAAATAGTGTATTTTTGGAAGATCCGACACGGGTGCGGCATCATTTTGGAGAGTCTGGGCAATATAGGATAAATCTATTTAATCTTATTCATTGAACAACCAATTTTGTGTGAAATGTATGAACGAGGTGAATGAGTGGCTCAATTAGAGGAATTTTCTCATGCCTGTAAAAAAAACATTATATTGTTCTGTCTATGTTTAGGATTTTATTTAGCATAGTGACCAAAAGTATTGTAGAGGTTACACCTTTTGGCCTTCTTTTATCATATCTAATGAAGGAATACTGGCTAAACAGATGGGATCACTTGAAGGAAGAGCAGTACTTCAGCTTGAGGATGAGAACCTTGTGAACTCTAAGAATAATGATAGGAGGACATCTTCTATGGATGCCACTCCTCAGATATCAGTTTTCGATGCCGATGCAGACGAAGTTAGTTGTAAATGTATGTGGAATAATTTAGTAAGGCAGATGCAGATAGTTTTGTTCTCCAAGAAGTTAAACATGCTTATTCCTTGTGGTCCTCTAGCCATTCTTGTTGATGAGTTAACCGATCATCATGTAAGTTGCAAAACATTTTCCAGTCCAATATCTCGGATTCTTAAAGGAGCTTTACTCACATTATTTTTTCTCTTGTTCTTTCTGTCATGACTTTTTCAGGGATGGATCTTCTTTCTTAGCTTGTTAGGAATCATACCCCTTGCAGAGCGTTTAGGTTGGGCGACAGAGTAATTTTCTAGACCCATAATCTACAGTACTTTGTATGAGCAAATCAAGTGGAATTTGTTTGTTGTTGCCAAGGAGTTGTCGCCGTTTATTTAACATTCTGGCTTATTGTCTGCTAGTGACAGTAAAATGAAAGTTTGGGCTAGAATGCGTTCACACTTATTCACATTCCTGTTTTGCTGTATGGATAATTTGGAAAATGAATAGCTTTTTAATTATGTTCTCTATTAAGTTGATAACTTGGAACTTTGTATTTGATTAATAAGCTGAAGGTGATCAGTTATGTTATATAAAAGTTGTTTATAGTATTTACACATTTCATAATTGATGTGTTTTTGGTTGTCATTTTTGTAGGCAACTGGCTTTCTATACGGGACCAACAGGTAATCTTGTGTTTTCTTTGTATCATAGATGTACATACGTATTTTTCATATACTTGACTTAAAGGTCATTTTTCTTCTTTATGTGATTATTTATCATAGGATGTTTTGTTGCTATGGAATAATGATCACTTTTCAGTCTTAACTTGCTTTCAATTTGTGTCATCTTTGAGCAATCTGCGGTTGTAATTTTGCAGTTGGAGGACTTTTAAATGCAACTTTTGGTAACGCAACAGAGCTAATAATATCAATGTATGCACTGAGACGTGGCATGATTCGTGTGGTTCAGCAGTCATTATTAGGCTCAATTCTGTCTAATACATTACTAGTGCTTGGATGTGCATTTTTTGGTGGTGGACTTGTTCATTCCAGTAAGGACCAAGTTTTTGACAAGGTAGGTTATCTTATGCTACCATATTTATATGACTCGGAAATCAATATCAGTTTTTGTTCAAGCATTATATCACAATAGCAAAGGTATGACATTCTCGGAGTTTTCTATGTCAGGGAAACGCTGTGATGAATTCAGGGTTGCTTTTGATGGCAGTTATGGGCCTGCTGTTTCCCGCTGTCCTCCATTTTACACACACTGAGGTGCATTTTGGGAAGTCAGAGCTGGCACTTTCCAGGTTTAGCAGCTGCGTAATGCTTGTAGCATATGGTGCATACCTGTTTTATCAGCTGACTAGTCAGAATAGTCTTTACATGCCAATTGCTGAGGTTGGGCTTCTTTGTTTTCTCAGCACATTTTTTGTGTTAAATGTTTCTTACCTTGGATACAGAACTGGTTGTCTTTCATCGCAGTGGAATATCAATTGAGAAAAAAGAAACTTGAAAATAAAAAGTTCCGGTCATTAGCATCACATAAACCTACTTTTCCTGCCGAATTTTATGATTCACTTTCTGATAATATTTCCATAAGAGTAGCCACTGCATCTGGTAATATGAAAATAAAAAATGTCAGCTCTTGCCTAGAAGGAGTGGAAATTATGCAGTCTTCTATACATATTATCAATGGGGAAACCCAAAAGTCCTACAGTGATTCCCTTGCATACCATCCTTTATCCCTCGCAGGCTAGGTTGATCATTTGTTAGCTACATTACTCTTCCATTGAGTTTGTTCAGGTTTTCCTAAAAGTTTAATAACGTTCAGGAAGAGGGTGAGAATGACGGGGGCGCAGATGAGGAAGAAGCTCCTGAGATATCAAAATGGGGGTCAATCGTATGGCTTTCGATTTTGACACTATGGATAGCAGTCTTGTCAGAGTACCTGGTTAATGCCATAGAGGTAACTTCTTCGTCCTGCACTACCTATTCTCATTTTCTAATTTGGCACTTCATAACTTTGGCATTCTAGTAGTAGAATCGTCTAATTCTCAATCTATAACACATATAAGAAGTGATAAGACAAACTAAAAAAATATTGTTCCTTTTTAGTCTCTCTGCCAATAAACATTAAACTATGTTTTCAGGGGGCATCAGTTGCTATGAGTATTCCTGTGTCATTTATAAGTGTCATACTGCTCCCAATCGTTGGAAATGCAGCTGAGCATGCTGGTGCTGTCATGTTTGCTGTCAAAGACAAGCTTGTATATTCTTCTCTCTTTTCTTTGTATCAGAACTATAATTTACTATCACCATTCCTCATTTACCTGGTACTGTCACAGGACATCTCTTTGGGAGTGGCAATAGGCTCATCAACGCAGATTGCCATGTTTGGGGTAGGTAATTTGAAATGTTTATGCGTGTTAATTACATCAAAGAGAAACTTTAACCAGGAGTTTACTGTTGATTAGCTGCTTTCTTCAAATAAAATCTATGTTTATGCATGCAAGATATGAATATATCAGCATGTTTCTGCTTTGCAGTTGGCTGCAAATCGGACATCTCATTCAGGAAGAACTATCCATAGATATAACTGAAAGAGGCATTCTGTTATACTTTGCCCACCTTCACTTTTGGGACAATCACATAATAACATCCAACTGAAACTTTGTTCTCATATACAAGAGTCATGACACACAACTTACATGGCAACCACTTTTTCACTTAAGATATGCATTTTGAACCATATCAAATAACCATGTTTACTGCCAAGTCAAATAATTCATCGAATTTGTTCTCATATTGCATCCATGCTTTTCCTGAAAGTACCCTATATTAGAATGCGTATGAGTTGAATTTGTTTGAAAATTCTTATATCAAAGTCTCTGTCTTTCTAGGTTTCCTCAATATATGATCTGTTCATAAGCACAGATCTATTTTGTGCGCATTTTGGTCTTTTTGTTCATTACTGATAAATGTTCTTAGAAGTTTATTCTTTTATTTCATCATTTTTACTTTTTATTAAGTGTTGGCCTTGATTGTAATCAATATAATCTGGGAGTTTATGCCTCGTTTAACCTGTACTATTGTTGCAGATCCCATTCTGTGTTGTGGTTGGATGGATAATGGGTCGTCCTATGGACTTGAACTTCCAATTATTTGAAACGGCCACACTTTTCATGAGTGTTCTTGTAGTAGCATTCATGTTGCAGGTGAGTTCCCCCCTCCTCCCCTTTCACTTTTGTTTGTTGGTTTCTAAGTGCTCTTTCAATTTAGAGGTTGATGTTGGGAAATAATTAAACAATACTCTTGTTTTCTAAAATTTCTTGAAAACTACAATGTCTATAGAGGCAATATATTTGCTTCTAAACGTTGACGGTTTTGCAAGTCTTGCGGAGGAGCTTGATCCAGTGTTAAAGAAATATATCATGTCTCTTATTCATCCTCCCTTTCTTTCCTTTGTGTTTTGCTTCACTCCTGGGGTTTCAACTTTTTTCTTTCCGTTTAACCTTTCCTTTTTTCTGCAGGATGGAACTTCAAATTACTTTAAAGGACTGATGCTCCTTCTCTGCTATCTGATAGTTGCTGCAAGTTTCTTTGTGCATATAGATCCAGAGTCTATACGTAAGTTGTGTTTCTTTTTCGTGAAATTACCATATGACATTGACAGCTCCTGGTCTTCGTTTTATTTATTCTTTTGGTGTTCCTTTTAACCGATAACATCTGTTATTATTTCACTGTTACACTAATCTGCTTTGCTTATGGTCAGTCAGTTTAGCATTAGATTAGATAACCAGTTAACCATTTTGGGTCTCGTTAACGTAATATTGTATTGATAACTACCTTATCATATATATATTCTCTGTTTTAGTTGAGATCCCAAGTTTGGAAATTCCTAGGGATACTAAGCAGCTAGAATCTGATTCTCTCAGTTATTTCAATCTTAATATCCTGATGGGTAGCCGCTTCATATGGCAGAATATTCTTCTGCTTCTCTCTTTTTTCATGGCAGCAGTAGATAATCATGATCTTTAATCCTTCAAGTAAATCTGTCTGCAAATTGTGATAGCAATCAGATCTGCTTCCCCGGTTTTTCCCTTTCTGCATATACCATAACGTTAGAACTTTTTATGGTCAGTTGTTCTCTCTCAAATTTTGCATATGGTATGTAGCTTAGGAGGGGTTACAGATGATTCCAAAATCCAAATGCTGCGATTATAAAGAGCCAATTAGAATTTCTAGGATGTGCGGTCCTTCCTGAATATGACACTTAAGAAAAATAGACACTGCTTTAATTCACATGAGGATGCAATCTAGAGAACCAGCTGAAGGTAAAACATCTTTTTAGTAAGCGGGACTGATTTGGGGGACACTTGCATTGGAGTTATGAATTCGTTACTGACTTTTAGTTAAGCACACTTGGAATGGTGCTTAATCATTATCAGCAATTTTCTTTTAGAACATTTTAGAAAAAACTCCATAATAATGAGAAAGAGTTAAAGGGAACTTCACACCTGAGGCTCTGGAACTAGAATAGACATCCAGAAAAATTCCTGTTTAAATTTACGTGAAAGTCCGTGCCAGTGATCATTTCAGACAATAAGCTGATTAGGAGATCCCAGGACAGAAATAACATCCGTTCATAAAGATCGAATATTCTTAGCCTTGTTCACGAAGGCGAATGAAGTGTTGTGGCATTGGGTTCATATGAACCTAGTACTTTTATGCAAAACATAAATTTATGTGCAAAAGTATAGTAAAATCATAACAAATAGTAGGCCTGAACCCATAACTTTAAAAATACAATGTGTTCAATGCTAAAAACCTTAAAAATTGAACTCGTAGAGCTTAAAAGTTGAACTCGTAGAGCTTAACAACAAGCACGATTTTATTTGTTGTAGAGTGTACGTGATGTTGTCTATTTATCTTTTGTTTTGCTGGATACATCATGTTTCAATCCACTTCCATTTTAATCCAATATCTGCAATGTATTTGCAGAGGACAAGCCCAAAAAGCCATAAGTAGTGAACATGGTGGTTTCTGATGTTTGACCTACTAAAGCTGAAGGGCTAGAATACCATTAGATCTGCATATGTTTAAAGAGCCATCTTCAGTTTTGGCCACTCTGAGCTGTGAATATCAACGATCGTTCATCTGCAGATGCTCAGGGTTCTGTGTTGCTACTATATATATTTTGAGAAATTTCTTGCTTTCTCAGTTTTGACTTGGAAGCAGGTGTCATTAAATTAGGTGTTTTTGTGTGCAGCTGGTGATTTGTCATTAAATTAGGTGTTTTTGTGTGCAGCTGGTGATTTATTCTTTCGCCTGTGAAATAGCTGGATAGTAAAAAGAAAACAATTTCTGTGTTAATACTTAGGAACTTTAGGTAATTGTTAACGCGAAATATTTCCTTGTTAAATGCAGAATATGTATATTTTTTGGTTTTCCTTGAGCAGATCATGAACGTCTGCGATCATATACTATGTATCATGCATATGAAGAAAAATCATTTGTTGATGGTTAATAGTTGCTAAATGAAATATTATACTTTGTAGTTTCTTCAAAAAAACAGAAAGCAAAATATTTAAGATTTCTTCCATGAACTTATCAAAGCTTATATAAGCTTTTAATTATCGCAATACATTCTTTATTACTAAAATATTCCGTAGACCAATGGTTCTGCACTAATTACAGCTTTTATGTGGACCGTCGTGTATATGCGGCTCAATATACATATATAATTCTGCAAAAAACAATTTTATGTAAAAATGTGTATGCAAATCATAAGACCTAACGATATATATCAGGATCTTAAATGTGAATTAATACTCATGTATATTAATAAGAGGGCCAATTAATAAATTTTTACCCTTATAGCCTATTTGGTCAAACTTCTAAAATCAGCTTGTTTTGAAAAATATTTTTCTTACAAGTGCTTTTCAAAAAACTACTATTGGTGAGAAGCAATTTGTGTTTGGCTAATTAATTTGAAAATTACTTTTGAGCAGTAATTAATGTTTAGTTAAACTTTTTAAAAGTGATTTTAAGTATACATTTTTCTCAAAAATACTTTTCAAAAGTATATTTGGGAAGAAGCTATTTTTTTCTGCCTCTCAAAACCTACTTCTGCTTCTACTTAAATATTTTTTTTTCTTTTAAAAGCTTGGCCAAATACCCGAACATTGGGAAAAATACTTTTGGCCAAAAAAAAACTTGCCAAACATGTTATTAATCTAGTTCATCAGTCAAAACAATCAATTGAATGGACAAGATTTGTTGTTATTAAAGATCTAAATTTACAACTTCTATGAATCTGGTCCACAGATTATTTTAGAAAATTTCTAATTGTTTCGGTCATCGATCGGACTATTACCCGATAATACTAGACTATAAGTTCGAAAATTCCAGGAAAGACATGAACCTGGAGAAAGTCGACCAAATCAAAGTCACCCGCTATTGGATAATGAAGTTGCAATTTTCATTGACCTTTTACAAAATTTCTACATTAATAGAATAATAAGCGAAGTAACACCCGGTCAACTATACTTGGAAAAGTCTACAATCCAAACATCACAAAAGGCCTATATAAACTTGTAGAGAATGTTTGCTTGGATCATGAGATTAATTAGATCAGCATAACTATTTCGGCGGAGAATTAATTAAAGTCTAAACAGAAATATTATGGCGCGATCCTATGGTGTGGGAGATGGTGGCTCAGCAATTGAGGGCTCGGGGCTGATGATAATGGTTGGAATGGTTGTTATGTCTATTTTAATGATCTCAATGGTCATTTTTGCTTGTGGGGACTCCTCTAATGGCGAGAAGGACGACGACTGGTACTATCGTGGAGGTGGAGGAGGCGGCGGAGCAGGCGGAGCAGGCGGCGGCTGTGGTGGAGGAGGTTGTGGTGATTAAATTCTTGTGGTTACGTTACGTTGTGGAGTGATCAAATAGCTTATTTTTTGGCTTATGTAGATGAGACTCCAAGTACATATATGTAACCGTGTAATATTTGCGGATATTAACTTTGCATGCATGGAGTCTCTAAGAAACATTACCACTATTTCTACATTGTAAAATTTCCTAATTTGTACGAAATCGATTGGAACCCCCGACATGCAATTATGCCAACTTCAAGTTCTTGTCTTAAACAATAGTGTATTACTCTTTTAAAGGATTCAAATTACCCTAATAAAAATTAAAATTTACCGACAAATAAAATTATATTCATAGAAGAAATCTATTTATATTTTACCCACAAGTAAAATATATTCAACAATATTTTTTTAGAAGAAATCTATCAAACGAGAGAGATCATGAGATATGAGGCTTTAATCATTCGCTTGTAATTTCATTAATCTCAGCACTCTCAAGTCTCAACTATCTCATAATCTAAAAAATTAGGTATCTGTGTGTGGTCGAAACCCATTAAGTCAGTCGTACGGACTGGTCGAGATAACAATACTTCGATCGAAAGGTATCTACGTAAGGTCAGGTCGAGGTCTGAAGAAAGGGCTTCAGGATTCGAGCTCCAAGTCCGATCAAGGATCAGTTCGGTATCATTATCAGACCCATGACCAAATCGAACCACGAGGCAAAAGGTTGTCGGAGATGCACAGACCGACCAACACCCACCCCGAATATCAAGACTCCGAGTCAGGATCGAGCTCGAGTCAAGGCTGATGGCTCGACCCGATATCGAGTTCGAGTCAGTATCGAAGCTCACAGACAAGGGCGTTACAGCCGCACTAAGGGAGAGAATCCTGGCGGGAATTAGGGAAAAGACAATACATCATGGGCTCTCCACTACGTATTTTTTATTGTATATAAAGTAGGATCCCTCCACTATAAGGATGGGATGGATTGTAAGCAGAGGACACATGGTAACAAAAGATTTCTTCTCATATTGAAAGATATCCTTGTGCTTATTTCACTTTATCTTATTCGTTCTTCTTGCTCGCTATTCTCATTCTCATAGTCAAGAATACACGTATTTCTATTTCTCTATACGATTTGTATCAAATTATATCACATGTCCTTAGAACCATACACAAATTTAACTCTATCTAATTTTTCGGGTAAACAGTTTGGCGCCCACCATGGGGCTAAGGATAACAGTGATTATTTGATACGAATCTAAAAATAATACGCCGTTGTGTTTTGTGCTTGTTTCCGAAAATATTTTGGATTTCAGATTAACAACGACTAACTACCAATCAAATGGCTTCACCAATCGACAACGAAGCCGGTCTTCAAGATGAGAATAATAACTTGACACCCAGTACCGAAAGACCACTTGTAAACGCCGTTAGAGCGCGAATCGAAGTGCCGATAGATATCAATTCGCATGTAGCTATTGAGGCGAACCTACATGCTGAACCCGAAAATAACATTCATGGTAGCACTCGGTCTGCAGTTCGAGATACCTATAACGTCGAGGAAAATGACGTTAGCTTGCGCATGATTTTCGAAATGTTACAAGCCCAGCAAATAGCGATAGCTCAGTTGCAGAGCCAAACTCAGGTACAAAGCAGGCCGTAGCCCAATCCGCTTCGAGAAATCACTCACAGAACGGAGCCAGCCATAGTGAAGTCAAACGAGCATGAATCGGGGACTACTCCCGAAATTACTAAATTGCTCGAGGAGCTCACAAAACGAGTCGAAGCCAACGATAAAAAAAGTAAAAACATATAATTCCAGGGTCGATCAGATCCCGAGAGCTCCACCAATGATAAAAGGGTTAGATTCGAAAAAATTCGTACAAAAGCCTTTTCCCTCGAGTGCATCCCCAAAACCAATCCCCAAAAAATTCCGTATGCCCTAAATTCCCAAATATAATGGTACGACCGATCTCAACGAACATGTCACCTCTTACACGTGTGCCATCAAGGGTAATGATTTGGAAGACGATGAGATCGAATCCGTGTTATTGAAAAAATTTGGAGAGACCCTCTCGAAGGGAGCGATGATTTGGTATCATAATCTGCCACCAAATTCTATTGATTCTTTTGCCATGTTAGCGGATTCGTTTGTAAAGGCACATGCTGGTGCCATAAAGGTCGCAGTAAGGAAATCGGACCTCTTCAAAGTAAAACAAAGGGGTAGTGAAATGCTGAGGGAGTTCGTGTCCCTATTTCAAATGGAACGCATGGAATTGCCACCGGTCACAGATGACTGCGCCGTCCAAGCTTTCACCCAAAGGTTGAACGAGCAAAGTTCAATAGCGTCACGTCGGCTGAAGCAAAATTTGATCGAGTATCCAGCAATAACTTGGGCAGAT
The DNA here is from genome assembly GCF_000390325.3 of Nicotiana tomentosiformis. Classification (NCBI taxonomy): domain Eukaryota; kingdom Viridiplantae; phylum Streptophyta; class Magnoliopsida; order Solanales; family Solanaceae; genus Nicotiana; species Nicotiana tomentosiformis. Next base: position 34,135,572 of record NC_090818.1, on the reverse strand, counting down.
GTACACAACCGATATCGGTCAAAAATTAGGGTTGAAGACGACCAGTTGGGAGCTCCTTCCGGGTCCATGCATCAGAACAGGACATCTATTAAAAACCAAAGGGACATCGACAGAGAGCAAAGGTCGAACAGAGACCGATATCAACCGTACGTCGCAGATCGAATAAACAATGGTTCAGCGCGCAATGCCGCTCGAAACAATCGAAGGAGTGATCGAGGAAAAAATTCTCGGGGGCTTATGAGCAAGAGTGGCTTTGATAAATATGCGGATCCTATAGAGGCACCTCGGCTATCGGAGTACAATTTCAGCGTCAACGCATCGGGCATTGTATCAGCGATCAGAAGAATCAAAGATACTAGGTGGCCCAGACCTATGCAAACCGACCCTTCCCAAAGGAACCCGAATTCGATATGCAGGTATCATGGTACGCATGGCCACAGGACCGAGGATTGCAGACAATTAAGAGAAGAGGTAGCCTGCCTATTCGATGAGGGCCACCTTCGAGAGTTCCTCAGTGACCGAGCCAAGAATCACTTCAGAGAAAGGGATGCCAGCAAAAAATATAAACAAGAGGAACCTTTGCATATCATTCATATGATCATCGGTGGGGTCGATACTCCACAGGGACCTGTGCTCAAATACGGCAAGATACCGGCCACAGGGGAAAAATGAAATCGAGGTTATGTACCCAAGGGCACATTATCATTCGGAATTGAAGAAGCTGAGGGCATTTCTTAATATCACAACGTCGCTCTGGTAATTTCTATCCTATTAAATAAAGCTCAAGTTAAGCGTGTTTTAGTGGATCCAGGTAGCTCTGCGAATATCATCCGATCTTGGGTAGTATAGCAGCTCGGTTTGCAGAATCAAGTCGTGCCCGCAGCTCGGGTCTTGAACGGCTTCAATATGGCCAGTGGAACGACTAAAGGGGAGATTACTCTACTAGTGAATGTAGCTGGAACCATCCAAAATACTAAATTCCACATAATCGAAGGAGATATGAGGTACAATGCCCTACTCGGAAGGCCTTGGATCCACAATATGAAGGCAGTGCCTTCGACCCTCCACCAAGTAATAAAATTCCCTACATCGGACGGCGTGAAAACAGTATACGGGGAGCAACATGCTGTGAAGAAAATGTTTGCGGTCGATGAGGTAACACCGATACCAACGCTATCGGCCTCGGAAAGATCGAGCACTAAAGATAGACTAGAAACCAAATAGCAATCACAGCCACCAGTCTCGACCGAATCAGTGGAATAGGAAATAGAGGATAACGAAGAAGAGTTTCTGACACCTCGAGCTTTCATCGTCCCCGACGACTCCGACGCTACCAAATCTACGATCGAAGAACTGGAGCAGGTTATATTAATCGAATATCTGCCCGAGAGAAAGGTATACCTGGGAACGGGATTGACCCCCGAACTCGGGAAAAAACTTATTCAATTTCTTATCGATAACATAGATTATTTTGCTTGGTCCCATTTAGACATGACAGGGATCCCACCGTCAATAACAACACACCAGCTGAGCTTGGACCCTAGGTTCAAATCGTTGAAGCAAAAAAGAAGATCGCAGTCCGAGGTAAAACACGCATTTGTAAAGGATGAGGTAACTAAACCTCTCAAAATAGGGTCAATTCGGGAAGTAAAATATCCCGAGTAGTTAGCCAACATAGTTGTAGTCCCTAAAAAGGGGAACAAACATAGAATGTGCGTAGATTATAAAGATCTAAGAAAACCATGCCCCAAAGATTCTTTTCCACTACCTAGCATCGATCGCATGATCGATGCCACAGCCGGCCACGAGATCCTTACTTTTCTCGATGCCTATTCCGGGTACAATCAAATTTGAATGAACCTGGAGGACCAGGAAAAGACTTCATTTATCACCAACTATGGAACCTATTGCTATAATGTAATGCCATTCGGGCTAAAAAACGCAGGAGATACTTACCAACGCCAAGTGAATAAAATGTTCGAAGAACAAATAGGTAAGTCGATGGAAGTTTACGTTGATGACATGCTAGTTAAGTCCCTGCGCGCAAATGACCATTTGACTCATTTGCAGGAAACGTTCAAGATCTTAAGGAAATATAACATGAAGCTCAACCCTGAGAAATGTGCTTTCGGGGTTGGATCGGGCAAGTTCCTTGGTTTCATGGTATCAAATCGGGGAATCGAGATCAACCCCGACAAAATTAAGTCCATCAAATACATCACCGTCGTGGATAGTGTGAAAGCAATGCAAAGGCTAACCGAACGGATAGCTGCCTTAGGCCGATTCATTTCGAGGTCATCAGATCGAAACCAAAAATTCTTCTCTCTACTCAAAAGGAAGAACGATTTTGCCTGGACCCCAGAATGCCAACAAGCACTAGAACAATTGAAGCAGTACCTATCGATCCCACCACTACTTCACACTCCGAGGACAAATAAGAAGCTTTACTTATACTTGGCGGTATCGAAAATCACGCTAAGTGGCGTCCTAGTTTGAGAAGAGCAAGGTACACAGTTTCCTGTTTATTATGTAAGTCGGACCTTAGGAGAAGCAGAGACTAGATACCCTCACTTAGAAAAATTAGCACTTGCACTAATAAGCACCTCTAGAAAGTTAAGACCATACTTTCAATGTCACCCCATATGCGCTTTAACCACTTACCCACTTCGTAACATTTTGCACAAGCCCGAATTATCGGGTCGATTGGCCAAATGGGCCGTCAAACTTAGTGGGTACAATATTAAATATCAACCCCGTACAACCATCAAGTCCCAAATTTTAGCAGACTTCGTAGCCGATTTCACGCCAACCCTCGTACCCGAAGTTGAAAAGGAACTCTTGTTAAAATCGGGTACGTCGTCGGGGGTTTGGACCCTTTACATAAATGGTGCTTCAAATGTGAAGGGGTCCGGGCTTGGCATCGTACTAAAACCTCCCACAGGTGGCATTATTAGGCAATGAGGCCGAGTACGAGGCCATGTCAATTTGGGATACCAGCAGAAATAACATGCGACAATGGTAAACAATTTATCGGCGGTAAAGTGACAAAATTCCTCGAAGACCATAAAATAAAAAGAATACTATCAATACCATATCATCTTAGCGGGAACGGACAGGGCGAATCAATGAACAAGACTATCATCCAAAACCTGAAGAAAAGGTTGGGCAAAGCCAAAGGGAAGTGGAGAGAAATTCTGCCCGAAGTCCTTTGGGCATACCGAACAACATCGAAGTCCAGTAGTGGAGCAACTCCATTTTCCTTAGTATATGGCTCTGAAGCCTTAATTCCAGTCGAATTCGGAGAACCCAGCGCAAGGTTCCGACATACATCAGAAGAGTCGAACCACGAGGCTATGAATACTAGCCTCGAATTATTAGATGAAAAATGAGAAACGACACTGGTTCGAATGGCTGCACAAAAATAACGAATCGAAAGGTACTATAATAAAAGAACCAAACTCCGCCATTTCGAGGCCGGGGACTTGGTCCTAAGGAAGGTCACCATCAACACTCGAGATCCTAATGAAGGGAATCTCGACCCGAATTGGGAAGGACCTTATCACGTCCTCGATATAGTCGGAAAAGGGTCTTATAAACTCGGAACAATGGATGGCAAACCGTTACCAAACAATTGGAACATATCACTCCTCAAACGATAGTATTGTTAAGGTATGATTTTCTCCTTTCTATCATCTAGATATATATATTCGACACTAACTCATTGCAGGAATTCGACAAAAGATATCAAGACCTCTGGTTTTAAAGCACGCGTTGTACTCTTTTTTTCCTTAGTTCGGCTTTTATCCCAAATGGATTTTTCTGGCAAGGTTTTTAACGAGGCAACAATTATGTGCTACCTGAACACAATTCAACAGTATCCGAAGCTTCTTCATAATAAACCCCAAATACTGGGGGACTACCATCAAATAAATCAAGTTCGACGCAAGAAAGTTATTTCATATCAAATTCATGTCGGGCAGGGTCTCGATAGAGAAAAGTGTAAGGGCCAAATGGTCAAAACGAACCATGCCCATGTAGTTTTTCTCGAACTCTGGCACAAGATACAAACATATTTATAATGACTTATAAAGGAAAAACTTCTTCTTCTCAGATATCTCTTACTTTGAAAAGGTCTTCCTACTTCATGATTCAAACAGGCTTAAGGGCCAACCACCATCAAAAGGCCTACGGGCTACGATATTTTGAGTTCGAAGCAATCACTCACTCAATCATTAAGCCTAAGGGCTATCTTACATCGAGCTCGAGCGAACCACTCACCCGATCATAAAAAGCTTACGAGCTAAGATGCTTTGAGTTCGAGTTCGAGTTCGAAGAAAACACTCACTCAATCATTAAGCCTAAGGGCTATCTTATATCGAGTTCGAGCGAACCGTTCACCCGATCGTAAAAAGCCTACGGGCTAAGATACTTTGAGTTCGAGTTCGAAGCAAACACTCACTCAATCATTAAGCCTAAGGGCTATCTTACATCAAGTTCGAGCGAACCGCTCACCCGATCGTAAAAAGCCTACAGGCTAAGACACTTTGAGTTCGAGTTCGAAGAAATCACTCACTCAATCACTAAGCCTAAAGGCTATCTTACATCGAGTTTGAGCGAACCACTCACTCGATCATAAAAGGCCTACAGGCTAAGATACATCGAGTTCGAGTTCAAAAAAATCACTCACTCAATCATTAAGCCTAAGGGCTATCATACTTCAAGCTCAAAAAAATAAAATCACTCACTCAATTATTAAGCTTAGGGACCAACACACTGAGAGTTTGAGGCTCTGTTCTCGCTTAGAACAGACCGAAAGGGTTCCATTACTCCAAAATTCAAGATAACTCAGCTCGAAGAACCGCTGTAAAATTAGGTTGCAATAACAAAGTCTTCACAAAAGCAAAAACACGTTCGAGCATGAAAAGGAGAAGACATTCAAAAGAAGCTCTATTATTAACAAAAGTGGGTATGTACAAAGAGACTGGTCAAAAGTTTGCAAAAGAGAAACTAAGTCCTAACTGCGGCCGGTATCAATATCTCCTTCGGGAGCTGCTTCTTCTTCAGGCTTTTCATCGGACCCGCCCCGACTACCTTCTTCATCATCATCGTCGTCGTCAAAAGAGACAAGCTGCCTGGCTTCAGCATTGAGCACCTTAGCTCGGGCGATTTCCTAAAAAAGTTCAAAACCTTGAGTGTGAATTTCCTCGAGGGTTTCCCTCCGAGATTGGCACTTTGCCAAGTTAGTAACTCGTTGCTCCCGATCAGAAGCCTCCCTTAGCTGCATTTGAGCAGCCTCGACATTCGCCCGATACACAACAATGGACTTGTCCTCCATGACTTTTGACGACTCGATCTCCGCCTTGGCCTCATCAAGCCTTGTCTCAAGCTCCTCGATCCTCATAGCCTAGGCCGAACTTTTTTGCTTGACACCCCGAAGTTGAACATCGGCCGATAATAGTTTGGCCAAGATGGTTTCTTTTTTTACAGCTAGGCTGTCCATAGTCGCCTTCCACCGATCATATTCGGCCTTGATCTGATCGACTTCTCCCCGAAGCAACCCGATATTCTCAACCTTTTGTTGCAGCTGAGATAACGAAGGGTTAGCTTCCATAGTTGGGTAGAATCCATACTCTAAAAGAACGATGCTCACCTGTTTATCCAGTTCGGCCTCTTCTTCATGAGCCTTGGCCAAATATGCTTGGAGGTCCTTTATAACCTCTTCCTTTTGGCCACAAAGAAGCTTCAGAGCATCTCTCTCCCCCGAGACCTTTTGAAGCTCGGCCTCACACTGGCTGAGATCGGCTCGAAACTTGCTAAGGGCCTACACAAAAGGGAAAAAACGCAAGTCAGGTTTAGAAAAGAACAAAGAAACCAAGCGCAGTAAAATCATTACCCGAGAAATGAAACGTTGGGCCTTTTCTAGGAGAATAGAAGCGTCATTAATATCGGAGGCATCATCGCCTCCAGCAAAGCAATCTTGAAAAGGGTCCCCTACGCTAGAGCCTCCGCCCATATCGGGGGTCTTCAATTCTCGAGCTTCCCTTAACGCCTCCTCGGAAAAGGTCGGAAGAGAAGGCAAGTGGCCCACTGTCATGGTCTCGAGCAAATCGCTCGGGACGCGCTGGTCGACCCTCGAGCTATCAGAACCGGCCCCGTCTGGTGTAGCTATCATCGGGTCGGAAGGTTTGACGACATCGATGGCTTTCGCAGATAGGACCACGAGTGCCAAAGCTTCTTCTTCTTCTTCTTCTTTTTCATCTCTCAGTCATTGGACCGAGTCCATCGTAAGAGCGATTACCTTTTTCTTCACCCTTCGAGTTTTGAGTTTTGGGTTTTGGGTCCTCGGACTGAGAGGCCATTTTCCGTTTTCTATCTTTCCCCGGTTTCGGAGCCAGGGACTTGGTTCCTTCCTCACCACTCGAAGGCCTCAAAACGGCATCCTTGGTTACGCCTGCATGAAAGGAAGTCAGTAACGAATGGAGCATAAAACAAAACGTTTCAAAAAACATGAAAAGTGACCCTTACCGTGATTCTTGGCCTCCCACCTACCTTTCGCCAAATCACGCCAAGCGCGTTCGGCATAAGAGAAACTCGAGGCTAGATTTCGAACCCAATCTTCGAGGTCGGGTACCGCTTATGGCATCCAAGGGGCAGCTGTATATCGGAGGGAGATATCAGATAGAATCATAGAAAGATACGAAAAGCAACGCCTTATGAAAATCACTTACGGTCGAAATTCTATTCCTCAGGGAATGGCATCTTCTCTTCCGGAATAAGGTAACGGGTCCTCACCCGAATATAACGGCCCATCCAACCCCAATCCTTGTCTTCGTCGATGCTCGACATTAAAGCTTTCAATGTCCGACGATGGAGCCTGATTAGTCCTCGAAAGATTTGAGGCCGATACAATCGTATGAGGTGATTTAGGGTGAAATCCAGCTCCCCGGCCTTGCTGGAGAAGAAGCGAAGTAAGATTACTATGTGCCATAGGGAAGGATGAATTTGACCAAGGGTCACCTGATATCTTCTGCAAAAATCGACGATCACAGGATCGATGGGACCCAACGTGAAAGGGTAAGTGTAAATACTTAAAAAACCCTCCACGTGAGTGATGATGTCAAATGCTGATGGAAGTGTCTCTACCAACGGCGAAATGGAGACGGAAAGAGTAAGAAAAATTGGGGATTTTTTGATTATGGTAACAGATTAAGTTTGATTTAGGACGGGCTATTTATGGGCTAACAGAGACGGTTCATTCTCACATAATGGCCAACATCAACTGACACACATTAAATGCCTCGATAAGCTAAACCGACGGGACAACTACCTCGTACATCATGGTCGGACTCAATACTGATGTCAATATATGTCTAATCATACTGTGGCAAATCATGTCATTTCTCGTCACATCCTCCCCGAAAAACGAGGGGACTATCTGTATGCGGTCGAAACCTATTAAGTCAGTCGTACGGACTGGTCGAGATAACAATACTTCGATCGAAAGGTATCTACGTAAGGTCAGGTCGAGGTCCGAAGAAAGGGCTTCAGGATTCGAGCTCCAAGTCCGATCAAGGATCAGTTCGGTATCATTATCGGGTCCATGACCAAATCGAACCACGAGGCAAAAGGTTATCGGAGATGCACAGACCGACCAACACCCACACCAAATATCAAGACTCCGAGTTAGGATCGAGCTCGAGTCAAGGCGGATGGCTCGACCCGATATCGAGTTCGAGTCAGTATCGAAGCTCATAGACAAGGCCGTTACAGCCGCACTAAGGGAGAGAATCCTGGCGGGAATTAGGGAAAAGACAATATATCATGGGCTCTCCACTACGTATTTTTTATTGTATATAAAGTAGGATCCCTCCACTACAAGGATGTGATGGATTGTAAGCAGAGGACACATGGTAATAAAAGATTTCTTCTCATATTGAAAGATATCCCCTTGTGCTTATTTCACTTTATCTTATTCGTTCTTCTTGCTCGCTATTCTCATTCTCATAGTCAAGAATACACGTATTTCTATTTCTCTATACGATTTGTATCAAATTATATCACATGTCCTTAGAACCATACACAAATTTAACTCTATCCAATTTTTCGGGTATACAGTATCATCACCTCTATTTATAATAGTACACAAATATATACTTTAAACAATTAGAAAACTTATTAGGATTACTAATTAATCTCGGTTTAATTTTAACATCGTCTCCCTTGAGCGAAGTGATCTTTAAATTTAATCATGTCATAAACAATATTAGGCATGTAGAAAACTTCTCCGATTGATTTGTACTTTGTCTTTGAGTACCCATTTGACTCCAATTAGCCTTTTTGCAGGTGGTGGTAGACCAGTATTGTCAATGAATAGTTTGTCATGATGCCCAGAACGTAGAGCAGCGACTTGAAATCAATTGCATCTTCAATAATATTAATAAAATTGCACTTCAATATATAGTGCAGTTCTAAACCCCCAACTCCTTTTGGCCCAGTCTTAAGATCGACCAAAAGAAATTTTCGATCTTGATAAATAAGCTATGACAGTGACATATATTGCACACAATTTGTCCTTTTATTTTCTTCCTTTTTTAAAATTTTTTTTCTTTCAAGTTCTTTCTTCGCAAAGTAATTTATGAAGGGTTAATTTCACTGATGGTCATTGAATTATCTTTTAATTTCACTAAAGTCATTTAACTATTTTTTGTCACTTAAAAGTAACTAAGCTTTATCATTGTCACTTAAAAGTCATTTTGCCTCAAACCCCTGACATAAATATGACATGACATTAAATTTTATGATAAAAATCCAAAAATAAATGTCACATAAGCTAATATGGGTCATACCCATTTTAGATCCATTTATCCTTTAATGTGATTTGATCCATAATCCAAATGAGTTTCGATAAAAAAAAATATTAATTCCACATTAGTTTAAAATGATTATCCTATACTACAAAGTTTTGCCTTTTCTGTCACAACACATTCATAATTGCTCTATACTAAAATAATCTATGCTAGAAAATTCTTATCTTGTTTGTATGCCCCATCCGAGTCATTTTATAACTCTACTGAAGCTAAAATACTATTGTATACAATGGTATTTTAAAATGACTCGGATGGGGCGTACAAAAAAATAAGAATTTTTTAGCATAGATTATTTTAGTATAGGATAATTATGAATATGTATTATGTAGCAGAAAATGCAAAACTTTGTAGTATAGGATAATCATTTTAAACTAATATGGAACTTAATATTTTTTTTATCGAAACCCATTTAGATTATGAGTCAAATCACATTAAAGAATAAATGGATCTAAAATGGGTATGACCCATATTAGCTTATGTGGCATTTATTTTTGGATTTTTATCATAAAATTTAATGCCATGTCATATTTATGGTAGGGGTTTGAGGCAAAATGACTTTTAAGTGACAATGATAAAGTTTAGTTAATTTTAAGTGACAAAAAATAGTTAAATGACTTTAGTGAAATTGAAAGATAGATCAATGACCATCAGTGAAATATATATTGATCAATACAAATTTTGTACAAAAACGTGAAGCAAATTTGAACAAGCCATATATATATATATATATATATATATACACTTTAGTGAAATTGAAAAATAGTTCAATTATCATCAGTGAAATATATATTGATCAATACAAATTTTGTACAAAAACGTGAAGCAAATTTGAACAAGCCATATATATATATATATATATATATATATATATATATATATATATTATTATTATTATTATTATTATTATTATAAAAGCATGAATACAACGTCGGTTTACAAAAATAACCTTATAATATTAAGGATAATTGTCGCGATCCGAAATTCCTACCTTCGGACCGTGATGGCGCCTAACATTTCACTTGCTAGGCAAGCCAACGTTACAATAATATTAGTCATTTTTAAATAATTTTTAAATTTATTAATAATAAAGAAACAAACGTGGAAGTAATGTCTGAAATGTAGTGAATAATCCATAAAAATAACGATGTCTAATACCATCCCATAATTGATCTCACAAGTGCACGAGCTTCTAGAATAATATAAATAAAGGTCTGAATAAAATAAAATTGTTTGAAAATAAACACACAGCTAAAGTAAAGTAGACGGGGACTTCAGAACTGCGGACGCCGTGCAGTTATACCTCAAGTCTCCTATGGTAGCTGAAATCCGAGCAAGTCTATAGTACGCCGCTGGGACCAACTCTGAAATCTACACAAGAAGTGCAGAGTATAGTATCAGTACAACCGACCCCATGTACTGGTAAGTGCCGAGCCTAACCTCGACGAAGTATTGACGAGACTAAGGCAAGTCACTTACATTAACCTGTACGCAATATTAGTAATAACAACAAATAATAGAAATAGATCAGGTAACTCATTTATAATAGTTGAAGCTAACTCAACAGTCATAACCAATTATTATTTCAACCAATTTCCGTTGCAGCGTACAACCCGTTCCCACAATATATTCATTTTCAACCCTCCAATATATTTATTTTAATCAAGTATATATATAGATTTTTAAATAAGTCTGTTGCGGCGTGCAATCCGATCCCCAATATAGACTTTTTAATAAGTCTGTTGCGGCGTGCAATCCGATCCCCCAACATAGACTTTTTAATAAGTTTGTTGCGGCGTGCAATCCGATCCTCCAATATATATATATATATATATATATATATATATATATATATATATACACTTTCATTTTCGTTGCCGCGTGCAACCCATTCCCCCAATATAACTTTAAATAGCTCATAAATGTAATAAATATTACTCTAATAAATACCACGTCCAATGAGAAACTATTAAGTATCAAGACACACAATAATTATAATTTATTTATGAACAAACAGTGGTAACTAGCAATTAATTGTGAAAATTGTGGAGACAATAGGCAGTTTAATATTTAATATGCTAAATGTCAAATAACAATTAAGTCACATAAATCAAATAGTATGTAACAATTATTGCAGGAATTCAAGAATTAATATTTGACAAAGAATAAGAGAGAAACAATTATTTTTAACAATTAATTAGTGTCTTAGAACAATTTATGATTTTCAAATAATTATACAAACAATTAATTTGATGACGTATAGACACTCGTTACCTCGCCTATACGTCGTTCACATGCATTTCACATAACAAATAATTTAAGGGTTCTATTCCCTCAAGTCAAGGTTAACCACGACACTTACCTCGCTTTGCAATTTCAATCAATTACTCGACCATGGCTTTTTCTTTTAAATTTGACTCCAAAAGTTTCAAATCTATTCACAAACAATTCGATATACTCAATATAAATCGTAGGAATTAATTCCATATGAATTTACTAATTTTCCGGATAAAATCTGAAATTCACTTTAAAAATTGATAGCGGGGTTCACGTCTCAAATCTCGGAAAAACTTACGAAATCCAAACACCCATTCCGAGACGAGTCCAACCATATAAAAATTATCCAATTCCGATGTCAAATGGACCTTCAAATCTTAAATTTTCGCTTTTGGAAGATTTTATAAAAATATGATTTTTCTCCCAAAAATTCACGGATTCATGATATAAATGAGTATGGAATCATGAAATATAATAAATATAGGATAAGGAACACTTACCCTAATATTTTTCTGTAAAAATCGCCCAAGAATCGCCTTACCCGAGCTCAAAAATGGAAAATGGTTGAAAACGGGACGAATCCCATTTTTCAGAAATTAAGTTCTGTTCCTCGGCTTTTTACCTTATGCGATCGCGTACAATGCTTCGCAATCACGAATCACATTTTTGGTTGCCCAGCTTTTTGCTCTACGCGAATGCGTAAAACACTACACGAACGTGATGCTTTGACTCACAGACTTACGCGATCGCGAATGACCTCACGCGATCGATATGAGTAAAGCGTGTGGCTAAGCTTTAGCCTCTTTAACTCTACGCGAACGCGACCTTGGCCACGCGTTCGCGAAGCACCGCTTCACACCCCTACGCGATCGCGTCGTCAAATTCGCGAACGCGAAGAACAACTTTGGCTGGCCTCTCAGATTGCCTTACGCGATCGCGATGAGTAAAAATTCTGCAACAAAACGCCAGAAATCTGCCATCTTCCTTAAGTCCAAAATGGTCTGTTAAGTATCCGAAACTCACCCGAGCCCTCGGGGCTCCAAACAAAACATGCACAAAAGTCCTAAAACATCATACGAACTTGCTCGTGCGATTAAGAAAACTTTAAAACTTATATTTTCACAACCGGACATCCGAATCACGTCAAATCAATTATGTTTTTCACCAAATTCGGCAGACAAGTCATAAATATTACAGCGGACCTATACCGGGCTCCGAAACTAAAATACGATCCCGATATCAATAAATCCAATATCAGTAAATTCTTAAAAATCCTTAAGCTTTCAAACTTTTAATTTCTTATCAAAATTTCATATCTCGGGCTAGGGACCTCGGAATTAAATTTCGGGCATACACCTAAGTCCCAAATTACGATACGGACCTACCAAAAATGTCAAAATACTGATCCGGGTCCATATGCTCCAAATGTTGACCGAAGTCAACTCAATTGAGTTTTAAGGCTCTATTTCACATTTTAATCCATTTTCACATAAAAACTTTCCGAAAAATTGTATGGACTGCGCACGCATCGAGGAGTGATAAATAGTATTTTTTGAGGTCTTAGAACACATAATTAATTATCAAATTTAAAGATGACATTTTGGGTCATCACAATAATAACTCATAATAAAAGGACATAACCGAAGTTCTAGATATTAGCCTTATAATCCTATTAATTTTAGGATATAATACTACACGTTAGGAATCTTACATGATTACTTTTAGGAATCCTATTAGTATAGTTACTTTCGGGCGGTCTATTCATATAAAATTGAACAAGTAAATATATTTAGTCATGTAATCCTATTACTTTTAGGATATACTTCTTAAAAATTCCTATTACTAATTTAATTCGAACACGCATTATAACATCCTATTACTAATTAAATTTAAGAATGTATTATATTATCCGAATTCATTTAGAAAAAGGAGGGCCTCTTTTATTATAAAAGCATAAATACAATATTAATATACAAAAATAGCCCTAAAATATTAAGCGGAAGAACTCATAGGGAAAAGACATAACTGGAATAACCTATTTTTTTTTACTACAATACCTTCTTTACTAATTTTTAATATTTAATATAATAAATAAATAAAAATTTGTTTGTTAAATTCTTAATAAAAAAATATAGGAAGGTTTAATAAAATCAATTTCATAAGAATCCTCCATATTGGCAATACATTACCACTCCATAATGTCCAATACAAAAAACAATATATATATATATATATATATTGGCAATACATTACCACTCCATAATGTCCAATACCAAAAATAATAAAAGTAATATTAAATGGACTGCATAAAGAGTTGAAATTGAGAAAAAATACCCCCACGATAATATATTTTTATATTATATTTGAACTATTTTCTTACTCAAATAATATTTTTTTAATCAATTTTTCGTGTAATATTAAAAAATACCCAATTATTAAACAACAACTAAGAAAATATTTAAGAATATAAATGTGTGAGAAAGTAAAAAAAATGGTTGGTAAGATCAATACCACTAATGATTCTACAAACATAAAGATCTAAAAGTGAAATGTCATATCAATTTTTTACACTTTGAAAATAAAATTTATAGTGGATAAAATTATAATTGAGATTAAATATTCAAAACAAGAGATGAACTAATATTAAGATCTGAATCAACATATAATAAATTATTTTTTATGTTAATACCAAATAATTAAATCTTTTAATTAATTATTTAGCAAGAGAATCCAATTCAATTATTTTTTAAATTCATCATATGATTAAAATTCTTATTCACTTAAAAAAAACTTAGGATACATAAATTTTGTCACGACCCAAAATCTTACCTGTCGTGGTGGCGCCTATCTTAATACTAGGCAAGCCGACAAATATAAAATAAACCACCAATTCCTTTAAGTTTGAAAACACTATAAATAAATTTAAGAGTAAAATCCCACAATTTCTGATGCAAAATACTATCTTTATACAATTGTCACGATCCCAAAATTCGCATGTCGTGATGGCGCCTATTTCAATACTAGGCAAGCTGATAACCTCAATAAAATACTATAATCTTTTAAGTTTGAAAACATAATATTTAAATTTAATAGAAAATCCCTCAAATACTGATACAAATACACTCCCAAAACTCGGTGTCATTGAGTACATGAGCATCTAAATGATAACACAGTCTGGCTGATAAAAATACTGTCTGAAAATATAGAACAACACAAATAACTGAAAGGGAAAAGAGTCAAGGTCTGCGGACGCCAAGCAGCTACCTCGATAGTCTCCAACAGATAAATCCCCAAATCTAACAACCGCCATATCCGGAAGTACCTGGATCTGCACACGAGGTGCATGGTGTAGTGTGAGTACAACCAACTCAATAAGTATCGCAAATAAACAGGGCAAGGTAAGTGAAGCTTAATTTGTTGAATTCACTAGTTAAATTAGTACAACTATATCCTGTTCAACAGTATTATGGAATGTTGGGGATAATGATAAAGAAAATACAAGTTTCACACATTGCAAGGGCAACTCACGTGCTACACGGACAACTCACGTACTAACAATAGAATATGCACGGACAATTCACGTGCGACACGAACAACTCTCGTGTCAATAATATCAATAAATGGATCCGCACGGACAACTCACGTGCTGCATGGACAACTCACGTGCCAAAGTATCAATATATGGATCCGCACGGACAATTCACGTGATGCACGGACAACTCACGTGCCAAAGTATCATACAATAGCTATAAAGTAAGGGTACACGTATATAATGAATGAAATAAGATTTGTTTCTCCCCGGACTAGTATAATTAACATGCTAAAGTGCAGGCATGTTCAAAGTGTGCTATTGTAACTAATCTGGGAATTTCATCAATGAAAAGCATTTATCAAGTTTGTTCTGGGATTTAAACCTCTGAGTAAACACATCATGATTTAATTAAATCACATAAATTGTTACCACATGTTAGATATCGAAGCTCGAAGCTTAACAGTCATTTCTGGGCTTATAAGAGTCCGAGCACAACCCAAACATAAATACACAATCCCGGTGCCCGCACATGGGACCATCCCCATATATGTGCGCACCCAAAAGCACGTGGCTATCACAACAATTCAGGCAACTAGTGCCTTTACCGAGTTTAAATATGATACTTACCTCAAGCAACTCGAATAACTCCGCTAGCAAGCCATTGCCTCGCGAATCTGCCTCCGAACACCTCAAATCTAGTCACAATAATTCGATACAGTCAACACAAATTATAGGAATCAATTCCATATGAAAATACTAAAATTTTCCAATTAAATTAGAAAATTCACCCAAAAATCAACAGTGGGGCCCATTTCTCGGAACTCGACAAAAATTACAAAATATGAACACCCATTCAACCACGAGTCTAACCATACTAAATTTACCAAATTCCGACATCAACTCGACTTCCAAATCGTAAATTCTTATTTTGAAATCCCTAGGCCCAAATTCTCGAATTACACCTCAAAAACACGTAATCTAGCCGGAATACTCGATGATAATTCAATATTATCGACTAAATATGGTCACAAGTGACTTACCTCAAGTTTTCCCGTGAATTCTCTCTGAAATATTGCCTTACACTGTGTTTGAAATGTCCAAAAATGAGAAAATCTCGGACCCCTCTATTTTTGTAACCTGACCAGTGTTTTCGTATCTGCAATTAAATTAGCCGCATCTGTGGTCTCACAGATGTGAGGTCCTCCCTCGCTTCTGTGGATTCCTTCACTTATGCGGACAAGAGGCCCACTTCTGCGGCCTCGCTTTTGCGGCACTGTCGCTTCTGCGAAACAACCCTCCCCTCTCACTTCGGCTTCTGCGATCGACTCTTCGCAGGTGCGAGTCCGCTTCTGCGGTCCTGCGTGCGCAGCTATGACCCCTGACCTTTGCCAAGACAATTACGCTTCTGCTCAACCAAGCTCGCTTCTGCGAGCTCGCACCTGAGAGAAAAGTTTCGCAGGTGCGATTGCACCAGAAGGCAGGATTTTCCAGATGTGTTCTAAGTCCAAATTTCAAGCCGTTAACCATTCGAAACTCACCCGAGGCCCCCGGTACTTCAACCAATTATACCAACAAGTCCCAAAACATCATACGAACTTAGTCGAGGTTTCAAATCACATCAAACAATGCTAAAACCACGAATCACACCCCAATTCAAGCCTAATAAAAACTAACGAATTCCAACTTCTACATTCAATATTGAAACCTATCAAATTAAGTCCGATTGACCTCAAATTTTGCACACGAGACATAAATACCATAACAGACCTATTCTAATTTTCAGAATAGGATTCCGACCCCGATATCAATAAAGACAACTCCCAGTCAAACTTCCAAATATTCAATTTCCTATTTTTGCCATTTCAAGCCTAATTTCACTACGGACTTCCAAATAATTATCCGGACACACTCCTAAGTCCATAATCACCATACGGAGCTATTGGAATCATCAAAACTCTATTCCGGGATCGTTTACATATAAGTCAATATCCGGTCAACCTTTTCAACTTAAGTTTTCATCCTTGAGGCTAAGTATCTCAATTCATTCCGAAACCGCACCGGACCCGAACCAACTACCCCGACAAGTCACATAACAGCTATAAGTACAAAATGGACAGTAAATGGGGGAACGGGACCGTAATACTTAAAACAACCGGTCAAGCCGTTACATTCTCCCTCTCTTAAGCAAACGTTCGCCCCGCAAACGGGTTTAGAATCATATGTGGAGTCTCAAATAGGTGTGGATATTTTCTCCGCATCTCCCGTTCAGTCTCCCAGGTAGCTTCTATGGCTAGCTGGCCTCTCCACTGCACTTTCACTGAAGCTATGTTCTTTGATCTCAACTTTTGAACCTGCCGGTCAAAAATGGCCACCGGCTCCACATCATAAGTCAAATTACCATCTAACTGAACCGTACTAAAATCCAAAACATGAGACGGATCTCCCACATACTTACGGAGCAGGGATACATGAAACACTGGATGAATACCTGATAGACTAGGCGGCAATGCAAGTTCATAAGCCACCTCTCCAGGCCTCTTAAGTATTTCAAAGGTCCCAATATACCGAGGACTCAACTTGCCCTTCTTTCCGAACCTCATAACACCCTTCATAGACGAAACTCGGAGTAGTACCTTCTCTCCTACCATGTCAGCAACATCGAGAACCTTCCGGTCGGTATAACTCTTCTGTCTAGACTGTACCATACAAAGTCATTCCTGAATCAATTTAACCTTTTCCAAAGCATCCTGAACTAAATCAGTACCTAATAGCCTAGCCTCATCCGGCTCAAACCAACCCACCGGAGACTGACACAGTCTATCATATAAAGCCTCATACGGATCCATATGAATGCTCGATTGGTAGCTATTTTTATAGGCAAACTCTGTAAGCGGCAGAAACTGATCCCAAGAACCCCTGAAATCTATAACACAAGCACGTAGCATATCTTCCAATATCTGAATAGTGCGCTCGGACTGTCCGTCCATCTGAGGGTGAAATGTTGTACTCAACTGAACCCGTGTTCCTAATTCTCACTGCACTGCTCTCCAAAACTGTGATGTAAACTGTGCGCCCTGATCTAAAATGATGGACACCGATACACCGTGAAGGTGAACAATCTTGCGGATATAGATCTCAGCCAACCGCTCCGAAGAATAAGTAGTACCGACTTGAATAAAATGCGCGGACTTGGTTAACCGATCCACAATCACCCAAACAGAATCAAACTTCCTTAAAGTCCGCGGGAGTCCAACTACGAAGTCCATGGTAATACGATCCCACTTCCACTCCAGAATTTCAAGTCTCTGAAGCAATTCGCCCGGTCTCTGATGCTCGTACTTCACATACTGATAATTTAAACACCAAACTACAAAAGCCACTATATAATTCTTCATCCTTCTCCACCAATTGTGTTGTCTCACATCCTGATACAGCTTTGCGGCACCCGGATGAATGGAATACCGCGAACTATGGGCCTCCTCAAGAATAAACTCCCGCAGTCTATCTACATTTGGCAATAGTAACATCTTTGGCATCACCGTGCTGAACTATGTCCTTCAGGACAAGAAAATGGGGATCATCATACTGGCGCTCTCTGATGCGGTCATATAAGGAAGACCGAGAAACCACACAATCTAGAACCCGACTGGGCTCCGAAACATCTAATATGACAAACTGATTGGCTGAGGTTGGAATTTATCAACTGCAAGAGGCCTCTCACCAACAGGAATAAATGCAAGGCTACCCATACTCATTGCCTTTCTACTCAAGGCATCGGCCACCACATTGGCCTTCCCGAGATGATACAGAATAGTAATATCATAGTCCTTTAGCAGCTCCAACCATCTCCGCTACCTCAAATTTAAATCCTTATGTTTGAGTAAGTGTTGAAGGCTCCGATGATCTGTAAATACCTTACAAGACACACCGTAGAGATAGTACCTCCAAATCTTTAATGCATGAACAATGACTGCCAACTCTAAATCATGAACAAGGTAGTTCTTTACATGTGGCTTTAACTGACTCGAAGCATAAGCAATCACTCTACCCTCCTGCATTAAGATACACCCAATACCGATCCGAGAAGCATCTCAATACAATGTATAAGAGCCTGAAGCAGAAGGCAAAACTAGAACTTGAGCTATGGTCAAAGTGGTCTTAAGCTTCTAAAAGATCTCTTCACACTCATCCGACCACCTAAATGGAGCATCTTTCTGGGTCAATTTAGTCAAGGGCGATGTAATAGATGAGAAGCCCTCCACAAAGCGACGATAGTACCCAGCCAAGAAAACTCCGAATCTCAGTAGCTAAAGATGGCATGTGCCAACTCTAAAATGCCTCTATCTTCTTCAGATCTACCTGAATTCCCTCACTGGACACCACGTGCCCTAAGAACGCCACCGAACTAAGACAACGCCACCGAACTAAGCCAACGCCACCGAACTAAGCCAAAACTCACACTTGGAGAACATGGCATAAAGTTTCTCTTCCATCAACCTCTGTAATACAATACTTAAGTGATGTGCATGCTCCTCCTGGCTACGTGAGTACACCAGGATATCATCAATAAATACTATGACGAATGAATCAAGATATGGCTAGAATAACTTGTTTATCAAGTTCATGAACGTTGCTGGGGCATTGGTCAGCCCAAAAGATATCACGAGAAATTCATAATGACCATAGCGGGTCCTGAATATCGTCTTTAAAATATCCGAATCCCGAATCTTTAACTGGTGATACCCAGACCTCAAATCAATCTTAGAGAACACCCTCGCTTCCTGAATCTGGTCAAATAAATCATCAATACGTGGTAAAAGGGTGTTTTTTCTTGACTGCAACTTTGTTCAACTTCTTGTAGTCGATGCACATCCGCATAGTACCGTATTTCTTTTTCACAAATAGAACTGGTGCACCCCAAGGCGACACACTAGGCCTAATAAACCCTTATCAAGAAGTTCCTGTAGTTGTTCTTTCAATTCTTTCAACTCATCTGGTGCCATACGATACATAGGAATAGAAATAGGCTGAGTGCCCGGCATCAAGTCAATACCAAAGTCAATATCCCTATCGGGTGGCATACCGACAGGTCTACAAAAAATACATCCGAAAAGTCTCGTACTACTAGTACATAATTAATAGTAGGAGTTTCTGCATCAACATCTCTCACAAAGGCCAAATATGACAAACACCCATTCTCAACCATCCGTTGGGCCTTCAAATAAGAAATTACCCTCCTGGGAACATAATCTAGAGAACCTCTCCACTCGACCCTAGGCAACTCAGGTATCGCCAACGTCACAGTTTTTCCGTGACAGTCCAGAATTGCATGACATTGAGACAACCAATCCATACCCAAGATTATATCGAAATCAACCATACTAAGCAATAAGAGATCAAATCTAGTATTTAGTCCCCCAATAGTCACTACACATGACCGATATATATGCTCCACAACAATAGTATCGCCCACCAGTGTAGATACATAAACAAGTGAAACTAAGGACTCACGGGGCATATCCAGATAACGAGCAAAATATGATGATACATACAAATATGTGGAACCAGGGTCAAATAATATAGAGGCTTACTTGTGGCACACTGAGACAATACATGTGATCACTGCATCGGAAGAAATGATATCTGGCCTAGCAGGAATAGCATAGAATCAGTCCTGACCACCACCTGATCGGCCTCCCCCTCTTGGGAGACCCTTAGTTGCCTAAGCCCCTCCCAGTGCTGGATGGGTTGGTGGTAGAACTGCTGGTGCTGGTTTCATCGGCCTAAAACTCTGCTGTGGAGTCCCACTCAACAATCTAGGGCAATCTCTCTTAATATGACCCAAGTCCCCACACTCGAAATAACCCCTCATCTGACAGAGCTGTTGGTCCTGATAACCCAAGGCATTGCCTGTAGAAACTTGAGCAGATAAGTCATGGTGACAACTCTACACTAGTAGTGCACTAAATGAGGACTGGCCTGAGCGAGCACTGTAAGAACCGTGGCTATCTGATGCACCACGCTGGGCTGAACGAGTCATCTGAGTGGGCCAATAAGGACGACCCCTGCTATGATAGGTTTGTCCCCCAGAATGAACACTGCTGGAATTACCCGGACCACGAGACCTCTTGGCCTCCCTCTCCTCACGCTCCTAAATACGGACTATCTCTAGCCGTCGACAACTATCAACCACCTCGTCGAATTTAGCACCTGCTACATTTCCCAAAGTCATAACATAACGAAACTGCTGGTTGAGGCAATTAATAAACCTCATGATCTTCTCCCTCTCAGTGGGAACCAGCCAAACTGCATGACGAGCCAATTCTTAAAACCGCATCTCATACTGAGTTATAGACAGGTCCTCCTGATGTAAATGCTCGAACTGCCTGCGCAGTTCCTCTCTGTAGGTCTGTGTCACAAACTTCTCCATGAATAGTACGGAGAACTCATGCCATGATAGTGGTGCTGCACCAACTGGTCTGCTCCTCTCATAAGTCTCTTACCATCTGAAAGCTGTCCCGATCAGTTGAAAAGTAGGAAATGAGACCCCACTAGTCTCCAGAATACCCGCTGTATGAAGAATCTACTGGTATCTATCCAAGAAATCTTGAGCATCTTCTGACTCAGTTCTACTGAATGATGGGGGATGGAGTTTCTCAAACCTCTCTAGTCTCTTCTGCTCCTCGTCATTCATAATAGGGCTCACCTAGGCCTGAGCAACTACAACCGGTTGCACTAGTAATGCCCCCGGTATCTGAAGTCCCTGCACTACCTGCTCTGGAGTATGGGCGACTGGGGTATAAGTACCTCCCCCGACCTGAGAAGTGGCTGGTGCGGCTTGAGCCGAAACAACCTGAGCAAGGCCAATGCAAACAGTCAATATCTGGGCTAAAGCCTCATGAAAGCCTGGAATCACAATAGGTATAGCTGGTGCCTGAGATAGTCCCGCCACCTCAACTATATTTGGAACCCGCTCTTGAGCTGGAGCAACTGGTGGTTCTACAGGTGCTGCTCTAACTGCTAGGCGAGCTACACCGCGTCATCTACCATGGCCCCGGCCTCTCGTGGACCTAACTGGTGGTACTAGTGGCTGACCGTTCGGTCCGGTAGTATGTGTCCTCACCATCTGTGAAAGAATAGAATAACATAATTTTAGTTTTTGGAATCAACAAATTCGCACGATAGAATACAAGAAAGTGAAAATATCCTAAGTGTTCGCAGCCTCTCGAAGATAAGTACAGACGTCTCCGTACTGATGCCAACTTCTCTCCCACCATGTAAGCAACACCGTGAACCTTCCAGTCGGCATAACTCTTCTGTCTAGACTGCGTCGTGCGAAGTCTATCCTCAATCAATTTAACCTTTTCCAAAGCATCCTGAACTAAATTAGTACCCAATAGCCTAGCCTCACCCGGTTCAAACTAACCCACCAGAGACCGACATCGTCTCCCATACAAAGCCTCATACAAGGACATCTGAATGCTTGATTGGTAGCTGCTATTGTAGGCAAACTCTGCAAGCAGCAAAAATTGATACCAAGAACCCCCAAAATCTATAACACAAGTGCGTAACATATCTTCTAATATCTGAATAGTGTGCTCGGACTATCTGTCCATCTGAGGGTGAAATGATGTACTCAACTGAACATGTGTGCCTAACTCTCGCTGCACTACTCTCCTAAACTGTGATATGAACTGCGTGCCCGATCTGAAATAATGGAAACCGGCACACCATAAAGGCGAACAATCTCGCACATATAAATCTTGGCCAACCGCTCCGATGAATAAGTAGTCCCAACTGGAATGAAGTATGCGGACTTGGTCAACTGATCCACAATTACCCAAATAGCATCAAACTTCCTCGAAGTCCGTGGGAGCCCAACTACAAAATCCATGGTGTATGCTCCCATTTCCACTCTGGAATCTCTAGCCATCCACCCGGTCTCTGGTGCTCATACTTCACTAGCTGATAGTTAAAGCACCGAGCTACAAACTCCACTATATCTTTTTTCATTTTCCTCCATCAATAATGCTGCCTCAAGTCCTGGTATATCTTCGCGGCACCTGGATGAATGGAAACCGCGGACTCTGGGCCTCCTCAAAAATCAACTCACGCAGTCCATCTGCATTTGGCACATAAATCTGACCCTGCATCCTCAACATCCCATCATCTCCAATAGTAACATCTTTGGCATCACCGTGCTGAACTATGTTCTTCAGGACAGGCAAATGGGGATCATCAGACTGGCGCTCTCTGATGCGGTCATATAAGGAAGACCGAGAAACCACACAAGCTAGAACCCGACTGGGCTCCGAAATATCTAATCTCACGAACTGGTTGACCAAGGCCTGAACATCAACTGCAAGAGGTCTCTCACCAACAAGAATGAATTCAAGGCTACCCATACTCACCGCCTTTCTACTCAAGGCATCGACCACCACATTAGCCTTCTGTTAGGATCCAAAATCCTAACCTGTCGTGATGACGCCTATCTCAATACTAGGCAAACCGACAACCTCAATAAGCCATAATTTCTTTTAAGTTTGAAAACATAATATTTGAACTCCATAGAAAATCTCACAAACTACTGGCATAAAATACATTCCCAAAATACGGTGTTACTGAGTACATGAGTATCTAAATGATAACAAAGTCTGACTGATAAAAACACTGTCTAAAAATATAGAACAATACAATAACTGAAAGGAAGAGAGTCAAGGTCAGCTGACGCCAAATAACTACCTTGATAGTCTCCAACTAATAACACTCTGAGATCTAACAGTTGCCGTATCTGGAAGCGCCTGGATCTGCACACGAGGTGCAGAGTGTAGTATGAGTACAACCAACTCAATAAGTAACAAGACTAACCTTTGGGAAAAAGTAGTGACGAGCTTAGTAGGTACAGTCCTGTTTAGAAATAACAGTATAGAAATGTAGGCATGCTTTCAAGTTCAACAGTTAACCTTACTGCAAGTAAAATAGATTAATACTGAACGATATGAGGAATATGACATCTCAGTGGGAAAACCTCGTGTACTCACGATCACAAGTTACTCGGTCACTCAGTACTGTATATGGCCCATCCAACCTAGGAAAATTCTATCCCGTATATATATGCATCAACTGACAGTCAGTGATTCAGTACCGTATAAGGCCAAATCTAGCCCAAGGGTAAATTTATCCCCAAATTATAATGATTCGGACAAAAATCCATATCCAGGGAAATTCATCACAAATATAAATAAGTAAGGCAAGTCCATGCCCTGGGAAGTCCATCCCGAATATAAATTATCTACGCTCACTATGGGGGGTGCAGACTCCAGAGAGGCTCCTTCAGCCCAAGCGTGATATATGCCTATATGGCCTGCTACAGGTGGGCACCCCGATCCATATAATAATAAAGCCTATAATACCTACTACAGACGGGCAACCCCGTTCCATATAATAATAATATATATAAAGCTGATATGGCATGCTGTAGGCGGGTAGCCCCGATCCCATAAATATCCTCACAATTGATGAACATGACTGAGTATGAAATGTACATTTTAAAATAATTAAATTCAATAGCAACACGACCATATGGGTCCCAAAATGTCGGCACGTAGCCTAAACGTGATCTTTAATACGAGTCTCAGCTCAATTTCTCTAATACGTGGAGAATATTCGGATAATAACATGATTCTTTAATTTTACAACTCCACAGAATTTATTTAAGTCACAATTTCTATGGTGCACGCCTACATGCTCGTCACCTAGCATGTGCGTCACCTCCAACAACTGATATAACACGAAATTTGGGTATTCATACCCTCAGAACCAAGTTTAGAAATATTACTTACCTCAAACCGTGTGATTCCTTACTCTGCTATGCCTTTGCCTCGCGAATTGGCCTTCGAAAGCCTTGAATTTAGTCATAATTAATTCGATTCAGTCAATACAAATCATAAAAGTTTATTCCATATGAAAATATAAATTTTCTAACAAAATCCGAAATTTAACTCAAAAATTGCTCGTGGGGCCCACATCTCGGAACCCGACAAAAGTTACAAAATATGAATGCACATTCCACCACGAGTCCAACCATACCAAATTTACCAAATTCTGACATCAACTCGACCTCCAAATCCTCAAATTAAACCGTGAGGGTTTTCTAAATTTTCCAATTTAATTCACCAATTAAATTAAAGAAACAACCATGGATTCAGGTAATTTGACCAATATTGAGTTAAGAACACTTACCCCGTTGTTTTTCTTGAAAATCTCTCGAAAATTGTCTCTTCCCGAGCTCCAATTCGTCAAAAATTTCCATTTTCAGAACTTAAACTTTCTATCCAGACCTTTCTTCTTCGCGAATGCGGCAGGTCCCTCGCGTTCGCGAAGCAAAAAATTGTGCTATCCAAAAATTGCCCTCCGTGAACGCGAGTCATAGCTCGCGAATGTGATGCTTTACCAGGCGAACCTTCACGAACGCAGCCTACACTTCGCAAACGAGAAGGCAAAAATCCTCACCAGCCAGTTTCCCCTTCGCGAACGTGATGCCCAATCGCGAGCGCGTAGCCTCACCTCCTTGACTTAAGCGAATGCGAGACCCAAATTGCGAACGCGATGAACATCCTTGCCTGCTTCCAGTTCCTTTTCGCGAACGCGAGACCTCTATCGCGAACGTGAAGAAGGAAACCAGGTGCAGACATCGAAAAAATTCCAACAGCATTCCAAGTCCAAAAATTTAACCGTTAATCATCTGAAACTCACCCAAGGCCCCCGGGACCTCAATCAAATACACCAACAAGTCCTAAATTTTTGACCGGATGTCAAACAACGCTAAAATCACGAATCATACTCCAATTCAAGCCTAATGAAACTAAGCATTTTCAACTTCTACATTCAACGCCAAAACCTATCAAATCAAGTCCGATCGACCTCAAAGTTTGCACACAAGTCATAAATGACATAACAGACCTATTTCAATTTCCAGAATCGGATTCCGACCCCGATATCAAAAAGTCAACTCCCCGATCAAACTTCCAAACTTAAATTTCTATTTTATCCATTTCAAACATAATTTAACTACGGACTTCCAAACAATTTTTTGGACATGCTCCTTAGTCCAAAATCACTATATGGAGCTATTGGAATCATCAAAATTCTATTCCGGGGTTGTTTACACATAGGTAAATATCCGGTCAACCTTTTTAACTTAAGTTTCATCTTGGAGACTAGTGTCTCAATTCATTTCAAAATCTCACTGGACCCGAACCAATTACCTCGGAAAGTCATATAACAACTTTAAAGAATAAATTGAGTAGTAAATGGGGGAACAAGTCTGTAATACTCAAAATGACTCGTCGGGTCGTTACACCTTCCCGGGATGATACAGAATAGTAATATCATAGTCCTTTAGCAGCTCCAACCATCTCTACTGTCTCAAATTTAGATAATTTTGTTTGAACAAGTGCCGGAGACTCCGATAATCTGTAAATACCTCACAAGACACACCATAGAGATAGTGCCTCCAAATCTTTAATGCATGAACGATGGCTGCTAACTTTAAATCATGAATATGGTAGTTCTTTTCATGTGTCTTCAACTGGCATGAAGCATAAGCAATCACTCTACCCTCCTACATTAAGATACACCCAATACCTATCCGAGAAGCACCACAATACAGTGTATAAGAGCCTGAAGCTGAAGGCAAAACTAGAACTGGAGCTGTGGTCAAGGCAGTCTTGAGCTTCTGAAAGATCTCTTCACACTCATCTGACCACCTGAATGGAGCACCTTTCTGGGTCAATTTAGTCATAGGCACCGCAATAGATGAGAAGCCCTCCACAAAGCGACGATAATACCCGGCCAAGCCACGGAAACTCTAAATCTCAATAGTTGAGGATGTCCTGGGCCAACTCTGAACTGCCTCTATCTTCGTCGGATCTAGCTGAATCCTCTCATTGAACACCACGTGCCCTAAGAACGCCATCGAACTAAGCCCAAACTCACACTTGGAGAACTTGGCATAAAGTTTCTCCTCCCTCAGCCTGTGTAATACAATACTCAAGTGTTGTGTATTCTCCTTCTGGCTACGTGAGTACACTAGGATATCATTAATAAATACTACGACAAATGAATCAAGATATGGCTGGAATGCATTGTTCATCAAGCGCATGAACGCTGTGAGCACCTAATTTTTGACCATGTTTGAATTTTTCACCACTTTTTAGTATGTAAATATATTTTAAGTTTAATCTACATATTTTAGCTCGTATTTCACCTTTTATAGGTGTTACTTAAGAAAATTATATCCCACGCATCTCACTAATACCTCACTTCGCACTTCCCCTAACTCCCTTACGTCACTTTACACTAGCACACCTTTACCCCTTTTCCCCCAACTCCCTCACGTCACTTTACACTAATACCACATGAAAACATCACTTTAAAATAACCTCAAAAATCTTCCCATAAAATTAGCAAAAACCCAGCCCAAAACTAAAATAGAAACAACCTCAAAAACCAGTTGCGTTGCAACATGAAACTACCACAAATATATCAAAATCAGCTCCTTAAATCTCTCCAAAACAGCCACGAAGACTGGCCATTTTGGTACTTTTAACCACCAAAAATTAGCAGTGAATCCAGTCAAAAGAAGCAGCAAAAACCAGCTGCAAAATAGCCTAAACGCAGCTCCAAAAATAGTCCGTAAATCACCCTTTAACCACCTAAAAACCTCCTCTAACGTAGCTCCAACAGCCCAGCTACGCTACACAATTAAAACCAGCCACGAGCTCCACCTAAAATCAAGGAAGCGGCTCAAAAAGTAGAAAACATACTGTTGTCGAGTTCATCCAAAATAGTCTAGTTGAAGTCAAGCTCGAAGCTCTTGGTTTGAGAGGTCATTTGAGGTTTCCGTTGTAGAGTCAAGGTCCGTGGTCCAGAAATGAAGGCTCACTTTTCTATTTTGGAGAAATAAGTCAGTTTGAAGGTTCTGTTATAAGAAAAATCAAATTATGGTGGATGTCTACTCTTCCTCCATGATCTTCTCAAATGCTTAATGACATATTCAATGATATATTTCTATGCTTAATGACATATTCAATGACATATTTTTCTTCACTTTTTATGCCTAAATAAAGGCCTTGATAGATAGGAGAATATACACAATTGAAGAAGAAATAAGAATCTCTCCTCTCTTTCTCTCTCTATATCTCTTAGCTTATGTTTTCTTGTTCTGAATTATTACTTTGAGCGATATTTCATAACACGTTATCAGCACGAAGTCTCTAACCTCAAGGTTGAATTCCACTTCTGTATTACAGGCACGTCTTTCTGCTACAACAACTAGTCCGAGCTTTAAACCAGATAAGTTTATACCAATATTTGGAATAAGCAATGGTATGGTTATTAGAAAATTAGTATTTATGTGGCTGCTAAGGACGTCACCCTGTTAAATTTTCATGAACTAAATAATAGGTGGCATTCGGTATACTAAATAATCTACAAAATTAAAATTATACTTTATTATGTATGCTTATGGTTTTACCTTATAATACGATTTTAGTATGCCTAGTATAATGATTATACATTAGTTTAATGTCAAATATAATATAATAATAATATTACTAGTAACTATTTTATTTTAATAAGATAAAATATTAGTACAAGAAGTATGTACTACACCAAATTTTTCATTGAATAGTTCTTATCAAATTAACATATTGAATCATTTATATATGGAAATCATATAGTAGTAGATAACCGACGAAAATTTGTCCCCTAATATTTTTTTGATTCCCTGATTAACCTAAAGGTTCTGCTATATCTCTTTGTTTTTCTAGAGAGCATAATACTTAATTTTCACAAAAATGCATGGTAACTAGTAGTACTATATTATTCTATTTGATACATCATTTTTCTTTAATGTTCTGGTCATATTAATTTCATCTTGAAGTAAGCTTATTGCAACAAAGACTACATGTAAATTTTAATATTATTTTATATTTTCATATATCTGCTTGACACTAATTACTTAGTTGATTTGAGTAAATAAAAGTCTATTGTTGAGAATTATATCCAAATGACATTATAAAGAGTTTAACTCAAGAGGTAAGCATTTCCTTCGTATTTGAAATTATTTTTGTCCTTTGCTATTAACGATATCAACTTCAATGAGTTCAAGTCGCAATGTACCATGAGGGTAAGACATCAGGATCAAGTCCTGATGCTCCATGATGATAAGAGTTGGGTTTGAGTCCCGATTCACGATGACCTAACATGCATTTATATTGGTAAGACATTGGGTTGAGTCCCACTATACCATATTGATGAAATAAAGATGACTAAAGAAAAATAATATATTTTTCATGAAAATGCATGAATATTGTCCCACTTGATTTACTCAATTCTTGAAGTGAATGTGGTAGCGACGCATAATAAGTCTAAATGAAGACAAATGGTTGAATAATGAACGTGGACGTTCCAAAGATCAAAATAATAATAATCATCACTATGATTATAAAAAGAGAACAATAAGGGCTCTCAAGATAGTCTTTCAAAATGTGAAGGCAATATTTACCATTAAATTGGTATGAAAAATAATAAAGCATACCGCTGATTATGATCCATTCCTTGAAGAGGATGTGACTTGTGATAAGCATTGAGAATGCAAATCTATTCTTAAAGGTGAATGTGAAAATATGTGATAAAAGTAATAAATAAAGACATGCAATGCATGATTAGATGAATACCATACAACTCACCTCTAAGGAAGGTTTGAGTGAAATAAAGAGAATAAATATTATTGCGTGGTTACATAAATATGTCATTGGTCACACCAAAAAATATATATATATTTTGTTGTGCCTTATAAAAGGTTATTAAAGGCAAAATTAAAGCAAGAAATGATTTTGCTTATGATGATTTTGACAATGACAATCTATTATGATATAATTTTCTCCGTGAATGAGACATTTACCATATGAATGGTGTGACAAAAGATTTTGTAGTATAAAAGTTATTAAGAGCTCCGGAAAAATTAATTTGTTACTACTCGGATGAATAAAATTATTCACGGCATTGATATTGTAAAGTCTCAAAAGAAACTTTTTGAGTTTCAAATATATAAGTCAAAGTGGTTGGCATATTGAGACTATAAATGAAAGGAATATTGAATATCTTCATATTTCTATAATCATAACGAGTAAATATGAAAGGTTACCCGAATTGCTTTCTATTTGTACTACACAAATATAAGCATGATGATGGAATCATATGTCACAAGTAAACTAGAGGTTTACTGAAACAAATATTAGTTGGCATGACCGGTTGACCATCCCGGTTCAATTATGATGCGAAAAATTAATTAAAAATTACATTGGCATATATTGAAGAAATAGAAGATTCTTCAAGAATTCTCTTGTGTTGCTTATTCTCGCGATATACCAGTTAAGGTTGGGATTGAATCCCTTGATTTCTGGAACAAATAAAAGGTGATAAATATATGGGGCCAGTCACCTGCCATGTGGACCGTTTACTATTATATGATTTTAATAGATGCATCTATTCTATGGTCACATGTTCATTTATTATCAACTTGCAGTTTGGCTTTTGCAAGATTGATTGCTCAAATTATTAGAGCACATTTCCAGAATATAAATTATGATGATATATCTTGATAATACTAGTTTAAATCCAAGTTGGTTTAGCAGAAATTATATGCCTCAAATTATATCTAAACCATTGGTTATGAGAACAAAACTGCCAAAATAAATTTTGGTATGTGATTTATTATTTAATATACAACTGCACTTGTACGCATCTAGCCAAGTTATGATAAGTTCTCCCTATCACAATCAGTTCAAGGTCAGGAACCAAATAATTTCCGTATAGAAATATGAATGTGCTATATGATTTAATTATTCCACCACAACGCATAAAGATGGATCCCCAAATAAGGCTAGGGATATGTGTTGGTGATCCCAATAATAAGGGGAGAAAATAGGCAGCTGAAAAAATAATGCATGTAATGAATTATTATGAGTACATCTAGATCCTCGTACGAAGAAATGTGAACTTGAAGTTCAAGTGATAATTCATTTGCAAAATATTGCCAGGCGTATTTGCTTACCCAAAACTAAATGTCATATTCAGCTGCTAATGCTCCAAATAAAATAAAGTTCATAATGAGTAGAGTCTATGGAATGCATGAAGCATAATAGGCTAACCGGTTCCAAAGATAAAACTCATTGAAGAAGGAGAGGAAAAAATGTTCAAGATGGTCATAATAAGGAGGCAAGTGCTCTAGAAGAGCACCACGGCATAACACTTCATAAGACCTCATGAGAGAGGATCGGGTACCTAAAAACAATTAGATAAAGAGATCTCAATAAGTTATATCTTTATTGGGTAATAGTAGAACCGATATTAAATGATCGTCGATGATGTTGTTAATATAATGTAGCGCTCCATATTATTAATATTGACGAGGATCTTGAGCTCAAATCTGTCATGAAATTTGGACAGATAAATGATTGGCCAAATGAAAAAGACGCAATGAAAATTGATTTCACCTGAAAAATATGAAGTTGGACGGATGGTCCCAACACCTGAAAGTATAAAGCCAGTGGAGGTATAAATGTGTTCTTGTGCGGAAAAAAATGGTCAATTCGATAGATATAAAGATGACTTATGTCACAAGAAGATTTGTAAATATAACAACATTGATTATATAGAGACATGTTATCCTGTGGTGGATGTCGTCATTTCAGGTTTTAATCTGGCAATATAAGAAAAACGTGATATGCGTATAGTGGAAATCATTTAAGGATTTAAATTGTTCTGAAGCATTCAAAAATCCTTATACAGGTTGAAATAATCAGGGCGCATGTGGTATAATCGCCTGAGTGAGTAACTGTTGAAAGAAGGGTGCAAGAATGATTCAATTTGTCCTTGTGTCTTTATAAAAAGATCTGGATCTAAATTTATTATAATCGCCGTGTATGTTGATAATTTAAATATCATTAAAACTTTTAGGGAGCTTCCTAAAGCAGTAGACTATTTAAAGAAAGAATTTGAAATGAAAGATCTTGGAAAGACAAAATTTTGTCTTGGTCTACAAAATGGGTATATGAAAGATGGAATTTTTGTCCATCAATCAGCATACACTAAAAAGATTTTAAAGCGATTCTATATGGATAAAGCACATCCATTGAGTACCCCGATAGTTGTGAGATCACTCGATATAAATAAATATCCATTCCGACCTCATGAAAATAATGAAGAGCTTCTTGGTCCCGAAGTACCATATCTTAGTGCAATTGGTACACTAATGTATCTTTCTAACATTATAAGGTGTCTTAACAAAATATAGCTCTGCTCCTACAGGGAGACTTTGGAATGGAATCAAACACATATTGTTGTATCTAAAAGGGACTACCGATATGGAATTATTTTATGGCAATGATTGCTGTCCCGATCTTGTTGGTTATGCCGATACTGGGTATTTATCTTACCCACATAAGGCTCGATCTCAAACAGGCTGTGTGTTTACATATGAAGGCATTGCCATATCTTGGCGATCGACTAAGCAATCAATCGTGGCTACTTCATCTAATCATATTGAGATAATTGCTATTCATGTAGCAAGTCGAGAATGTTTATGGTTGAGGTCTATAATACACCTTATTCGAAACAAATGTGGTTTGAAGTGTGATAAACTACCCACAATTTTGTATGAAGACAATGTAACATGCATAGCCCAATTGAAAGGAGGATTCATAAAAGGGGATAGGACAAAACACATTTCACCAAAGTTATTTTTCACACATGATCTTCAAAAGAATGCTGATATCAATGTGCAACAGATCCGTTCAAGTGATAATATGGCTGATTTGTTCACCAAATCTCTACCGACGTCAACTTTCAAGAAATTAGTGTACAAGATTGGGATGCGAATGCTCAAGGATGTGAATTGATGCTCTCACCAGAGGGAGTTAATACACGTTGTACTCTTTTTTCCTTACAAAGTTTTGTCCCACTGGGTTTTTCTTGCAAGGATTTTAATGAGGCAACCAAAAGGCGTATTTCTAAATATGTGTACTCTTTTTCCTTCACTAGGAGTTTTTCCCATTGGGGTTTTTCCTAATATGGTTTTAACGAGGCACATTATCTATGGACATCCAAGGGGGAGTGTTTTAAGAAAAATCAAATTATGGTGGATGTCTACTCTTCCTCCATGATCTTCTCAAATGCTTAATGACATATTCAATGACATATTTCTATGCTTAATGACATATTCAATGACATATTTTTCTTCACTTTTTATGCCTAAATAAATGCCTTGATAGATAGGAGAATACACACAATTGAAGAAGAAATAAGAATCTCTCCTCTCTTTCTCTCTCTATATCTCTTAGCTTGTGTTTTCTTATTCTGAATTGTTACTTTGAGCTATATTTCATAACACGTTATCAGCACGAAGTCTCTAACCTCAAGGTTAAATTTCACTTCTGTGTTATAGGCACGTCTTTCTGCTACAGCAACTAGTCCGAGCTTTAAACCAGATAAGTTTATACCAATATTTGGAATAAGCAATGGTATGGTTTGTAGTGATTTTATTTTTTATTTTTTAAGCTTTTAACATATGAGTCAAAATTAATTCATAGTATTTTGTTTATACTTAAAGTTTGGAGTTGCAACTTAAATAGACTGTGATAATGGGATTTGAATTGAAGTTGAGCCATGGTCGTTTAATCAAAACCAAAAAGAGGATTATGGGTAGATATCATTACTTGGGTCATTTGACTGACCAAACAGTAGGGAGCCCAAGGAGCTCCTCTTTGAAATCAAAGTGGGCCGCGAGGTCATTGGGATACATTAATCATCTTCTGCCCTGGTCCGAAGAAAACTACATAGTATAAAGAACTCTTATGATTTCAAATAGTTAATATTATATACTTTTTTCACAAATAATTTTATAATTCATGTTCTTATAATAATCTCAAAAATAGTTTAAGAAGAAAACTCACAAATCGTTAGTATGCTTTTAGATACGCTCTTAATGTCAAATTATCATGATTATGTATATGTTCGCGTGACATAATTATGATTTTCAAAAAATAAAGCCAAGGTATGCGTTCACGTAACTTTGTGTAAAACTATCTTAAATTAATAAAGTATTATTAGTCGTGTACACATAAACGTGGCAAGGCTTTGTCATACCAAACAAAACGAATACATGTACGCGTGATTCGTTTCAAGATAATTTCATAATTACAAATACCAAGCAATTAAAAGAGGTAAAAGATAAAAATGCAAAATATGTCTAAAACGTGTAATAATCATATAATATAATCCAAATGTAGTCAGTAAAACGACCGTGCTAGAACCACGGGACTCAGGGAATGCCTTACACCTTCTCCCCGGTCAACAGAATTCCTTACCCAGACTTTGTTTTCGCAGACCAATAATAAGTAGAGTCAATTTCCTTTTGATTAGGGATTCAATAAGGTGACTTGGAACACCAAAACTCAATTTCAAGTGGCGACTCTGTAAGTAAAATAATCCCTATCAAAAACTTGTCACTTTTATTGGAAAACTCTTTTAACCCACAACAATCTATTACATATCTTTTGGGGTAAAAAGGAGGTGTGACAGCTCTGGCGACTCTGCTGGGATGACTAATAAGAATTCGAGCTTTGTATATTGATTCTTGTTTGGCTTTTATCACGTTTTGGATATTATTGTGTTTGGAAGCCTAATGTGCTATTTGTCGCTTATTTACCGCTTTAATATTTATTTGAACTGTAATATAAATTGTATCCTCTCTCGCACCCCTCTGAGTCTTCTGATAGTTAGTTATGTTGTGTTTGCCTACCAGCATCACAAAATTTCTGTCTTGAGATAAAGCTAGTTAGCCTACCAGCTTCTGGTGAAGGATTTAGTCGCACATGTTTAGGCGGGAGAGTCGTTAGCTAGCCTGTGCTGTTCTACTACTGGTGACGCTTGAAGCTCTTCGGCTCGGGTTGTCCGCCCGGGTAAGCCAGGTCTAGATACCATCTCCTTTAGGATTTGAAAACTTAGAAGAACAATTAACAAACAATGAATATCCCTAGTAGGCCACGCTTTATTTGCATCATGTGCATTGGACTTAGCGGGACTCGGCACAGGGGCTAGGGCCCGTCTAGGACAGGTACCAATTTTTCAGACCAACATGTTTATTTTTTTGTGCTATATGTAATATTATTTGGTAGGCTTTACTCAAATATTGACCGACTTTAGGATAGATTGATTGAACAAGAAAGAGAAAGAGAAAATTTCCTCTACGTTTTCATAAAGTTCCCATTTAAAAAAAAAAGTTTTGAAGGTTTCTAATGTGTAAAATCACAATTTTCAAAATATATTTTTATTTATTTTATCCGAACTACGCGGGTCTGATTCTCACCGGATGTGAGATACGTAGGCAAATCTCATCGGTTCCGGCCCCAATTTT
This sequence comes from Nicotiana tomentosiformis, assembly GCF_000390325.3. Lineage (NCBI taxonomy): Eukaryota > Viridiplantae > Streptophyta > Magnoliopsida > Solanales > Solanaceae > Nicotiana > Nicotiana tomentosiformis. The sequence continues at coordinate 34,100,417 of NC_090818.1, read as the reverse complement.
CAAAAAAGAAAAATCCAAAAATATTTTTCCTTTCCTTAATTCCTTCTTAGAATTCTTTCGTTAGAAAATCCAAAAAAAAAAAAAATCAAATCCAAAAATATTTTCCTTCTTTTCTGAAGTCATTCATTCGGAAAAAAAAAATTTAAATCAAAATCCAAAATATTTTCTTTCTTCTTTAGAAGTCGTTCTTTTGGAAATTCAAAGGAAAAAAAAATCAAAATCCAAAAAATATTTTCTTTTTCTTTAGAAGTTTTTTCTTTCAAAATTTTCCAATGAACAAAAAAAAACTAGCTTATGAACTTTGTTCCCGGTATATTGAACTACGTAATGATCTGATTCATGCGGCGTCATGATACGCAGAAAATCCTCATAGGATTCGATCATAGCCATTAAATAAACTGAGTAAAAAAGAAAGAAAGAAAGGAGTGACAAAAATAACAAAGTAAAACAAAGAGCGAAAAAGAACCCAAAAAAAAAAAGCAAGAGTGAAAAAATCCAAAAAGAGAACTCTTTGAAAAAGAAAACCGCGAAAAGTTTCTGTGGATATGCCGTCAAATGGCGCGAGAAAGCCGCTAGGGTAAATCCTCCTATGGACGAAGCAGAAATGGTTACGGTCTTCCTACAGGCCCAAGAGGCAGACTACTTCCAGAACATGATATTCGCTATGGGTTATCCGTTCGCCAAGGCTATCAAAATTGGGGAAATGGTTTAAAAACGGGCCAAATCTTGAGTCATGCTACCTTTAAGGCCACATCACAGACTGTTCAGAATGGTTCGGGGGGTTTGATGAACATAAACATGAGGGAAAAGGGAGCCATGATGGCTTCAAGCTCGAGGGGAGCCCGCAGGTTATTCAACCAATCATATATTCTTCCTCATGTCCCACAACACTATTATCCCCATCAAGATATTGCTTATGCCGTGGCACCGCCTCCCTATGCGGTGATGAACGCGTAACCTTACACGCGGCCACGACATTATATACAAAACCGAGCTCCACCTCTCAGAAATGCCCGTCCCTACCAAGCTCCATATAATCCTCAACAATATGTTCTCGAATACAATCCTCGCCCAAGAGAGCCCCCAAAAGGAATCAGTTCACCCCTATTGGTGACTCATACTCGAGCTTGTTCCTAAAGCTAGTCAGGCTAGGTCTGTTGCAGCCAATGGCCCCGAACCGACCAAACTCTGAGTCCCCCTCGCACTGGGCTAATGCTAGATGTGAATACCACTCTGGAGTAGTGGGACATGACATAGAGGACTGTTGGACCCTCAAAAGGGCAGTTAAATACTTGATTGAAGCTAAAAGAATCGTTCATAGGGATGAAGAGGTTCCTAACGTAACAAAAAATCCTTTGCCTAATCACAACAATGGGCCAGTCATTGGAATGATCTGTGATGATGGGGAATTTGATCCAGCATTGGAAGCCATTGTCACGGCAGAAGAGAAACCAAAAAACGGGCGCCAAACCTGAAAAGTTCTCTTCCAGACGGGAATCTCGGTAGCTGGTCGTGTTGTCTTTTCTGCTTTCGAATTATTTCAGGGTGTAATTCGGATGTTTTACTTCACTGCTTTGCTTTCTGATGTAAACCCTTCTATCTTAAAAAAAAATTCAAATAAATTATTCATCTTTAATGAATGTCTCTTTTCTTATTCTTGTCATCCTTTTTATTCTATTTTCAGTTCTATTAATGCAGATTTTAATGACATAATATGCTTGCGAACTTCATGCCCAGATCCTAAAATGCTGCCAGACCCTGAAATAATGAGTCAAGAAATAGAATGTTTTGAAAACAAGGCTTGTAAGAAAATAAATAAAAAATTGGAAAGAAGTTGAGATTCCCGCTCTTCGGATCATTATTAAAGCCGAGATTGAGGATAAAGATTGGGTCAAGAACCGATTGGAATAATTGACACTGATTAATGAAAAATGATTGGTTGTAGTTTGCCACGGGCAGTTGTACCAATAAATAATGGCTCATGTCTACAACAAAAAAGTGCGGCCCAAGAAATTTGAAATAGGACAACTCATTCTGAGACGTATCCTCCCACCTCATGAAGAAGCTAAAGGAAAATTGGCTCCAAATCGGAAAGGTCCATACATTGTAACGAGAGTACTACCAAAAGAGAGCGTTGTACCTGGGAAGCAACGAAGGAAATGTCCCGGAAATAACTGTCAACGCGGATGCAGTCAAAAGGTATTATATTTGACCCTCTATGTAGCATTAATGTTCTTTGATTGGGATGACGAAGGCTTTCATTCTCACTACCCAAATACCATTAACCCTTTGAGCCGGTTACCTTTATTTGATTACCCTCTTTGGAACCTGAAGATGTTAGTAAAAAAAAGAAAGAAAGAAGAATGAAAAAAAGAGAGAAGAAAACCAAAACAAAGAAGACAAAAAAAATGGTAGAAGAAAACAAAAAAAACAAAAGAGAAAGAAAAAGATAAAAGAAAATCAAAAACAAAGCTCATTGAATTACGTTTGACTTGATTCCGAAAGGATACGTAGATAACCTCTCTCTGGGGTTCAATCACACCAAAACAAAAATCCACATTCCCCCAAAAGTTAAAACTGGAGCAGATGTTACAATGGTTCGGCGATGGTTTCGCCTGAAAAGTTCCAAAGTTGTAAGTCAATCCGAATTCTTTTTACCCAAATCCTTTTCAAGTCCTTCCGATCAATCGACAAGAATTTTCAAAATTGGAGGGTACAGTTACTTGGATCTGATGCAACCAAAATGAGAGAAACTAAAATGAGAGAGTCTTATTGGTGAAAACCCTCACATGCACTGTAAGGCGATGGTGAGTAAAGAACTAAAATGAGAGAGTTTTGTTAGTTAAAGCTCGCATAGAGCACTATAAAGCGATGGTGAGAATATAAATGAGAGAGGTCAGTTGGTGAAAACCCGCAAAGGGCGCCATTGATCGAAAAGAGGATCCTCACAGCCATGGGCATCAACACAGTCCTGGGCAAGGTTTCTCTGTTTTGAGGCAAAAGTTGTGATGAATTTCTGAGAGTCGGACGGTTTACACAGATCAGGCATCCAGTCCAAAAGGCATGTCATGTTCATTGAAGTCCGCATGTACTCCAGATAAGTCCTTACCTTTCCTCGAAAGGGATATGTCTTGTTTAAATTCATTTTCCATTCCATTTTTTATTTTTCTTTGAATCCCTTCGGTCTAACTTTGTTCCAAAAATTAAGGCAAAGAAGGGATGGCAAGACTGATTTACAGGGTTCTCGTTTGATACAAGCTAATATGCAAAAAAGGCACTCAGCCTCGGCAGGGGCATCAAGTCGACCATGACTGGCCGTGGCGGCCGATGCTTCGAAATCAAAACTCTTGTAAGGAGGAAAGCAAATTAAAGTGCCCGCAAGTGCAAAATGAAATTGAAAAGCTTTAGTCCCACGTGGCTAACCATCTTGCCAAGGTTTGAAAATTCAAGGGTTTCCCAATGCTCTGAAATTAAAATTGGGATAAAGAAGTCAGAAGTGAAAGCCTTACAAAGGAAAAATAAAGTTGAAAAAGGTTAAGTCTCATGCTACCAACTGTCATGGCAAAGTTTTGGAAAAGCCAAGGGTTCTCCGGGGCCAAAAGTGCAATCGGTATTCAGGGAATAACCAGTGGCAAGTAAAATTATCATCAAAGAAGCCGGCCAAGATCAAGTGACTGAAACAACTCAAGGCCGCAAAACCAACCACCATTTCAAGCTAACAGTTTTTCTTTGTTTGAAAAATAGGAGACATGTGCAATCAAAAAGCAACTTTGCAAGATGTAGGTTCCACCAAAAGAAACTGTGCGAGGGTTAGAAACAGCTTTGTAGCAGCAACAACTCTAAAAGGGAAGTCTTATCCAAATTCTTTCTCGCTTTTTACTCATTCTCTTAATAAAAAAAGAGAAAATAAAAAGAAAGAAAGAAAGTTCAAAATTATGGTAGTATAGGGTACACCAATACCTAGCTACATTTTTGAACATAGGGTCTCCACTTCCTAGTTGATGTTATTTTAGACATAGGGTCTCCACTCCCTAGTCTCCTTTTTCAACATAGGGTCTCCACTTCCTAGTCTCCTTTTCCAACATAGGGTCTTCACTCCCTAGTTGATTTTATTTTAGACATAGGGTATGCACTTCCTAGTCTCTTTACCAATATAGGGTCTCCACTCCCTAGTTGATATTATTTTTAAACATAGGGTCTCCACTCCCTAGTCTCTTTTCCAACATAGAGCCTCCACTTCCTAGCAGATTTTATTTTAAATATAGGGTCCCCACTCACTAGTCTCCTTTTCAAACATAGGGTCTCCACTCCCTAGTTGATTTTATTTTATACATAGGTTCTCCAATCCCTAGTCTCTTTTCCAACATAGGGTCTACACTCCCTAGTTGATGTTATTTTTAGACATAGGGTCTACACTCCCTAATTGATTTTATTTTAGACATAGGGTCTCCACTCCCTAGTCTCCTTTTCCAATATAGGGTCTCCGCTCCCTAGTTAATTTTATTTTAGACATAGGGTCTCTACTCCCTAGTCTCTTTTCCAACATAGGGTCTCCACTCCCTAGTTGATGTTGCTTTTACACATAGGGTCTCCACTCCCTAGTCTCTTTTCCAACATAGGGTTTCCACTCCCTAGTTGATTTTATTTCAGACATAGGGTCTCCACTCCCTAGTCTCTTTTTCCAACATAGGGTCTTCACTCCCTAGTTGATTTTATTTTAGACATAGGGTCTCTACTCCCTAGTCTCTTTTCCAACATAGGGTCTCCACTCCATAGTTGATGTTATTTTTAGACATAGGGTCTTCACTCCCTAGTCTCTTTTCCAACATAGGGCTCCACTCCCTAGTTGATTTTATTTTAGACATAGGGTCCCCACTCCCTAGTCTCATTTTCCAACATAGGGTCTCCACTCCCAAGTTGATTTTATTTTAGACATAGGGTCTCCATTCCCTAGTCTCTTTTCCAACATAGGTTCTCCACTCCATAGTTTATGTTATTTTTAGACATAGGATCTCCAATCCCTAGTCTATTTTCCAACATATGGTCTCCACTCCCTAGTTCATTTTATTTTAGACATAGGGTCTCCACTCCCTAGTTTATTTTATTTTAGACATAGGGTCTGCACTCCCTAGTTTTCTTTTCCAACATAGGGTATTCACTCCCTAGTTGATGTTATTTTTAGACATAGGGTCTCCACTCCCTAGTCTCTTTTCCAATATAGGGTTTCCAATCCCTAGTTGATTTTATTTTATACATAGAGTCTCCACTCTCTAGTCTCCTTTTCCAACATATGGTATCCACTCCCTAGGTGATTTTATTTTAGACATAGGTCTCCACTTCCTTGTCTCTTTTCCCAACATAGGGTCTTCACTCTCTAGTTGATTTTATTTTAGACATAGGGTCTCCACTCCCTAGTTGATGTTATTTTAGACATAGGGTCTGTACTCCCTAGTTTCTTTTCCAACATAGGGTCTACACTCCCTAGTTGAAGTTATTTTAGACATAGGGTCTCCACTCCCTAGTCTTTTTTTCAACATAGGGTCTCCATTCCCTAGTTGATTTTATTTTTAGACATAGGGTCTCCACTCCCCAGTTGATTTTTATTTTTATACATAAGGTCTCCGCTCCCTAGTCTACTTTTCCAACATAGAGTCTCCACTCCCTAGTTTATGTTATTTTAGACATACGGTCTCTACTCCCTAGTTTCCTTTTCCAACATAGGGTCTCCACTCCCTAGTTGATGTTATTTTAGACATAGGGTCTCCACTCCCTAGTTGATGTTATTTTAGACATAGGGTCTCCACTCCCTTGTCTCCTTTTCCAACATAGGGTCTACACTCCCTAGTTGACTATATTTTAGACATAAGGTCACCACTCTCTAGTATCCTTACCAGTATAGGGTACACCAATTCCTATCTGTATTTTCCAATGTAGGGTACACCAATACCTAGTTGATTTGATCTTAAATGCAGGGTACACCACTTTCTGATATCATTGTTGATATAGGTTACACATACCCAAAGAATCATGTTTTCCCAGCGTATACCAGTCCCGATATTTCATTGCTTTCAATAAAGAAGTAGTTTAGAGTTTTGTTACAATAACTCATGAAATTTTCCTAGTGAAAACTAGGGCAAAAAAATTTCATTCGTTTGTTTGTTTTGGTGTCTGAGCAGGTTTTACGCCGAGGCATAGGGTTCGAGATGACCAAAAGAAGAAGTCTCAATCCAAAAACAAAAAGAAGCAGTGAATCCAAATAAAGAAGCAGATGGAAAGGTTATGGACTGCCCAAGACCGCTGAAGTTACGAGCTTTACATTTCCCGTTTTGATCAGAAGAAGCCGTAGAAGAATGAACTAGCACCTACAGCTTGATAGCATCAAGGTTCAGATCAGAGTCTGTGCGAAGAGCCAGTCAAGACTCAAGATCAAGTTTTAGAAGACTTATATATAGAAATCTTGTAACTGATAGCTAATAGACTTATTTAGTTTCTTTTGATCTTGATGTAATAACAGGACCACGGACCGGAGCCTTGATGGAACCTGACACAACTGTGCAACTCATCATTCTACCATTCTCCTTGAACTACACGCGACCTGATTCCCTTATAATTCGGAATATGTAGGCCGTCCAAAATCAGAACTCGGTTGCACTCTTCTCTCTTATCTCCTCTTTTGAATAATGGTATGGCAAAAAAATAGCCATATCGCTCATCTTTATTTGCCTGAAAACACTTCATGTCTTCAAGTAAAGAGGGGCATGCTGTGAGCACCTAATTTTTGACCATGTTTGAATTTTCACCACTTTTTAATATGTAAATTTATTTTAAGTTTAATCTATATATTTTTGCTCTTATTTCACCTTTTATAGATGTTACTTAAAAAAATTATATCTCATTCATCTCACCAATACCTCACTTCCCACTTCCCCCAACTCCCTCATATCACTTTACACTAGCACACCTTTACCCCTTTTCCCTCAACTCCCTCACATCACTTTACACTATTATCACCTGAAAACATCACTTTAAAACAACCCAAAAAATCTGCCCATAAAATGAGCAAAAACCCAGCCCAAAACTGTAGTGAAAACAACCTCAAAAACCAGCTGCGTTGCAACGTGAAACAACCACAAATCCATCAAAATCAACTCCTTAAATCTCTCCAAAACAGCCACGAAGACTGGACATTTTTGCACTTTTAACCACCAAAAATCAGCAGCGAATCACTTCTGAAAACCAGACGAACTCCAGCCCAAAACACAGCAAAATCCAGTCAAAAGAAGCAGCAAAATAACCCGAACTCAACTCCAAAAAAAGTCCGTAAATCACCCTTTAGCCACCTAAAAACCTCCTCTAACGTAGCTCCAATAGCCTAGCTGCGTTACACCATCAAAACCAGCCACGAGCTCCACCTAAAATCAAGGAAGCGGCTTAAAATGTAGCAAAAATACTGTTGTCGAATTCATCCAAAATAGTCTAGTTGAGGTCAAGCTTGAAGCTCTTGGTTTGACAGGTCATTTGAGGTTTTCGTTTGAGAGTCAAGGTCCGTGGTCTAGAAAAGAAGGCTCACTTTTCTGTTTTGGAGAAATAAGTCAGTGTGAAGGTTCCATATTTTTCTCTTGTCATTATTTCTTGAGGTTCCGGGGTCCTCGAGTGTATTTCGGATGGTTAACGGATCAAAAATTAGAATTGGTGAAATTCTGGAAATTTTTGCCTTCTGGTGCAATCGCACCTGCAGAATTTTGCTCGCAGGTATGAGCTCGCAGAAGCGAGATGGGCATCGCAAAAGTGGCTAGGCGTGACTGAGGCAGTGGTCGCAGAAGCGGGCGGGTGGACCATAGAAGCGGAGTCGCACCTGCGAGTGTGCGATTGCAGAAGCGAAAAGGCAAGAGGGGTGAATGCTTCACAGAAGCAGATTTTTGTCCGCAGAAGTGCAGACATTGGCAGTGTTAAAACGAAGGGTTCCGAGATTCTTTCTCATTTTTGGACTTCAAACACTCGGTTGAGGGCGATATTTCAGAGGGAATTCATGGGAATTATCGAGGTAAGTCACTTGTGATCATTGTTAGTCAATATATTGAATTATCATTGAGTATTCCGTCTAGAATATGTGTTTTTGAGGTGTAATTCGAAAATTTGGGCCTAGGGATTTCAAAATAAGAATTTAAGATTTGGAGGTCGAGTTGATGTCGAAATTTGGAAAATTTGGTATGGTTGGACTCGTAGTTGAATGGGCGTTCATATTTTGTAACATTTGTCGGGTTCCGAGACGTGGGCCCCACTGTTGATTTTTGAGTTGCATTTTAGATTTAATTGAGAAATGTAGTATTTTCATATGAAATTGATTCCTATAATTTGTGTTGACTGTATCGAATTAATTGTGACTAGATTCGAGACGTTCGGAGACCGATTCGCGAGGCAAGGGCTTGCTAGCAGAGTGATTTGTGTTACTTGAGGTAAGTATCATATTTAAACTCGGTTGAGGGACCAGTTGCCTGAATTGTTATGATAGCCACGTGCTTTTGGGGTGCGCATATGTGTGGGGATGGTCCCATGTGCGGGCACCTGCATTGTATATTCATGTTTGGGCTGTGCTCGGGTTCTTATAAGCCTAGAAATGACTGTTAAGCTTCGAGCTTCGATATCTAACATGTAGTAACAGTTTATGTGATCTAATTAAGACATGATGAGTCTACTTAGAGGTTCAGTCCCTGGACGAACTTGATAAATGTTTTTCATTGATGAAATTTTTGGATTGAGCTACGATAGCACACTTTGCACATGCCTAAACTTTAGCGTGTTATTTACACCAGTCCAAGGATAGGATAATCTTATTTCATTCATTATATACCTGTACGCTTGCTTTATTGCTTCTGTTTGATATTTTTGATAGGGGCGTACGGCTATGCAGGGCGGATCATGTTATTGGCATGTGAGTTATCCGTGCAGCACATAAGTTGTCCGTGCGGATCCATATATTGATATTTTTGGCACATGAGTTGTCCGTGCAGTATGTGAGTTATCTGTGCGGATCTATATATTGATATTATTGACACGTGAGTTGTCCGTGTCGCACATGAGTTGTCTGTGCAGATTCTATTGTTAGCACGTAAATTGCCCGTGCAACACGTGAGTTGTCCGTGCATCACGTGAATTGTTCGTGCAGTGTGAAACTTGTATTTTCTTGATCATTTATCTGATTTACTTGTTTTCTTTCTCCTACATGACATAATTGAGTAGGGTAGTTAAGAACCAGTGCACATGCATACACGGATATTCGTATCACGAAGCCTTAGGGGCTAACTTTAAATCTCATATTATGTTAATAAAAAAGGATAGAGTTGTACTGATTTAACTATTGACTTCAACACATTAAGCTTCTCTTACCTTGCCCTGCTTATTTGCGCTACATATTGAGTTGGTGGTACTCACACTATACCCTGCACCTCGTGTGTAGATCCAGATGCTTCCGGACATAGCGGTTGCTAGATTTTGGAGATTAATCTGTTGGAGACTATCGAGGTAGTTGCTTTGGCGTTCGCAGACCTTGGCTCTCTCTTTCCTTTCAGTTATTTATACTGTTCTATATTTTCAGACAGTGTTTTATCAGTCAGACTATGTGGTCATTTAGATTTTTATGTACCTAGTGACACCGGGTTTTGGGAGTGTATTGTATAAAGACAATATTTTGTATAAGAAATTGTGGGATTTTACTCTTAACTTTATTTGTGGTGTTTTCAAACTTAAAGGAATTGATGGTTTATTGAGGTTGTCAGCTTGCCTAGTATTAAGATAAATGCCACCACGACAGATGAGATTTTGGGTCGTGACAAGATGGTATCAGAGCCTAGGTTACATAGGCCTCACAAGTCTAGAACAGGTTTAATAGAGTCTTGCGGATCGGTACGGAGACGTATGTACTTATCTTCGAGAGGCTGCCGAACAATTAGGAAAATTTCACTTTCTTGTATTCTGTCGTGCGAATTTGTTGATTCCGGAAACTAAATTTCTGTTATTCTATTCTATCGCAAATGGTGAGGACACGTACTACCGGATCAGACAGTCAACCAACAGTACCACCAGTTAGGGCCACGAGAGGTCGGGGTCATGGTAGAGGCTGAGGTATAGCTCGTACAATAGTTAGAGCAGCACCTGTAGAACCACCAGTTGCTCCAGCTCAAGAGCAGGTTCCAAATACAGTTGAGCCAACGGGACTCGCTCAGGCACCAGCCATGCCTATTATGATTCTAGGACTTCAAGAGGCTTTGGCCTAGATATTGACTATTTGCACTGGCCTTATTCAGGTGGTTACGGCTCAGGCCGCACCAACCACTTCTCAGGCCGGGGGAGGTACTCATACCTCTGTCACCCATTCTCCAGAGCAGGTAGTGCAGGGACTTCAGATATCAGGGGCACTACCAGTGCAGCCGGTTGCAACTGCTTAAGCCCAGATGGTCCTATTATGAATGATGAGGAGCAGAAGAGACTAGAGAGGTTTAAGAGACTCTAGCCTCCATTATTCAGTGGGGCACAATCAGAGGATGCTCAGGATTTCTTGGACAGATGCCAGCAAATTCTTCGAACAACGGCTATTTTAGAGATCAGTGGGGTTTCATTTATTACTTTTCAGCTGACCGGGGCAGCCTTCAGATGGTTGGAGACTTATGAGAGGAGCAGACCAGTTGGTGCAACATCAGTTTCATGACATGAGTTCTCCGTATTATTCTTGGAGAAGTTTGTGCCACAGACCCGCAGAGAGGAGCTGCACAGGCAGTTCGAGCATCTATGTCAAGAGGACATGTCCATGACTCAGTATGAGATGAGGTTTTTAGAATTGGCTCGTCATGCAGTTTGGTTGGTTCCCACTGAAAGGGAGAGAATCAGGAGGTTCATTAATGTCTTCAACCAGCAGCTTCGTTTTGTTATGACTTTGGGGAATGTAGCAGGTGCTAAATTCGATATAGTGGTTGATAGTACTAGGCGGCTAAAGATGGTCCGTATTCAAGAGAGTAAGGAGAGGGAGACCAAGAGGTATCGCGGTTTGAGTAATTCTATAGGTGTTCTTTCTGGGGGGACAGTCCTACCACAGCAGGGGTTGTCCTTATAGGCCCGCTCAGACGACTCGTTTAGCTCAGCGTGGTGCATCAGTTAGCCACGGTTCTTATAGTGCTCGCTCAGGCCAGTCTTCATTCAGTGCACTACCAGCACAGAGTTATCACCATGCCTTATCTTCTTAGGTTTCTACAGGCAATTCCTCAAGTTATCAGGAGCAACAAATCCGTCAGAGGAGGGGTTGTTTCGAGTGCGGAGACTTGGGTCATATCAAGAGAGATTGCCCTAGATTGTTGAGTGGGGCTCCACAACAGAGTTCTTGACCAATGGTGCCAACACCGGCAGTTCCACCACCCACCCAGCTAGCTTAGGGAGGGCTAAGGTAACTAGGGGTCGCCCAAGAAGGGGAGGCCGATCAGGTGGCGGTCAGGCCCGATTCTATGCTATTCCTGCTAGGCCAGATACCGTTGCTTCCGATGCAGTGATCATATGTATTGTCTCAGTGTGCTACAGAGATGCTTCCATATTATTTGACCCTGGTTCCATATATTCGTATGTATCATCATATTTTTCTCGTTATCTGGATATGCCTTGTGAGTCCTTAGTTTCACCTGTTCATGTATCAACATCGGTGTGCGATACTATTATTGTAGACCGCGTGTATCAGTCGTGTGTGGTGACTATCAGGGGATTGGAGACTAGAATTGATCTCTTATTGCTTAGTATGGTTGACTTTGACGTAATCTTGGGTATTGATTGGTTGTCTCTATGTCATGCTATTCTGGACTGTCACGCTAAAACCGTGACGTTAGCGATGCCGGGGTAGCCGATGATTGAGTGGAGAGGTTATCTAGATTATGTTCCTAGCAGGATAATTTATTATTTGAAGGCCCAACGGATGGTTGGGAAGGAGTGTTTTTCATATTTGGCCTTTGTAAGAGATGTTGATCCAAACACTCCTACTATTGATTCTGTACCGGTAGTGCGAGACTTTCTGGATGTATTTCCTGCAGACCCGCCGGTTACGCCACCCGACAGGGATATTGACTTTGGTATTGATTTGGTGCCGGGAACTCAACCCATTTCTATTCCTCTGTATCGTATGGCACCATCTGAGTTGAAGGAATTGAAAGAGCAACTTCAGGAACTTCTTGATAAGGACTTTATTAGGCGTAATGTGTCGCCTTGGGGTGCACCAGTTCTATTTTTGAAAAAGAAAGACGGTACTATGCAGATGTTCATCGACTACGGGCAGTTGAACAATGTTACAATCAAGAACAAGTATCCTTTGCCACATATTTATGATTTATTTGACCAGCTTCATGGAGCGAGGGTGTTCTCATGATGTCTTTTGGGCTGACCAACACCCTAGCAGCGTTTGTCATACCTCCGTTTTACCCCAAAAGATATGTAATGGATTGTTGTGGGTTAAAGATTTTTTTCAATTAAAGTGACAATTTTTATAGCGATTATTTTATTTACAGAGTCGCCACTTGAAATTGAGTTTTGGTGTTCTAAGTCACCTTATTGAATCCCTAATCAAAAGGAAATTGACTTTACTTATTATTGGTCTGCGAAAATAAAGTCTGGGTAAGGAATTCTGTTGACCGGGGAGAAGGTGTAAGCCATTTCCCGAGTCCCGTGATTCTAGCACGGTCACTTTATTGACTCTTTTTGGCTTATATTATTTTATTATTTCATGTTTTAGACATATTTTACATTTTTATTTTTACCGCTTTTAATTGCTTGCTATTTGTAATTATGAAATTATCTTGAAACGAATCACGCGTATGTGTATTCGTTTTGTTTGGTATGTCAAAGTCATACTACGCGTACGTGTACACGACTAATAACACTTTATTAATTTAAGATTATTTTACACAAAGTTACGCGAACGCATACTTTGGTTTTAATTTTAAAAATCATAATTATGTCACGATAACGTATACATAATCATGATAATTTGACATTAAGAGCGTACATAAAAGCATATTAACGATTTGTGAGTTATTCTTCTTAAAATATTTTGAGATTATTGTAAGAACATGAATTATGAAATTATTTTTGAAAAAAGTATATAATATTAACTATTTGAAATCATAAGAGTTCTTTATACTATGTAGTTTTCTTCGGACCAGGGCAGAAGATGATTAGTGTATTCCAATGACCTCGCGGCCCACTTTGATTTCAAAGAGGAGTTCCTTGGGCTCCCTACTGTTTGGTCAGTCAAATGACCCAAGTAATGATATCTACCCATAATCCTCTTTTTGGTTTTGATTAAACGACCATGACTCAACTTCAACTCAAAGCCCATTATCACACAGTCCATTTAAGTTGCAACTCTAAACTTTAAGTCTAAACAAAATACTATGAATTAATTTTGACCCATATGTTATAGGCTTAAAAACTAAAAACGATTCACTACAAACCCGATTATAATAACTAATCACATCCACAATATTCATTAAAATAGTATGATCAATGGTAATGGACATTTAAACTAACCAAAACAAATGGCAACGGTAGCATAATATGGAAAAATCACATATCCAAATTAATATACCAACAAATCCTAAAACATCATACAAACTTAGCCGATGACTCAAATTACATTAAACATCGCTAAAAACACGAATCACACCCAATTCAAACCTAATAAAAACTAATGAACTCCAACTTCTATATTCGATGTCGAAACCTATCAAATCACGTCCGATTGACCTCAAATTATGCACACAAATTATAAATGACATAATAGACCTATCAAAATTTTCAGAACTGGGCTCCTACCCCTATATCAATAAAGTCAACTCCCGGTCAAACTTTCGAACCTTCCATTTCTAACTTTCGTCATTTCAAGCCAAAATCAATTACGGACTTGGAAATAAATATCCGGACATACTCCTAAGTCCAAAATCACCATATGTAGCTATTGGAATCATCAAAACTCTATCCCGGAGTCGTTTACACATAAATCAACATCTGGTCAACTATTTCAACTTAAGTTTAAATCTTGGAACTAAGGGTTCCAATTCATTCCGAAACTTTCCCGACAAATCACATAATCACAATTAAGCATAAAATAATCAGTAAATGGAAAAACGGGGTTGTAATACTCAAAACGACCGATCGGGTTGTTACAAATTTATTCCATAAAAGAGCGTTAAAATACAAAATAAAAAGGTTAGTACATAATTAAGAATTAAAATGCTATACAAGTGACTGATGGAGCACAATCAAAGCTAAATCCTATTCAAAAATAAGTTTTCAAGACTATATTATAAAGAGTCGCTTCTGGCATAACGAGATTATTCTTTGTAGATGCCTCCGACGGAATCAAAATAATATTTCTATGTCATGCATTAGTTGTAAATATCATATAAAGAGGCATGACATTGTTACCAATAATAGCAAGTGTTGTACCAACAACAATTTTATTGTGAGGCCACCCACTTTAGATTTGATATATCTCTTCAAACAACTTAAATAACCATCACAAATATATCAAAGCAGAGCAATGGTGCTAAATTTATAAGGAAAGAAAAATTGATAATATGGGATGAAACACTTATGGAAAGGTGTCAAACGATCAAAATAATGGTCCGGAGTTCTTATTAATGAACCGTTTGGTGGAAAATTAATGGTTTGGAAGGTGATTTCTTTTAAGTACTACCAGTAGTTTCAAAATCGACAAAAGCAGAGACTGTAAAAGCTAGCTTGCCAAAGTTATACTTCTGGCCTCAAATGAAAAAGATTCAACTAACAAGAAATATAAAGTAAGAACAGATCCAGTATTCAGTGTCTTCTTGCTTCGTGTCGGAAACGAAGAAGAGCATCCAATAAAAGATGATTTGATTTTTTCTGAACTTTTTGGTTCTTAATCCCAATGGTAATAGCAGTGCATTTAATAAAAGAAATATTTTTTGTCATTAGATTAAAATGCAATTTGTGCAAATCGCATTATAGAATTAAAAAGATATCTTAGCTAGCAGAAATGAATATGTTGATAAACTAAATAAAAGGTTGACTGCAAAAATTTTATAATAAAAATAAAATATTTTTCAGTTTTTGACTAAGGAGAAAATAATACCAATAATTACTACCAAGAAGAATACTTAAATACTTTAATACCAAATGGCCTTCTACCATATATGTTTGTTGTCAAGTTTATCGTTTCTTACGTATGTTAGTGTCACCGTATATATAATAGACTAAGTTAAAATTGATATTCCATTGTATATAGGTTAATTTTGAAAAATAATATTGTCACGACCCAAAATCCAACTAGCTGTGATAGAACCTAACCCAATCCGTTAGGTAAGCCAATTTACAAATATCTGATTCAAATAATATTTAACTGACTTATTAAACTCCCCAAGAACTGGTAGTATAAATTATGAGTTTCTAAGATTAGAATTTACAAAACTGGTATGAAATAAATATATCATCTGTTCGAAATGTACATAAACAAATTCTTATAAATCTAAGGCTACCATGAACAAGAGACAGTTATGACCGGAACACAGGTACATCTTCAAATCCAGCTCCCGTCGATCACATCAACATCAACATCTAATATCTGCATGCAAGGTGCAGAAGTGTAGTGTGAGTACAACCGACCCCATGCACTCAATAAGTAACAAACCTAACCTTAGGTTGAAAGTAGTGACGAGCTGGAACACAAGTCGGGGTCCAACACCAATAGCCAACAACATTTCATAACAATATAATTTAAAGCAGCACAAGTAATAATTCAACAATAACATGCTCAACTTAATCATGATTTCTGAAAATAGCTCTGCCTTTCAAGTGTATCAGTGAAAACTCAAGTCTTTTACTGAAGTTGCCATAAATATGAGTAAGTTTGAAAACAATAATTTTTTCAAAATTTCTTTCTACAATAAATAAGATGTTTCATTTTCTTTCCACATAGCCAGTGGAAAATGCATCAATATGCCCATATGACAATATGAGTAAGAAGTCATGAATGACATGATACCGTATAACATGAGGAAAATGCATCTCTATGCCTGTATGTCAAGTATGCATGTCAATGCGATGCAACTCAGTGATAAAACCATATGCATACTGTAATGACCCGGTCGGTTGTTTTGACTATTGCAATCTCGTTCCCCCATTTACTGCTCAAATTGTGATTTACGGTTGTTATTTGGCTTGCCGGGGTAATTAGTTCGGGTCCGGTGAGGTTTTGAAATGATTTGGAACACTTAGTTCCAGGGTTTAGAATTTAAGTTGAAAAGGTTGACCAGATGTTGACTTATGTGTAACGACCCCAAAGAAATTGTTGACTTATGGCCTTCTCAAATTTTTGCTCGGACTTTTTGGGTTGAACAATGCACCAATGTGTAAAGGAAATTTTTTCCGGAAAAAGGGTCATTTCTGCGACCACTATGCGGTCGCAGAATCACTCTGCGGACCGCATAATGGTCACAGAGTGGATCAGGAGAGGGGCAAGATTTGAGAAAAATATACGGTGTATTATGCGACCGCAGAACAGGTATGCGGGCCACATAATGACCGCAGACCGGGTCAGTCACGCCCAGGTTTGGAGGCTAAATTATGCGGCCGATATGCGAACCGCATACGTGTTATGCGATCGCATAACTGCGTTGGGACTTCCATTCTTTTTAATTTTTGACCCGACCCAACTTCGATTTATAGCCCTTGAAAGCTCATTTTTGAGCCAAAAATCTGACATTTTAGAGAGAGGTGAGAGCATTTTAGAGAGAGAAAGTGAAGACTTAGTCCTTTATCCATCAATTCTTAATTCAAGGTTGAAGATTTCACAAGGAGCTTTCTAGGGCTTCAAAGAGGTAAGAATTTCTTTCCCCAATTCTTCAATTTCAGGTTTGGAGTAAATATGGGTAACTAAAAGTATGATTCTTGGGTGTTAGAGTATTATTTATACATACACATACCAATAAGGTTTATGAAAAGATTATTGAGTTCAAATAGGTAAAGTTTGGGATGAAAATGGTAGAAATCTTCAAAGATTTTAATTGAAGATTTGATGGTCGAGTTGATGTCGGAATTTGGGGAAATTTGTATGGTTGGACTCGTGGTTGGATGGGCATTCATATATTATAAATTTTGTCGGGTTCTGAGACGTGTCCCCTACGGGCGATTTTTGAGTGAATTTCGGATTTTTTATTGGAAAATTAATATTTTCTTATGTAATTAATTACAATAATTGGTATTGACTGAATTGAAATAATTGTGGCTAGATACGAGGCTTTTGGAGACCAATTCTCGAGGTAAGGCCATAGCATAATAAAGAATTACACGGTTTGAGGTAAGTAACAGTTTTAAATCTGGTCCTGAGGGTATGAAACCCCGGATTATTGGATTATGTGAGTATTTTGGAGGTGACGCACATGCTAGGTGACAGACGTGTGGGCGTGTACCGTTGGAATTGGGACTTGGTCCATTCCGTGAAACTGTAAAGTCGTATAACTTGTTGCTAGCTATATGCTCTCTCTGTGTTATAGAGATTTGACTGCAAATTATGTTATAAACCATACTTAGGCTATATTTGGTACTGTTGGGACCCACAGAGGTCGTGTACATATTGAACTAACTGCGTAATTGTTGTTTTGTACTCAGTCACAGTTTACCTGTTTATTATATCTCAGTCTCTATTGTTCATTATTGATGCATCATATCATTGTTGTTTGGGTTGATTTCATGATTATTGAGAGCCCAAGAGACTGGAGAGATTAGTGACTGAGTGAGGCCGAGGGCCTGATTGTGAGATATTATATTATAGCACGTGAGTTGTCCGTGCGGGATATTATAGCATGTGAGTTGTCCGTGCAGCACGTGAGTTGTCCGTGCGGATCCTTGTATTATACTATAGCACGTGAGTTGTCCGTGCAGCACGTGAGTCGTCCGTGCGGATCCAGATATTTGTATTATGACACGTGAGTTGTCCGTGCAATACGTGAGTTATCCGTACAGATTATAGCGCTTGGGATGTAGGAGCCCCTCCGGAGTCTGTACACCCCCAATGAGCGCGGGTACCCATCGAGTATGAGTGCTGAGGGCTGAGAGTCGAGTGGTTGAGAGGTTGTGACGAGTTGAGTATCTATTGCCCTGCGAGGCTGTACTTGCTTTCCATTTGTTGTTGCACTTAGTTGCTATCTGTCATTGATGTGAAATTTTCTGAAAGATCTTATATCCAGATTACATGAACTTGAACTGTATAAAACTGATTTGACTTAAACTTTTGGAATTGAAAGCATGTATGCTCTTTACTGGAATTACTGAAAATGAACTATAACTGTGTAGCTCGTCACTATCTTCAGTTCCTTATTTATTATTGTTACTTACAGAGTTGGTTGTACTCATATGTCACGACCCCAAATTCCCTCCGTAGGATGTCGTGATGGCACCTAGTCTCTAAGACTAGGTAAGCCTATCAATACGGAATAATAATAAATATCTGAAATAAATAAACTACAATTTAAACAATTTCAACTCCCAAAACCCAGTAGAAATAAGTCACAAGCTTCTAAAAATTTATTCTCAATGTCTCTATGTATCAAGGTCTAAAGAAAAATAAGGAAGCAACATAAAAATGATAGAAGGGGACTCCGGAGTCTGCGGACGCTGTCAGATATACCTCGAAGTCTCCTTGCACAGGTAACTCACTGACGTCTAGACTGGTAAGATGTACCTGGATCTGCACAGAACGATGTGCAGAAGCATAGTATGAGTACACCACAGCGGTACCCAGTAAGTGTCAAGCCTAACCTCGGTAGAGTAGTGACGAGGTCAGGTTAGGCCCTATTGAAGAATAGATAATGACATGGAAAAAATGTTTAAACAATTTAATAAGATAAAATGACTATGGAAATGAATCAAATAGTATGTCACATTTAATGACACCAAATAATTGCAAATAATATCTCGTGGAATCAAAACAAAATTCTTTTCAACTTTATGAAAATCACAACAATTAATCGAAGGAAACTATGACCATAAATCAATATCAACAAGGGCACTACCTAAGGAACCGCCTTGTAGTCCCAAATCATAAATAAATTCATAATATCTCATTTCCTTATCTCATCGTGGGAGCCTTCACAATTTATTTTAAAGAAAATATTTTTCCCGAAATAACATCCCGTGTTTTAGCCATCCTTATCATACCGCATGACTTCTAGTAGTTCCCCCTACTAGCCACGCGTATCAAGACACTCTTATCTCACCGCATGCGTTTCAATACCCAGACCTTATACCACCGCATGTGTTTCAATATCACAATATATCATAATTTGCACCTCAAGTGCTCAAATAATTTAACTTTCCAAAATAATTCAACAATAATATTTTTTCACAATAAAGAGCTCGCGACCCATGCCAAAATAAATCACCAATAATATTTTTCCATAATAAAGAGCTCACGGCTCATGCCAAAATAAATCATCAATAATATTTTTTTACAATAAAGAGCTCACGGTTCCATCACAATGAGTATGGAAATCTTACAAAAATATTCAAGAATAAATAATTCAGGAAAATAATATTTCAAAATCTTTAATACGTTGCTTCAATATCAAGTTTAAAAATGTCAAATACTTCATATTAATAATATTTAATTTAAAAAAAATCAACCTTCAAATAATGCACAGAATAAAAGAAACCAAGTTTTAACTAAACAGGTAAAATAATTAGCAGGAAAGGGTCAAACAAATTTAAAGTATATATCTCAGATCAATGATGAAGAATATAATAAGATAAAATAATTTAATAAATGCGCAATAGTGAACTACACAATTTAAAATATAATCTTTTACATTTAGCCCGTGTACACACTCGTCACCTTGTGTACACGACTTTCAACACATTTCAATAATCATATCAATAACAATCCTAGGGGAAATTTTCCCCCCACAAGGTTAGACAAGTCACTTACCTCGACTTGCTCCAATTTAACCAAGTAGTACGTCTTTTCCTCGATTTTTCAACTCCGATCGACTCGTATCTAATTATAATTAATTTGATACAGTCAACAAAAATTATAGTAATCAATTTCATAAGAAAATATTATATTTTTCAATAAAATCCGAAATTAGCTCAAAATTTGCCCACATTTCGGAATCCGGTAAAACTTACAAAATCCGACAACCCATTCAATTACGAGTCCACCCATACCAATTTTACCAAATTCCGATAACAACTCGACCTCCAAATCTTAAATTTTTATTTTTGGAAGATTTTGCAAAAAGCTTGATTTTTCT
The DNA here is from genome assembly GCF_000390325.3 of Nicotiana tomentosiformis. NCBI lineage: Eukaryota > Viridiplantae > Streptophyta > Magnoliopsida > Solanales > Solanaceae > Nicotiana > Nicotiana tomentosiformis. Next base: position 34,080,102 of record NC_090818.1, on the reverse strand, counting down.
TCCATAAATTCACGGATTCATGATATAAATGAGTATGGAATCATGAAATATAATCAATATAGGATAAGGAACATTTACCCCAATATTTTTCCGTGAATATCGCCCAAAATTCGCCCAAGAACCGTGCTCCAAAAATCCCAAACGAAATAAAGGAAATGACCATTTTTGGTCCTTAAGTTTCTGCCCATCCGTCATTAAAAGTCCACTAGAACTTGCTTATACTAGCCTTCTTTCAATCGATCATAACATTATGTACAAATATCCAAATGATGAATGGTGTAACTTTATGGAAACTAGAATCAAACGACTACTACTTTCATATTTTGAAAATTTTCCGATTCCTTATGAATTGCAAGATATAAGCTTCCAATCTGGCGAAACTGCTCTACTAGCTTTTATTCAATCCATCATAACTTTCTGTAAAACTGTCCAAATAATGAATGGTTTAACTTTCTGGAAACTAGAATCAAACGACTACAACTTTTAAGTTTTGAAAATTTTCTGATTCCTTATGAATTGCGAGATATAAGCTTCCAAGATTGGCTCCACGCACCAGAAATTTCTGGCGAAATTTCTGCAACAGAAATTTCCAGCAACCCTCTTTGTCCGAAATCCATTCCGTTTACCTTCCGAAATCCACCAGGGACCCTCGAGACCTTAACCAATTATTCCAACATGTCCCAAAATACAATACGAACTTAGTCAAGGCTTCAAACCACATCAAACAACATCAAAACGACGAATCACACCACAAATCAAAATCTATGAACTTTGAACTTTCAAATTCTATATCTTGTGTCGAAATACATCAAATCAATTCGGAATGACTTCAAATTATGCACAAAAGTCATAAATTACATAACAAACCTATTCCAATTTCCAGAATCGGATTCCGATCTCGATATCAAAAAGTCAACCCCCCGGTCAAACTTCCCAAAAATTTAACTTTTGGCATTTCAAGCTTAATTCCACTACGGACTTTCAAATAAAATTCCGATCACGTTCCTAAGTCCAAAATCACCATACGGAGCTGTTGGAATCATCAAAATTCTATTCCGGGGTCGTTTGTACATAATTTGACATCTGGTCACTATTTGAACTTAAACTTTTAATTTTTTGTCAAAATTCCATATCTCGGGCTAGGGACCTCGGAATTAGATTCCGGGCATACGTTTAAGTCCCAAATCACGATACGGACCTATCGGAACTGTCAAAACACTGATCTGAGTCTGTTTGCTCAAAATGTTGACCAAAGTGAGCTTAGTTGAGTTTTAAAGCTCTAGATCACATTTTAATCTATTTTTCACCTGAAAACTTTACGAAAAATTTAACGGACTGTGCACGCAAGTCGAGGAATGATAAATAGTGCTTTTTGAGGTCTTAGAACACAAAATTAATTATTAAATTTAAAGATGATATTTTGGGTAATCACATTCTCCACCTCTAAAACAAACGTTCATCCTCCAACGAAGTTAGAAAAAGTACCTGAGCTGGTGAATAAGTGTGGATAACAGCTGCGCATATCATGCTCGGTCTCCCAAGTCGCCTCTTCGACCGGATAACCCCTCCACTGAACCTTCACGGAAGCAATATTCTTTGACCTCAGCTTTCGAACATGCCTATCCAAAATAGCCACTGGTTCCTCAACATAAGATAGATCCTTGTCCAACTAAACCGAACTGAAGTCTAACACATGAGATGGATCGCCGTGATATTTTTGAAGCATAGAAACATGGAATACCGGATGAAATGCAGAGAGACTAGGTGTTAATACAAGTGTGTAAATCACCTATCCAACTCTCTCAAGAATCTCAAAAGGCCCAATATACATAGGGCTCAACTTGCCCTTCTTCCCGAACTTCATCACACCTTTCATAGGCGAAACCCGGAGCAATACCCGCTCACAAACCATGAATGCAATATCACGAACCTTCCGATTCGCATAACTCTTCTGTCTAGATTGGGCTGTACGAAGTCAATCCTGAATCAACTTAACCTTTTTTAAGGCATCCTGAATCAAGTCTGTACCCAATTGCCTAGCCTCGCCCGGTTTGAACCAACCCACTGGGGACCCGCACCGCCTACCATACAAGGCCTCATACGGAGCCATCTGAATGCTTGACTGGCAACTGTTATTATAAGCAAACCCCGAAAGTGGTAAGAACTTATCCCAAGCACCCCCAAAATCTATCACACACGCACGAAGCATATCCTCCAGTATCTGAATAGTGCGTTTAGATTGCCCGTCCGTCTGAGGGTGAAATGTTATACTCAACTCCACATGAGTACCCAACGCTCGATGTACAACCCTCCAAAACCGTGAGGTAAACTGTGTACCCCAGTTAGAGATGATAGATACCGGTACACCGTGAAGTCTGACAATCTCGCGAATATATACTTGAGCCAGCTGCTCTGCAGAGTAAGTAGTAATCAGAGGAATGAAATGAGTTGACTTGGTTAATCTATCCATAATCACCCAAGCTGCATCGAACTTCCTCCGAGTCTGTGGGAGCCCAACAACGAAATCCATAGTGATTCGCTCCCATTTCCATTCTGGAATTTCCAACTTCTGAAGCAATCCACCCGGTTGTTGATGCTCATATTTCACCTGTTGACAATTTAGGCACCGAGCTACATATTCCACTATGTCTTTCTTCATCCTCCTCCACCTATAGTGCTATCTCAAGTCTTGATTCATCTTTGCAGCACCCGAATGAATGGAGTACCGCGAACTGTGAGCCTCAGGGAAAATCAAGTCGTGCAAACCATCTACATTTGGCACACATAGCCTGCCCTGCATCCGTAATACATCTTCATCTCCAATAGTGACTACCTTGGCATCCCCGTGCTGAACTGTGTCCTTAAGGACAAGCAGATGAGGGTCATCATACTGACGTTCCTTGATACGATCATAAAGAGAAGACTGAGAAACCACACAAGCCAAAACTCGGCTCGGCTTGGAAACATTCAGTCTAACAAACGGGTTGGCCAAGGCCTGAATATCTAAGGCTAAAGGCCTCTCTGCTACCAGTAAATATGCTAAGCTGCCCAAACTCTCCGCCTTACGACTCAAGGCATCGACCACTACATTGGCCTTCCCAGGATGATAGAGAATGGTGATATCATAATCCTTAAGCAACTCCAACCATCTCTGTTGCCGCAAGTTAAGATCCTTCTGTTTAAACAGATATTGTAGACTTCGGTGATCGATGTAGACCTTGCAACGGACACCGTACAAATAATGCTGCCAAATCTTTAAGGCATGAACAATAGCTGCTAATTCAAGGTTGTGTACAGGATAATTCTTCTCATGCACCTTTAACTGTCTGGACGCGTAGGCAATCACCCTACCGTCTTGCATCAACATTGTGCCGAGGTCAATACGCGACGCATCACAATACACAATATAAGACCCTGAACCTGTAGGTAATACCAACATTAGGGCTGTAGTCAAAGCTGTCTTGAGCTTTTGGAAGCTCTCCTCACATTCCTCGGTCCATATGAACGGAGCACCCTTTTGGGTCAATCTGGTCTTAATAGTTGTTCATAATCAATTACAAAATCGTCAATTAACTTCATGTTAACAAAAATCTCGTTTCAAACCTTCACAATACTGATAACGAGATACGAGGCCTGAAGACCTCATAATTATTTACCCGAATTAATGAGTCACATTTAACGTCACCTGGGCGGGAACCTACCTCGTAGGTTAAACCTCAATAATTACAACACAAAATTGGCAAGTATGCACAGAGAATTTCATATAGAATTTTCAAATAAGCCTAACAGGCATGACTCCCTATTAGTACTATAGTACAAATTAAAATTCACAAGGGAGAACTTAAACACAAGAATTTTCCTCACAAGGATCTCGTCCTTTTAAAACTTCCACCGCAGCTCGTAGCCCAGTTTAAACATATCAGTTTATATTAAAATGCGAGGATCTCATCCTCGGTTCTGAATCACAAGTAATATGCACATCGTGACAATTGAAACTTTTCATTTGCTCCTTCTAAATAATTTCCATTAAACAAAATCACAACACATAATGAAACCCACACCGGTAGGGCATATAATTTACAATTTGTAACTAATTATCCGTAAAGTACATCAAAACTTACCAAAATGAGTAACAGAAAGCCACATTTAGCCTCACAGGTCTTATTAGTGACCAATATGGAATGATAGGCGTAGTTATCTCCATGGAATCTCCCAACAGGAGTAAACACATAAGTAGATTATAGAATTATGAAACTCAGTCATAAGTGGAGCACAATAGAAGGACTCGTGTCGATACTCAGAACCGAATCAAGTTAAGGAAATTATTCCTTTATATTATATCAAGGTCGTACCTGTAACGACACCAAAAGATGTAGCGACCTCCGTCATACCATAAAACAAATATATCAATGACTGGGTCTCCACCTCTAGGACGCCTTCTACCCGTATGTCCTCCACCCCTAACTGGTCGTGTGGGTGGTGTAGTAACTGCAATGGGGCACGTAGCCTGAGTGCTTTGATGAAATAAGTCTCTCCCAAGTTTGGGACAATTTTCTCATGATGTGCCTAGTATCACCGTATTCATAACAACCCCTTTGCGGGATAGGCTGTTCATATTGAGTCTGTGCCAGATAACTGGAATAACCATTGTAGAAACTCATGTTGGTGGTGCATTAAAAGAACTTACTGGAGCACCTCGAGTAATCCGATATGCGGACTGGGCTGGCCGACTGCCCGAGCCCCCTCCATAATGATTTATACTTGCAGAGTAGAATCCATTGAATCCCCCAGAACCTCGAGACGTCTTGGTCTCCTTAGTTTCCTTTTTAACTCACCCCGAACACATTCTAATATCTTGGCAATTTGTACAACTAGCAGAAATGAAGTATCAGCTTGTAGCTCCCAAGTCGTACAAAATTTTATGATCATAATTGAGTCCTTTAATGAGTCTGTGGACTCGCCCTCTGGATGTAGAAAGCAAAGTAGGAGTATGACGGGCTAACTTATTGAACTTGATGGCATATTCTGACACCGTCAATGGTGACCTAACGCAATCGTTCAAACCCTATGCGCCACGAACACCAGTGGAGAATTATCTCTCCCAAGGAAAATTTCTTCTTTTGTTATTCTGACTCAACACTGTTGAGCTGACCCATTTCTTAACATACTCTTCGATTCTTCTTTGGGGTAACCCTTACCCCTATTTATACATAGCGATCACAAAAGTAGAGCTCCATACAGATAAATCTTGGCACGAACCACATAGTCCAGAATCTCGTCAACAACTGTACTTCCTCCAAAGCACCCCAAAATTCGCAACCGTGACGTCCATGCCGAGTAGACCTTCTGTAAATTTAGAGTTGTTTCTATAACTCCTTTGGTACTGAAGTATAGGATTATTAAAGAGGCGGACATACCGCAAGTCCCAACCTTATCCTCTATAAAATCTCATGCCTTAAACATGTGTAAATGTTAGGGAACCTTTCAGTACCACATATATACATTTCAGGCCAAAACTCATATAACACATGACCCCGCAATCCACCCATTGGTAGTGGACACCCCCCACTCGGCACGAAGTCATAGGTCACAACGTCCGATGATCTACAATGATAACCTTCACAGCTCGTATAAATCAACCAGACGCCAACGTCCGTTGCACCCCCACATGATTCACTAGGTGATCTCTCAATATGCCTACATCTTCAGTCGGAACCACACGTTGAGGCAATGTTTGAGCATCTCTGACTCCCTCGTAGTCCATCTGCGGCATCACGAACCGTCGACGCACAACTGATACCAAGTGTGCAATGTCATACATGAGTGGATATAAAGGAATATAAGATATATGTTTCAAGCTAAATCAATTCCGCACGATAAGGAATCAAAGAAGTGAATATTTCCTAACAGTTCCATAGCTTCTCGAAGATAAGTATAGACGTCTCCGTACCGATCCGCAAGACTCTACTAAATATGCTTCTGACTCATGACACGTATGAACCTAGAGCTCTGATACCAACTTGTCATGTCCCCAAATTCCCTCCGTAGGATGTCGTGATGGCACCTAGTCTCTAAGACTAGGTAAGCCTATATGCGGAATAATAATAAATATCTGAAATAAATAAACTACAATTCAAAAAATTTTAACTCCCAAAACCCGGTAGAAATAAGTAACAAGCTTCTAAAAATTTATTCTCAATGTCTCTATGTATCAAGGTCTAAAGAAAAATAAGGAAGCAACATAAAAAGGATAGAAGGGGACTCCGGAGTCTGCGGACGCTGTCAGATATACCTCGAAGTCTCCGTGCACAGGTAACTCACTGACGTCTAGACTGGTAAGATGTACCTGGATCTGCACAGAACGATGTGCAGAAGCGTAGTATGAGTACACCACAGCGGTACACAGTAAGTGCCAAGCCTAACCTCGGTAGAGTAGTGACGAGGTCGGGTTAGGCCCTATTGAAGAATAGATAATGACATGGAAAAAATGTTTAAACAATTTAATAAGATAAAATGACTATGGAAATGAATCAAATAGTATGTCACATTTAATGACACCAAATAATTGCAAATAATATCTCGTGGAATCAAAACAAAATTCCTTTCAACTTTATGAAAATCACAACAATTAATCGAAGGCAACTATGGCCATAAATCAATATCAACAAGGGCACTACCGAGGTACCGCCTCGTAGTCCCAAATCATAAATAAATTCACAATATCTCATTTCTTTATCTCACCGCGGGAGCCTTCACAATTTATTTTAAAAAAAATATTTTTTCCGAAATAGCATCTCGCGTTTTAGCGATCCTTATCACACCTAATGACTTCTAGTAGTTCCCCCTACTAGCCACGCGTATCAAGCCACCCTTATCTCACCGCATGCGTTTCAATACCCAGACCTTATACCACCGCATGCGTATCAATATCACTAATAAATGCGCAATTGTGATCTACATAATTTAAAATATAATTTTTTACATTTAGCCCGTGTACACACTCATCACCTCGTGTACATGACTTTCAACACATTTCAATAATCACATCAATACTAATCCTAGGGGAAATTTTCTCCACACAAGGTTAGATAAGTCACTTACCTCAACTTGCTTCAATTTAACCAAGTACTACGCCTTTTTCTCGATTTTCCGACTCTGATCCACTCGTATCTTGTAATAATTAATTCGATATAGTCAACAAAAATTATAGTAATCAACTTCATAAGAAAATATTATATTTTTCAATAAAATCCTAAATTAGCTCAAAATTTGCCCGTGGGGCCCATATCTCGAAATCCGGCGAAACTTACAAAATCCGACAACCCATTTAATTATGAGTCTACCCATACTAATTTTACCAAATTCCGATAATCACTATTGCCCATACCAATTTTACCAAATTCCGATAATCAATATAGGATAAAGAATACTTACCCCAATGTTTTCCGGTGAATATCGCCCAAATATCGCCCAAGAACCGTGCTCCAAAAATTCAAAATAAAATGAAGGAAATGACCATTTTTGGTCCTTAAGTTTCTGCCCATCCGTCATTAAAAGTCCATTTTCCGTCACTAAAAGTCCACCAGAACAGTTTTGTACCAACCTTCCTTCAATCGATCATAACTTTGTGTACAAATATCCAAATGATAAATGATTTAACTTTCTGGAAACTAGAAGCAAACAACTACAACTTTCATGTTTTGTCAATTTTCCAATTCCTTATGAATTGCACGATATAAGCTTCCAAAATGGGCTCCACGCATCAGAAATTTCTGGCAAAACGGCTCTACCAGCCTTCATTCAATCCATAATAACTTTCTGTACAAATATCTAAATACTGAATGGTTTAACTTTCTGGAAACTAGAATCAAACGACTACAACTTTCATGTTTTGAAAACGTTCTGATTCTTTATGAATTGCGAGATATAAGCTTCCAAAATTGGCTCTATGTACCAGAAATTTCTGGCGAAATTTCTGCAACAGAAATTTCTGGCGAAATTTCCAGCAACCTTCTTTGTCCGAAATTCATTTCGTTTACCTTCCGAAATCTACCCGAGACCCTCGGGACCTTAACCAATTATTTCAACATGTCCCAAAATACAATATGAACTTAGTTGAGGTTTCAAACCACATCAAACAATATCAAAACGACGAATCGCACCTCAAATCAAAATCTATGAACTTTGTACTTTCAAATTCTATATCTTATGCCGAAATACATCAAATCAATTCGGAATGACTTCAAATTTTGCACACAGGTCATCAATAACATAATAGACCTATTCCAATTTCGAGAATCGGATTCCGATCTCGATATCAAAAAGTCAACCCCCGGTCAAACTTCCCAAAAATTCAACTTTTGGCATTTCTGGCCTAATTCCACTACAGACTTCCAAATAAAATTCCGATCACGTTCCTAAGTCCAAAATCACCATACGGAACTGTTGGAATCATCAAAATTCTATTCCGGGGTCGTTTGTACATAATTTAACATCCGGTCACTATTTGAACTTAAACTTTTAATTTTTTATCAAAATTTCATATCTCGGGCTAGGAACCTCATAATTTGATTCCGGGTATACGCCTAAGTCCCAAATCACGATATGGATGTACCGGAACTATCAAAATATTGATCTGAGTTCGTTTGCTCAAAATGTTGACCAAAGTCAACTTAGTTGAGTTTTAAAGCTCCAATTCACATTTTAATCCATTTTTCACCTGATAACTTTCCGGAAAATTTTACGGACTGCGCACGCATGTCGAGGAATGATAAATAGTGCTTTTCAAGGTCTTAGAATACAAAATTAATTATTAAATTTAAAAATAACATTTTGGGTCATCACATCATACTACACCCTGCACTTCGTGTGCAGATCCAGGTGTTCCCGGACATAGCGGGTGTTGATTCTTTCGCGTAGTTGATTTTCTGGAGATTTTGAGGTGGCTGGCGTGTTTCGCATACCTTGTTTCTCCTTCCCTATCTCCTTGTTTAATGTATTTGATCTTAGACTGTTATAGACTGTATTTTCCAGACTTGTATTCATACTAGATGTTCATGTACTCAGTGACACCGGGTTTTGGGAGTGTTTATATATGTATTTGAGAGTTTTTCTTCCACTAAATTTAGATATTATGTTTTCAAACTTAAAAGATATGGTGGTTTATTGAGATTGTCGGCTTGTCTAGTATTGAGATAGGCGCCATCACGACGGGTGAGATTTTGGGTCGTGACACATACTCTTAGAGTATCATTTCACTCAGTCCTCCCAGTCACTCAGTCCTCACAGTCACTTAATCCTCCCAATCTCTCGGCACTCGGCACTCGCACTCAATAAGTACCTGTGCTCACTGGGGGTATGTACAGACTCCGGAAGGGCTCCTTCAACCCAAGCGCTATAATCTGCACGGATAACTCACGTGCTGCACGGATAATTCACGTGCTATAGTATCAATATTTGTATCCACAAGGACAACTCACGTGCTATAATAAGCCAATCTGGCCTGCTACGGCGTGCAACCCTATCCCATAATAATAAAGTATATTAAACCAATATGGTATGCTGGTGTGTGCAGCTCGATCCCATAATTATCCTCACAATCAGTCCCTCGGCCTCACTAAGTCATCAATCTCTCTAGTCTCTCGGGCTCACAATGTCATGAAATTAGCCCAAAAATGATGATATGATGAATCAATAATGACTGAGTATGAATTTACAATTTAAACAAATAAATCGACAGTAGACATGACCTCTGTGGGTCCCAATAATACCAACATTTGCCTAAGCATTATTTTTTAAATGAGTCACAACTCGATAACTCTAGTACGTAGAGATTTCATGATTACAGATAAGTTCCGGTAACTACACAGTACCACAGGAATAACAGGGTCACAGTTCAAACGGTGCACGCCCACACACCCGTCATCTAGCATGTGCGTCACCTCAACACCAAACATATATCACGTATAATTAGGGTTCATACCCTTACCTCAATCTGAGAAAATTCTTTATTCCAATAAACCGTTTCCTCGTGATTCGGCCTCCAAACTCCTCGAATCTTAGTCAAAATAATTTGATACAATCAACACGAGGTATAAGAATCAATTCCATATGAAAATATTAAATTTCACAATAAAAATCCGAAATTAATTCAAAAATAACAATGGGACCCACATCTCAAATACCAAAAAAACTCACAAAATCCGAACACCCATTCCCATACGAGTTCAACCATACAAAAACTATCAAATTTTGACATCGGATTGACCTTCAAATCTTCAATTTACATTTTTGGAAGATTTTATAAAAATCTGATTTTTCTTTCATAAATTCACGGATTCATGATGTAAATGAATATGGAATCGTGAAATATAATTAATATAGGATAAGGAACACTTACCCCAATGTTTACCCGTAAAAATCGCCCAAATATTGCCTAAACCGAGCTCCCCAACTCTATTTTTGACAAAAATGGCCAAAAACCCCGTTTATAGAGCCTCTGGTGTTTTCAAGCGCCACAGGCAGCGCGGTTTTGTTTGAAAATCAAAACCGATGATTCACACATGTCATAATATATCATATGAAGCTACTCAATACTTCAAATAGTAGAAAGTAGAGTAATTACTCAAAATGACAAGTCGGATCGTTACATTCTCCCCCACTTAAACATACGTTTATCCTCGAACGTGCCAAGAATTGTTTCCAAGCCATCAAATCGCTATTACATCTTACCACGCACATGCTTGGGGGTTATCCTACAGCACCCTATTCCATATAGGTCTGACAACACAACATAATTGAAGATCATTACTTTAATCTTAGTCCGTAAAACTCAGAACCCAATTTCCAACATCCAGAATTTCTTACAAGACCCGAGTCTCACACCTACACACTATATAAGTTTGAACAAGTTGTATCAAGCCATAACCATGACCCCAGATATAGTCACATAACATACTACACAACTCGCATACTCGCAACACTATTTTCGATCACATTAACTACTCAAAACCAACCCGGTACTAGTATTAAACCTCATATCAAAGAAAACCTCATTCCTAAAACCTTTGTACACTGCTGATAATTAAAGAAACACGTGGAATCTCATAACCACTTATCGGACCAACTAGTCATGGAGCTCTCTCGCCCTAACCAGAACCATAATCACTCTCTAAGTCGACTTTCGATAACATCCTCCCAAATATACCATTATCAGATCCGATAGTACACATTATAGGTTCGATGACCTTGTATTATCAAACACAACTATTCCATATACATGCCACACCAATATATCTCAAGCCAAAAACTATGCAATCTATGCACCCAAAAATGGAAAATATCTCAAAGAAGAGAACCGTTTTGCAAGTTCAGCTAGCACCACCACAACCTAATATTTACAACCAACTCCTCAAATTTAGTGAAGAGAATAACCGTTGGCGCATGTACACAATTCCTCAAATATGATGCTCATGTAATTTTTATCGCAGAGGAAGGAAAGCAATGAAATCCGATAAATTATCAAAGAAATAAAATTCCCACACATGGCACGGACAACTCACGTGCCAATAATATGAATCGCCTGGCATGGTGACAGGCCTCCAGTCCCAGCATATCATACATGAGCAATTAAACAAGTACATTTATATATGATAATGAAATAAGATTCTCATGCTCCTGGACTGGTATAAATAACACGCCATAGTGTAAGCATATGCAAAGTCTGCTATCACACTTCAAATTAGCAATTTAACGCAACAATAGTAACTACCCCGTTTATTAAGGGAATTAGCCTCTTTGTAACGTCAAGTGTAGCCTAGATAGTTTTCAACAAAGGTAAGAACACGAGAAACGTTATAACTTTATGCTTAACAATTAACTCTAGGCTTATCATAGCCTAAGCATTCTTCCGAGTATGAATACTTTCCCCGATTCTTGCACATGGGCTCAAACCTCACATATATATACACACTCATAGTGCGTAGCTGTCCCAAATAATTAACGCAACTAGTGCCTCCACTGGATTTAAACAAAATACTCACTTCAAACAGGTCACAACCTTGAAACAATATACTTCTGAGAACTCCAGTCTCCAAATTCATAGGACACATGAATTATCATAACTGATCCCAACTCTAGAATTTGAATGACTAACACATCTCTCATGTACAATCATCCCACGAGGAATTCTTCCAAAGATTTTCTGTGCCACATAGAAATAACTAGAATATCAACAGTCTATCAACCAGGTGAGTACCGCAATACCGATGAACATCCGTAAGTCAAAACACTATGCGCCTTCTGAAATAAGCAACCTGCTCAGGGATTACCGAGCAGTTATAACATTCACCTAAATATCTGAAACTGACCATGTTGTCCAAAATTATTGACCTTCCCTTCAAGACTGAACTGCCAACTTGTAGATGTAAATCTTAATCCCGCACAACACACCACATATATCATGCCATCATGTGACAAGCACAAGAATCTCATTATGAACTCTGAGTCACCAGCAAATTACATACCTGGTTAGTTAGAAACCTTTCTCTTGATTCTTGGGGAGTTTAATAAAGTCATTTAAATATTATTTGAATCAGATATTTGTAAATTGGCTTACCTAACGGGTTGGGTTAGGTGCCATCATAGCTAGTTGAATTTTGGGTCATGACAAGTTGGTATCAGAGCTCTAGGTTCATAGGTTCTACAAGTCATGAGCAAATGTCTAGTAGAGCCTTGCGGATCGGTATGATGACGTCCATACTTATCTTTGAGAGGCTACATGGCATTTAGGATAAATTTCCCATCTTTCTTTCCTTATCGTGCGGTATTGATTCAGCTGGAAGCGTAATCATTTTGAATTCCTTCCACGCATTCGTGTGTGCATGTGAGCGCTCAGTATCAGCTGTTCATCGCCGACTTGTGATTCTATAAATGAGGTTCGAGATGTGTATTCTGTGTTTTGGTGATGGTCCAGTCTGGAGGACTTGAGGCCAGGTTTAGACCGCAGCTTAGGCTCGGTAGTTTCAGTTGTGTGAACTTGTACATTTGGAATCATATATCCGGTAATGTTCCTATGAGTGAAATTTATGGATCAATAAGCGGTTGAATGGCTATATAAAGAATATGATGCGACTGCGAGATGTGTCCAGATAGTTCAAATATGAAGGGAAGACTTTGTTTGGGATGTGAAAAGGACTATTGGGTGCTTGATTTCTATATTGATGTGACGTATAGTCTCGAGTTATGAGTGTGTTGAAAGATTTTTCATGTTGTTTAAATGTGGAATGAAGTATATTTTTCATGTCTTGTGGTGAGTTCAGACCCAGGAAGATTAAGTGATGGCGTAGTAGTTATGGCTGTGAAAGGTTATGGAGAGATATCAGTTTGAAGCTAAGCAGGTGGGTTATCACTTGCGAGGTAAACTACGAATGTGCGGTCATTATAATGTTGAGCGTAGAGTTCTTTTCTACCAGCGGAGTGTATGTGTTAAGATTTGAATTTGAATCTGGGTGAGAAAGTTGATTTGACTGTCAAGAGAATAAGTGCGAGCTTAGCGGATGATTGAGGTGTTTTATGGTTGGTGTTGCATGAGCCTGTGAACAATTTTGTTGAATCTCATTGTAGTATCATGGCAGTAATACAGTATGAGTGTTGTGAGTTATTAACTGAAATGATCTATGGCTTTGAGCCAAGTGGGGGAGCCTACTATTGACGGTTTGATTTCATAGTTATATGTTAAATTTTAGTTTTGGTCTGAGACATACTTGTATATCAGTTATGAATGTAGAGGTTGAGATTGGGGATGACTCGAGTAAGGAAATTCCTGGATACGGGTTATATTACACTTTATGAAAATATAAAAATCATGGAATGATTAAGTTATTATTTGAAGGATGTAGTGTGCACGGAGTATGAATTTGATTGGTGGTATTAAAGCAGGGTTACTTCTTTGAGTATTGTTGTGGTAATGGGGCACATGTCTTTCAGCCCGTTTGGGCGGTGCAATTTAGATTTGAGCAAAGTGGGTGACTCTCGAGAAGGTTCTAATGGGTTCAAGATTTATATATGGCAATCGAGAATTTGTTTGGATTGGTGTGTGGATAGAATCTGAGATTTACATTTAATGGTGCCATACTTGCGGTAATTCTGTATGACTATGGATTCTACAGTCGAGCATAAGAAAGGTAAAAGAATAATTTTAAATTCACATAAGGTATTTTCAGAGTGGGCGTTTCAGTTCTGGTACTTATGGGGGTGCTTAAGAAGAATACAGTAACTTATGGGCCTTAGGACGATGCGGTTTTATGTTAGGATGTCTTGTAGTGAGCTTTGGGTAAGGATTATGGAGTTCTGATAAGGAGAAGTGTCAACTTAAGGATATTTCAGAAGAAACTCGAAAAAAATAGAACGACTGGTAGTAGGCTAGACCAGTATGGTAATGGTATGATCGGTTCTTTGGTTACCTACGATATGGTGAGGCTCTACAGATATTTTGGTGGTAATATTCTTGGGTTTGGTAACCTGCGTGGCTTGGTAGAGTTAGGGAGATTCAACTCTAATGGCTTGGTTATGTGCAAATGGATTTCAAAGTGTTCTTGGATAGGAAGTTTGCATTTTGAAGGTTTTGAAACTTGCTATGTTTGAATTAGAGTGGACTTTGGTGTTATCGGACTCCATACGGTGTTCTGAGACCTTGGAAAGGTTCATTTTATTGGTTGAAACTTGTGCGCAAAGTTTAGTTATGATCAGGAATATCTAAGTGCGATTCAGTCACATTCGACAGAGTTTGAATGTTTGGAAGTTAAGTGGAGGTTTTGATCGTTGATTCATGGTTTTAATGTTATTCATGGAGTTTCGAGCCTTTGGAAAAGTTTGGATAAGGTATTGTAACTTGTTGGTTTGAATGGACGGGATCCTAGGGGTCTCAAGTGTGTTTCAGTGTGGTTTCAGACCATTTCTCCTTGTTTTGGAACTGCTGGTGCTGGTTCTAGTGTTGTCCTTCGAGAACGCAGTGGGGAGCATCGCGAAGAAGGATTTGAGCTTGAGGTCTTTTGTTCAAAGCGTTCGCGATAGACAAGTCACGTTCGCGAAGTTTGGGCAGTGGTGCTCCGCATTAATGATAGCCAGGTCGTGTTCGCGTTCGGGAAGGGCCGGCCTAGTAAAGAATCACGTTTGAGAGGCTAGTGTCGCGATCACAAAGAAGACTTTGGGCAGGAGCTGAGATTGTGATTTGCAAACGCAAGGCACATATCGCGTTCGCGAAGAAGGATGCCTGGGCAGAATATATGTTAGCCAAATTGGGTTTTGGCTCATTTTATTTCATTTTCTCATTTATTGGGCATTTTGCAGGAGCAATTTTCATCATCTATCACGAGGTAAGTTATTCTCACTTGTTGTAAGTTAAATACATGAATTATATATGGATTTTAACATAAAATTTGGTAAATATTGTGGAATTTTTGAAGAAAATCTAGAAATGGTAATTTTTGAGTTTTGACCATAAAATTGGAAATGAAATTGGAAATATATTATATATTTGAGTTCGAGGTACTATGGGTAATAATTATCTCCAAACCGTTTTGGAATCCGGGCGCGTGGGCCCGGGATTGACTTTTTGAGTAGAGTTAGAAATTATTATAAATTGTTAAATTACAAGTCTTTGAGTATATTTTTATTGGTTTGCACGTTGTTTGACTAGTTTCGGATTGTTTGGCATTGATTTGAGAAGTTAGAGGGGCGTTGGAGCCGATTATCGGATTTCAGAGCGAGGTAAGTCTCATGTCTAGCCTTGTGAGGGGGAATTTACCCCGTATGTTTTATATTTCTTATGTGCTACATATTTTGGGAGCTACGCACGTATGAAGTGACGAGTGTCCGTGCATATGCTAGGATTCCTGATTAGGTCCGGGTAGACCTAGACTCACGTCATGCTTTAATTGTAATATTTAAGTTACTCTTGATTGTTTAAATACTTTAATTTACATGTCTGCATGAGACTAGACTTGCCTAAAGTATCAGACTTGATGATTTAAATATATATATATATATATATATATATATATATATATATATAAGGAGAGCTACATGATTAGCAGTAACAATTGTACTTCCTTTTATGAATTTCTCCCGCGTTGTGCAAAATTGTTAGAAAAGTTTCTTAAACTTCATAACGCACACATATATTCGTGAGTGGGGCCAGTGACCTGCCAAGTTTTACTATTCATATGGGATCGGGCTGAACCAGTACTATTATGGATCGGGTCGTACGACCTCGGTGGTATTATGAGATGCATCTATGTTTCGTACCGGTCGACCCTCAGCAGTGTACATAATTATGGGATCGGGCTGAATGCCTCAGTGGTACTATTATGGGATCGGGTCGTATGCCACAACATGAAATCATGTCATTACTCTTATGAGATAGGGCCATTCGCCTCAGTAGAATCGTGCGAAATATTTGATAAGGAATCAACATAATTATGAGTCTTTCTAACTTGAGATGTGACCGTTTATTTGGTGTTGATCATTATGTATTCCAATCGAGGTAGTATCCGGTATTGAGGACTTCTTATTATTTTTTCTATTGAGGATCGTGTTATGTACATATATTTGATCTCACAGTTTACTTGCCATACTTCGTCCATGTCTACTTTTATATATATGATTTATTGGACCACTAGTAAGTGTCGATGTCGATCCCTCATCACTACTTCTTTGGGGTTAGGCTAGATACTTACTAGGTACGCATTTATATACGTACTCATACTATATTTCTTCACTGATTTTGCAGGTATAATACATGTACATTTGGTGGTCATCTTGGCGCATACACGCAGTTGCTGATGAGACTTTGTAGTGAGCTACATTCTATGTTATGATCCGCAGCACACGAAGTCCCCATCTTATTAATTTATTTTATCCTAGTCTATTTTATATTCCACTCATATGTTATAGTAGTATTGTACTTTCTAGTAGATGCTCATGCACTTGTGACACCGGATTTTGGGGATTTATATCTTGCTCTTGGTTCTATTCTATGCAGTGCTAATTGATTGTAATGTAGGCTGCGGGTCGGGTAGGATACATTTGAATATAGGAGTGACTACACCTCCCTAAACACTTTAATACATACACTTTAACATTTAAAACCCCACACTTATGTTAAACCATAACTCCACCTTCACATCAATGTATATTAACTTCATACTTCTTTAAGCACAATTACATCAAGAGTCACCACTATCAATGAATATTTTTCACAGCAATACAACTATTTTTTTCTTTCTTTTTCAATTCAAGTGGCTCTTACTTTTTTAAAATAGTACACTTTTCTCCTTATTTCATTAGTTATACTCAAAAGACAAACCAACCACCCCACACTTTAACTTTTATAAGGTTCACTACAATTCAAGTGCTCATGAGAGGTGAAAAAGTTCAAATAGATAGTTAATTCAAATAAATGGGTAAAGCTTGTAATGTAGTTGCCAAAGAAATAGGATTACATGCTCAAAGAATTAACTACGATACATAATAATTAGGCGGGTAAAATATATATATATCTGGCTCAATAAAGAAACACCTTCTAAGGCTGAACAAAACTACTATTTTGTTGTGCAAACACACGAGGCAAGTTCTAGGCATCAAATGTAATGCACAGAAAAACACACAAACCTCACACACACATGACACCTAACTCACTCAGGATTGGACTCATCAAGACACTATAGTCAAAACAGTTAAGCAAAGTTAAGATCATACAATTTAAGGTACTTATACAAGAGTCAAAAACTGAGCCTAAGCGTCACAACCAAAGTACTCACTATTCTCAAGGCATAACAAAGTCAAGAGATATTGATTCAATTCAATTCATAGCACAATGGCTCCTACTCCAAAAAACATAAAACTAACTACACCCGGTTCAAACAAAACCCTTGCAAAAGAACCGCAACACAAAGAAAACCTAAGGGGGAATTATTATACTATTTCGCTGTGCAAACACACGGGGCAAGTTCTAGGCATCAAATGCAATGCACAGAATAACACACAAACCTCACACACACATGGCACCTAAGTCATTCAGGATTGGACTCATCAAGGCACTCTAGTCAAAAAAATTAAGCAAAGTTAAGATCATACAATTTAAAAGTCTAATCTAGAAAAATAACTAAATAGGAAAATTAAAAATTTGAACAGAAATCAATTAAAAGCTTAACTTAGATAAATAATCAATAACTAAGTCCCCGACAACGACTCCAAAAACTTGTTGGTTCCCCAAGTACACGCAAGTATACGTAGCCGTCAAGTAATAAAGTGACTCGAAAGTCTTATGTCGAACCCACAAAGACTTAGATTAACCGTTAACTAAGCAAGATAAAATCAGTTAATTGTCCAAGATAATCAAGAGTTTGATTTTTCTATTACAATTACTATTGCGAAATTTAAACATGTAACCCAGGGAGATATAAATTCCAGGGTTGTGGTCGGTTTATCAATCCTATTGAGTTCGTAATTACACACATTAATCCAAATTATCTATGATTACTAGTTGATCATATCATTTATATAAATAGCATGTACCCACAATACTATTCGTCTATCCATAATATATCAACTATATATTCCTATGGTCTTGAATCTATCATGAACAAATATAATACGGTATTCAACTAAGCAAGGCTGTTAGGTATATTCCTACCCTAACCGCAAAATCTTTTCCCGAGCCACGGGTTCAGAAACAAGATCTCTCTAATTTTACTCTAATATAAACACGACTTTCCCAAGCATAGCATAGATAGTAAATAGAACTCAACTGCTGGCCAAACAATTAAGCAATTATGCATAGAATTAGAGAAACAACCAAAGATGATAACTCGAATTAATGGTAATATAATTAATAAACTTCAATATTCATGATAAAGACAACCCTAGTCGGAAAACAAAAAATTTGCGACCGTCAAATCAGTCAGAAATTGGTCAAAAATTGTGTTTTACCGACGGATTTCCTACTGAAAAGTATTAGTCGAAAAACACGTGGTCGCAATATATTTGCGACAAAATCAATCGAAAATTTGCGATGGATTCAGTTGAAAATTGAAAAATATGGGGACATTTGAAATTAGGCCATTTGCAACCGAATCAGTCGCAAATTTAGCGATTGATTCAGTCGCTAACCAGAATTAAAAAAATAAATATAAATTAAAAGTTGCGATTGATTCCGTCGGAAAATTAAAAAAATAAAATTAATTTTAATTTATTATTCAGACTGAAACAATCGTAAATATTGATTATTAATTAATTAAAATATCGATATTTCTTCATTTGCGACTGATTCAGTCGCAAATCTTAATTAATTAATTAATTAATTAAGATTCAGTCATAAATAACTCAAATTAACGGCAATATAATTAATAAAATTCAATATTCATGACAACCACAACCCTAGAACGTGAAGTTTAGCTCCACATAGACATGGTAGCAAAGCAACAAATCATCAAGAAAAAGTAAAGATTACTAAATTTGATGGAAGAAAGATGAAATCTGATGAATTCCGGCCTCCACGGCGGCTCTGTGTTCTCCCTAGGTCTAAAGTATGTCAAAAGTCTCTCCAAATAACGTTTTTACATGTATTTATACCAAGTATGGTTGGGCCTAGATGAAATCTTCCTTTCCTAGCCGAAATAGGAAAACTTGCAAACTTATTGCTTTTCATGCATCGCCCCGTGCGTCGCACTAGTGTTTTTTCTGTCAAACCAAAAAACCCAGTCTCCGAACTTTGGAAATTTCTGACATAAAATTACATTAATGCGTCGCACTGTGCGTCACATTGTGTGTCGCATAGTGCCTCGCACTAGTGCATTTCTTCAGCAGTTTCTTCTTCCTTGAATTTTGACGTCCAGAATTGATCCTCGACCCCCGAACACAATTCCGACATAATCCTTTAGGCTTTTACTCAAACTTCAAAACTCCAAATAACTCGAATTAGCTCCATAAAATCAACATAGCTCAGAATCACTCTTACAAGGCATAAAACATGCAATTAGTGCAAAACACTAGCGATTAAAGCTGAAACTCAATTAAAGTGTAGCAAATGAGAGTATAATATATGACTAAAATACGTAATTATAGCCTACCATCAATGTACTCCAATCCCGTAGACTCGACCTTTATTCATTATTTTCACGAGAAATAAAAAAAAGAAAGTAAAAGAAGTAAGAAAACAAACATGTAACTTTCAAACTAATACCAAAATAGATAATTACATAATATTTATACCTTTATTCACGCCACCAACCGTTTGTGTCCAAATTGCACTCATATCCTCCGAGGCCGGCTGAGTTCCTTCAGGCTGAGTTTGTCGCCATGCATCAAGGTCAATATGATACTTGTCCTGAAATAAAAATAATACACGTTATATAAATAAAATAAACTAGGAGGGAAAAATAATATAGTGTTGGTGTTGGGAGCATACAAATGTCTCTAAAGCACACGATTCGACCCATCTTTCTTGCGTGCCGTCCTTCTTATTCTTCTTGTGGGTCTCCGCAAAGACCTCAGCATAAGTCACATCTCCCCCACGTTCCTTTTCTTGAAAATTAAGAAGTGTGTGTGTGTGTATATATATATATATATATATATATATATATATATATATATATATATGTTAAATTTGCATACTTGTAAAACTAAGAATTTTTTGTAATGAAATTACCATTCTCAAACGATGGGCTGCAAAACTAATAGAACCTCCAGTATGCAACGCTCCACCCTTAGTAGAAGCTCTATTTAACTTTGCTTGCCCACTCTTCTTCTTCCACTCAAGGGTGGTCCACTTTGCCAAGAGCTGACTCCAGACATCTTCACGTATCCAATCAGGCTGGGTGCCACGTCTCCTAGCAACATGATGTGAATATGTTATCAACTTCTGTGCTCTCTTCTCGAAGTTCTCATTCACCAGATTTTTAAGTGTAAGCTGCCATACGCACCTAACCTGCAAAATTGAATAAATAATATTAGACGAATGAGGATAAGTGTTAATAAAAATTAATTTATTTTTACCTTAAATTGTTGCCACATATTCATTCTGATCTGGTACGGTATCTGTCTCGAGGAATTACACGGCTCATGAAAAAATGGCTTCATAGATTCCATTACCATATGCGTGACCTGAAAGGATGGCAAAAATTTGCATTTAATTTGACATATAAAATGTCATTAAATTTATTATATGCAAAATTTTATTAAAAGATTTTAAAAGGAAATTGAAGGAAAACTCATCTATCACCATGGGGGATGATAACCAGCCGATGAAGATGATCGTACTATAGTCCCTCCAGTACACTGTCTTTGGGTAGATCCAACTGTAGAAGTACTGGTAGATAGGGATGCGGCTGCGTGAGAGCCTCCAATATCCAAGTTAGATATACTTGGAGTGGATGATGATGGAGATAATAATTGAGTGGGCGATGTATAAGGCACAAAAGTTGAACCACCATGTTGTCTACTATGATGGCTCGGGGATGCAATTGGTGGTGAGCCACCGAACTGACTAGCGGGATCATGCGGGGAAGAAGCTGGAAAATGAGGTGTGGGTATAAAATTAATGGTGGTCGAAGATGAGCCACCATGAAAAGGCATGGAGTAATACTGAAGCGAGGTAGACAGGGGAGGGACTTTGAAAAAGTCAGATGACTGTGAAGCTGGCATGGAAGGACGAGGAGGCATAAGAAGAGGGCTCATATTTGGTATAGATGGAGGAAGCAAAAAGTAGTATTCGAATGGAACTTGGTGGTGAAAAGTAGTATTCTAATGTATGAGTCGGTATAATGGAACTTGATGGTGAAAGTAGTATTCAATTTTGTATTGTTCTACTCTACCTGCTTCAATTGCTCAAGCATAAAAATGGGGGGTAGAATGGTACTTCAATTACTCAAGTAAAAAAAAAGGGGAAAAATTCCCCTAACAGACTAAGCTCTGAAGGCGCACGTTAAGCAGGGAGAGCTAACGTACGCACAATGAAGATGGCCTGACGAAAATCACAGATAATTGCACCGTCTACAATACCAGAGACAGATGAAGGAGGTAGAATGGTAACACCGGAATGAGGAGTACCAAAAATGATAGGTCAAGTGCAACTGGTCCACTGGATGACTGGAATGGGAAGCGCACCAACAGTCATGCAAGCTTCAAAATGTTTTGAAGAAGAAAATCCCAGACCAATAGAGGTAGATGTCAATACATTAGCAAGGAAGCTGACTTTCTCAGTGCAACGAGCAAAACCTAGTCGACCAGAGCCGACTCTAGCTAATATGGTCAAAGGAAATTGAGCTCAGCAACATGGGTTGCAATTGTAATATTATCCGCCAATAATGAAGGAAGGAGTAAAGATTGTGCGACTGGATCAGGATAAAGTAGCAGAGCAAACCCAGAAATGGAAAGAAACACTAATTGGGTATGTGCTGGGTGGAACTCCCTCTTTCAAAGATATGCTAAAATTTGTGTATGGTGTGTGGAATTTTATCACTGCACCACAGGTATTCCTACATGATGATGGGTACTTTATTTTCAGATTTAGATCTGAGGAAGATAAGAACAAAATTATACAGCAAGGTCCATATACATATCATAATAGATCCATGATACTGAAGCAATGTGAGCCTCATTTCCAGATGAGTAAAAAATGACTCGAACTGTGCCAATATGGATCATATTTCCCAGGATTACCAAGCCAATACTGAACAAAGGAGAATTTGGGACGTATATCCAGCTACTTAGGAAAACCTATATGTTCGGATAAACTTACAGCACAATGGGATAGGATTTCCTATGTGCGTATGCTTGTTGAAATGGATATATCATAGGAGCTACCAGATACAATGCTCATTGAAGAAGTAGATGAAAAGTATAGAGAACAAGTATTGGACTATGAATGGAAACCTTCTTTTTGTGAGGAATGTTTTCAAATAGGGCAACATACTGAGAATTGTGTAAAGGCTCAAACAGTGAGGCAACAAAAGGAAATCACTGAAAACAATAGTAACTTGGAGAAAAAAAATAAACAACAGCAGAGGCAGGGGTAAGAAGTTAAGCAACAACATAAAAAACAACATGCTGTTCAGTGCAGAGTGAAACCAGTTACTGAGCAACCACAAGTGCAGAAGGAGCAGAATCTAAACAACTACAGAAACAATAGGAAACTCAAGTTATTACAGAGCCAACTACTGAGCAATAGATGGAGATACAACCATAATGTAAAGGGAAGCAAAAGATGAAAACTCAAGGACATACACAATAGAAAAGAGCTTTAACTGAAACTGATTTATAGATTATGCTAAAACGAAACAGATATAGTCCATTGAGAATACAAGAGGATAGCAACCCTGAAAAGGTGACTGAAGGGATTGGCCTCAATGAGGAAAATCCACCATGGTTATAAGTTCCTGGAATATAAGAGGGCTGAACTAGCCTATATGCAGAAAGAACTCAAGGCATTTCTACTGAAACATAAAATCACTCTACTAGGCTGCCTTGAGACAAAGATAAAGCCTAAGAGTGTTAGCAACGCTAGAATAAAGTTTTGAAAAGACTAGAAAGTATACTCAGATGAAACTATAAGTAAAAATGGGAGAATCTGGCTTTTTTGGAAGGAAAACATGGCACAGGTCCACATACTTGTGGCAACTGCTCAATTGATACACTGTCAAGTGAAGGATAAGGGATCAAATTTTTTATGTTGCATTACATTTGTATATGGAAAGAACAAAATAAATGAAATAAAGGACCTATGGGAGCAACTCAGACAAATACATAGCAATATGTATGAGGCTTGGCTAGTTATAGGTGACTTCAATAATGTGATGTCTGTCAATGATCGAATCAATGGGTAACCTGTTCACCAAGCTAAACTTGTGGACTTTCAAGCATGCATAAGGATATTGGATTGGAGCAATTGAATAGTAAATGTTGTCAATGGTCATGGTGTAATAAAAGGGATGCAGAGAGTAGAATATATAGCAATATTGATTGGGCTTTTGGGAATGCTTATTGGCTTACACATTACAGTAGCCTAGAGGCTGTTTTTAAAATGCCAAGAGTATCTGACCACTCCCCTATTATTATCAACACTGATGTAGCCAAAAACCACATGCCAAAGCCTTTTAGACTATATAATGTGCTGCTAAATCATAAGGAGTTTGAAGGGGCTATTCATGAGGTGTGGAATCAATAAGTACATGGGCATACCATGTACTCACTTTGGCTGAAGTTACAGAGGCTGAAAGATAAGACAAAACAAATAAACAAAGAGATATCTTTACTGGAAAAAAAGATTAGTCATCTCAGGGAGCAACTACAGAATACTCAAAGAAATCTTGATGAAAATCCATTCAACATCCAGCTAATAGCCAAGGAAAAGGAGCTGCAAATGTAGATTGAAAAATGGGAAGGAGTAAATGAACAGGTACCGACTCAAAGATCCAGAGCAATGTGGATAAAAGCAGGTAACCAGAATACTAAATTCTTTCATGCTCACTTGAAGGCCAGACAATCTAGGAACAAAATTGCATCTATATGTAATGACCAAAGGCTTAGAGTGACTGATCGAGTATTGATAGAACAAGAGTTTAGAGGGTTCTTTCAAACATTCTTGGACACTTCAGCTACTGAACTCCCGTGTATTGATATTGATATAGCGAGAAGTGGTCATTGTCTTACCAAAGAACAACAACAACTACTCAATGCACAAGTAACAGAGGAGGACATTGACCAGACCCTTAAAGATTTGCCAAATGATAAGGCTTCAGGAATAGATGAATTTCCAGCTGAATTTTTTAAGGCATACTGGAAGGTTATTGAGGGAGAGGTTACACGAGCTATACAAAAGTTTTTCACAAATGAAAAACTGTTGAAAAGTGTCAATTGTACCACAGTAACATTGGTACCTAAAGTTGCAAGCCCAACATATGTCAAGGAATATAGACCTATAGCATGTTGCTCCACTTTGTACAAGCTCATCTCAAAGATCATTACAGTAAAATTGAAGATGGTGGTGGATTCCATCATGGGACCTGCTCAACCAACATTTATTGAAGGAAAGAACTTATCGGATAATGTCATTATTGCATACGAACTGGTCAAGGGATATTCTCAGAAATGGGTCTCACCAAGATGCTGCATTAAAGTAGACATAAGGAAAGCTTATGACTCAGTCGAGTAGCCTTTCTTAAGGATGATACTGCTAGAATTTGGAATGCCTGTGAAGTTTGTTCAGTTGATAATGGAGTGTGTGACTACTGCCAGTTACTCTTTGTTATTGAATGGAGGCTTAACTACTAAATTCCAAGCAAAGAAGGGGCTAAGACAGGGAGACCCAATGTCTCCCTACCTGTTTGTATTGGTGATAGAGTATCTAAATAGGTCTTTGAAGAGTTTGAAGCACAATTCAGATTTTAACTACCATCCGAGATGCTCCAGAAATAACATAACCCATATATGCTTTGCTGACGATTTGATTTTATGCTGTTGAGTAGGCAAGATCTCTATAAGCTTGCTACTGGAAAGGTTTACTCATTTCTCTGAGGTCTCAGGTCTCAAGGCCAATATGGAGAAGAGTGCTCTGTATATTACTGGCGTTCCTAGGGAGTTCAAAGAAATGAGCCTAGAAGAAATGCAATTCACATTAGGAGAGTTACCATTTAAATAACTTGGAGTACCCTTGTCTTCTAAGAAACTGTCTATACAATAATGGATGGCATTGATTGAGAAGATCATTGCCAGACTTAACTGTTGGAAAACCAAATTCCTATCATACAGCGAAAGACTTCAACTAATTAAGAGTGTGGTATTTAAAATACAAACATACTTGGCACAGGTATTTCTATTGCCAAAGAAGATTATCAAATTAATTGTCACAGCCTGTAGAAATTTTCTATGGACAGGAAGCAGTGAATCATCTAGGAGGGCCTTGATAGCTTGTGATACAATTTGTATGCCAATGTCAGCAGGTGGACTAAATGTTCTTAATATCTACTCCTGAAATAAGGTTGTCCTATGCAAGTTGTTGTAGGCTATAACTATAAAGAAGGATACTCTGTGGATCCAATGGATCCATAACTTCTACATTAAAAACCAAAATGTTATGGCTATGGGTACTCCTAAACAGGCTTGTTGGCTCGTTAGGAAGATATTTGATACTAGGGACTGGTTCATCCAAAAAAGACCCATTGATGATTTGAGCAAATACTATAAGCAAGGAAAATTCAGCATTAAGCATCTCTATATTGCGACAAGGCCTCAATACCAAAAGAGTCCCTGGAAAAGATTAACCATAGGATCTAAAGCATTGTTGAAACATCACTTCATTCTTTGGCTGGCATTACATAGAAGATTAGCCATAGTTGATCAACTACAGAAATGGGAAATATCAGTACCAAGTGACTGTATATTATGTGGAACGAACAATGAGGAGACATTGGAACATATGATGTTTGAATGTGATTACTCTAGAATTATCTGGGATACATTACTACAGTGGATAGGAGAAAAACACCAGATAGAAAACTGGGATGAGGAGATTGTATAGATAACAAGGAGGGCTACCAGCAAAGTCAGAGGTAATATGCTAGTGTTTCTATTTGTAGTAGTGGTCTACCACACTTGGACAGAGAGGAACCACAAATGATTTCAAGGAAAGATGACAACCTGTAATCAGAGGATCAAAGATATTGTACTGGATATCACATCCGGGGGCAGACATAATTCAAATGGAAAAAAGAATTAGAAAGGCTATATAGTTTCCTAGCTAGTTTAAGTTGATTGTAAGGTAGATAACAAAACCTAGGTACTCTTGGTAGTAGGGAAAATGTTTGGTCTATGCTTCTTTTGATATATTTTCTTATATAGGTAGTAGATAGGGTCTAGCTCTAGAGTCCAATTGAGCTAGCGGGTATAAATACTTATACTTGATTAAATAAAATTTGACAGTTTAATCAAAAAAAAAATCAAGCAAAAAGGTTTTGTTTTTCAAATGAGAAACTTTCAACTACCTATCATCCTTTTTAATATTTAAATAATATTTTTATTTTTCAACCTTTATTTTTTATGATTCCATATAGTTTCTCATATTTTTTATTTTTCTTCATTTAACAAAATTGTGCTATTATTCTAGTTTTGAAACTACACCTCCTAATATTAGAAACAACAAGTCATTAATAAACTTGGTATATAATGAGTGATGTCACTAAAGTAGAATTTCACTGTTGAATGAGGTTATAGACTTATGTTTTCTTTTCTTTTGAATTGTATTTTACTTAAATTATGTTGTAATTTTACATAAGATTAGTATATTAATTTTGTTTTGAATTTATGTTATATTTTAGGTTCTATTTTATTTGCTATTAAATCTAATCGTGTAATTATATTTGTGCAACCAAATAATATACTTGTAATTACATTGTAATTATATTATGACAAACAAACCATTACATTGTAATTATATTATGACAAACAAACCTATTGTTGTAATTATAATATTATATAATTACTAGATTGTGTAATTAGTATTCTAGTAATTACACTAATTTCAATTACCCGGTGACTTCCCAAACAAGTACTATTTTGTTGTATATAGAAACATAAGCATTTTGAATAAACAAATTTCTATGCAGAAAGTGATATGGATGAAGTCCTTTTTTTTTTTAGTATTACCAGCATATCTTCCTCATGAGTATTATTAAATGCGTTTAGTAACTGTAATTTTTTACTCATTTTATTCAACTAAATATAGTCAAATTTTGTATGTTACTGTCGTGGAAATAATCTCTTGCAGAAATAGGGTTGCGTACAATAGACCTTTGTGGTTCAGACCTTCCCTGGACCCCGCACATAGCGGGAGCTTAGTTCACAGGGCTGTCTTTTTTACTGTATTCAAGTAAATAATACAACAAGAACAAACCCAGTATAATCTCACAAATGGGATATGAGGAGAGTAGTGTGTACTCATACCTTACCCCACCTTGAGAATGTAGAGAAACTGTTTTCGATAGATCATCGACTCAAAAAAAATAAGAAAAGCTATAGCACCATAACACCAGGAAGATAACAAGAAAATTGAATAGCAAGAAACAACACGCAGTATTCAAGTAACTATAATGATGCAAATATACAAAATAAAGTTGATTTCTTTAGTTGAAGTTATTAGTGACATATTATTCAATTTAGAGCCAAAAAGTAATAATAAAAGCAATTGTATAAAGCTCCTAACAAATTAATAACACTCCAACAAATTTAAAGCCTCGGATGTGGACAAAGTAAAAAATATAAACTTTATTAATTTATTATAACCAACGTTGGAATTGCTTTTTCAAAATATATTCCTTTTAACTATCGTTATGATACTTTTCAAGTTAATTTAATTAATCTAGGGTTCTAAAGCTTAAATAGAACAATTGTCACTCATAAATAACTTGACGAAATGGAGAGTGTGCAACGACGAGAAGCTTGGTCTGAATGAGTCATTCACATGAAACTAGGGTAACGCCTAATGCTTATTAAAGTTTGATGTAATACAATTATTTTCTCTAAATCTCTTGTTATTGCAAGGATTGTTTGACCCAAAATATAGATCTTGGTTCAACAAATTAGATTTAAATAAAGAAGAAACAATCTTAGCTAATAATAATATCCAAAAGATAAGGTTATCGATTTTATGACAAATAATATGTATATTTAACCGAATAGTAATGAATGTGAGCAATAATAACAATATTAAATGATCCAAAAAAATAAAAAATAGCAATAAATAGTCATAAATAACAATGAATGGCATTTAAGTAAATAAAAACGTGTGAGTCACCCGCAACGGGGTGAGATCTGTGGATATTCTTTCTCACAATGAAGAATGATTGATGAGTCTTAGAACACTCAGTTTATTCTTGGATCAAGTGAAAAAGCTAGACAAGAATCTTATTAAAAAGGTTATTTTTGTATGCTTGTAAAATGGTCAGATTCTCTCTATTAAGTCAATATGTTTTCTTACAAGTAAATATCGCATGCCCCCTATCATTGTGTCTCTTTCTATTTATAGGGAACATGTTCCTAGAAACCCTAATAGTACAGGTGCATAGAATATCCACTAGAATATTCTCTTTAGTGTCCTATCGTAAAACTAACCGTTATAACACTGTCTAAGATGTTCGACTTCGACCTTGATCTACGATAACTTCACGACATTGATCTTTGCTGAAACTTCGAACGCACCCTTCATCACTCTGAGGACACTTCGACCTAGGGCAGATCTTTGTTGAGACCTTACTGATAGCACGGGGCGGCGAATGAAGGCTATCATGGTGCTGACATAGCTTGCCTATATCAAAGATATTTTTTGGCCTATATAGTTAGTCCCTCCACTTATCGAGGTCATCCTTACGGGCGAGGTCGATGAGTGGATAATGTCATTTGTGGTCGAGATTATCGAGCTGGCCATACCGGTCGTGGTCGTCGTAACGATCAGGCAACATGGCTCTCTGAGGGCCGCGTATTTTGAATTCATTGAATTTCCCGAAAAGTCTGTTGGAGCCATCTGGTCCGAGAAAGGAGTGATGTCATGATGTCATGCATCATGATGATGCCGTTTCTCGATGCGTTGCATCGATTCACGTGTGACTCTTAATTGGTTATGTCATTTCGATCTTCGTGCTAATCATAGCCTGCCGTTTCGATTTTGGTGCCCCCAAGCCTTATAAATAGGGGTGGTTTTTTGATTTTGAAGATTTTCCACATTCCTTCTACTTTATAAGCAAAGCTTCTTCTTCTCCTTCTCAAAACCTTTTCACTTCTCTATTGCTTTCTCTTCTTCTCTATCTCTTTCCACAACAATGTCGGACCTCTCATTATATATCCACATGGAAGATCATTCTATCCCTCTAGATGTTGTTTACCCTGACCAGGGAGAAGACAGCGGAGTTGCCGTCGACAAGGAAACTCTCCCTACCATAGAGGAGATCGTTCCTTGATACCCTGACGCTAAACCCGACTTCTAAAATGCGCCGAAAGTGGTGAGGGAGGGTTCAAATCTACAATGACGGTTGAGTGATTAGCCGAATTCAAGTCTAGGCTCGGCCTACCTGATCACGTGAATTTGGTCCCTAAAGGCGACGACAAAGTGCGGGTTCATAGTCTCGGATTCTGCGCCCTTTATGCATATCCGTTCATAATCGGCTATTCATTCCCTTTTCCACCATTGATAGAAGAGTTATGCTGCTACTACAACGTATGCCTAGTGCAGCTTGCCCCTTATATCTTTAAGGCGGTTAAAATGTTGACGAAATTTGCTAAATTGGACGACGTTGGTATAACAGTACGCCACCTGATCCATCTCTTCGCCCCTCATTTCTATCGAGGGACGTTGCTGAATCTTTGCCACCGAAGGGTGGAGGGAATGTTTAGTGGTGAGAATGGATGACAAGGCTAGTCGACATTTCTGGATTGACTATTTCTTTGTCAAGACCGAGGTCGTAGTATCCGCCGTTGCCGGCTTCACTGAGGCTCTGAACCCTACTCATAAGTGCTCATACTCGCATTTATATTTTTTGTTTTTAGAATTTTTCTTGTTGTGGGCTGGTTAACCAGCTTTCCCTTTTCTGCAGCTACCACCTAGACAGATCTTTCCTCACGGCGGGGATACGTGACTGGTTGAGTTTCTCTCAGAGATTCAAGTCATCTCTTCCCTTGGCAGGTAATCTCTTCCCTATTGTCGACACCGTAGTTCTTTCGTCTATGTCAGTTCCTTTTGTTGATTTCTTCCTTTCTAATTTTTTTAGGTTCTGTCAGAGGGTCTATGAGGAGGCCGAGGGCCCCTGTACCCTCGTTCCGAAAGAGGAGGGCTACCACGCCTTCAGTCCCTACCCCTGCCTCGGCCATTACCATTCCTGCTTTTGTCCCAACTCCAGTCGTTGCTGCTTCTGCCCTCGACTCTGTTCCCATTATTGCGACTTCTGCTCCTCCTCAGTTTTCATTTATTATCGAGGACGATGAACATTCTCCCAGCGTCGGGGATCTTCAACCTTGAAAAAGGAGGTATGTGGACGTAGGTGACAGAGCCCCTCTAGTCGTCGATGCCGTGGAAGGTAATTTTACGCTGCTTGAGACAGCGACCATTTTTGTGAATGATGATGTTGAACCGAGTCTCGAGGCTCCGAGGCCGGTAGAAGCTGATGTAGGTGTATCCCTGCATTTTAAGGGGAGGGAGACCGAGGAGGCGGCTGCTGGCGGCCATGAACTTTTGCGGCAAGAGGCTTCAACCTCTCGAACCATCGTGAATACCTCTTTGCCTATTGAAGATAGGGGAAAGAGTGTTTCGGGAGAGGGCGACGAATCAAATTCCGATGTCGACGTGGACGACCTAAGAATGATCGACGAGGGTCTCACCCAGCTTGAGGTGAGGTTGGAGGGGGGTCCGAGGACTATCACAATCCCGATAGATCGTGACTTGTTGGTGAACACTAAGTAGGTACTCAATGCCCTCGGCCCTCTCTGTTCTGATGTCGAAGGTAAGACCCTCAAGGAGATAACCGACAATGCCATGTCGAAGAGCATCGTCGGCCTCGCTCTCAGGGTAAGTATTATTGTAAGACTCATGTGATGACCAAATAGGTCATTTATAGTTTTAACCCTCAATTTTATGTTTTGAAACTTCGATTAGCTCCGTTTAGCCTTTATCGATTTGTGTGCGTAGTCCGTGTCTTTTTTCGGAAGGTTTTTATGTAAAAAATTGACTAAAATATGAAATCGTGCTTTAAAACTCATTTGACTAAAGTTTTGACGATCACGGTGGGTCCGTATCAAAATTTGGGACTTGGGCATTTGCCCAGAATCGAATTCGAAAGTCCCTAGCTTGAATTATCATCATTTGTTGAAAAACTAGAAGTTTAAAGGATTAAACAAATCCCAAGTTTGACCGTAGTTTAACATTGTTGCTACCGGGTTCGGATCTTGGTTCCGAAACTTGGTATACGTTCATTACAGTAGTTATAACTTATCTATAAAATTTGGTGTAAAATGGAGTTGATTTGACGTAATTCAGACTTCCGATTGTAAAATTGAAAGTTCTTAAGTTTCTTTGAAAATCTCATTCATTTCGGTGTCTGATTCATAGTTCTTGGTGTTATATTTGTGTTTTGATTGCGCGAGCGAGTTCGTATGATACTTTTGGACTCGTGTGCATGTTGTTTTGGAGCCCCGAGGGCTCGAGTGATGTTTTGAACGCATTGCAGAGTGTTTTGATAGAGTTCAACACTCCTGGTTTTTGTGCAGAAGCTTCAGGTCTCGCAATTGCGATAATTGGGTCACAATTGCGAAGTTGGTTTAGGTCTGTTAAGGTCGCATTTGCGAACAAATAATTCACATTTGCGAAGGAGGGGCTAGCCAAGCTTTCTCGCATTTGCGAGTGTCAACTGCTCACAATTGCAAACTTTATGTCGCATTTGCGAACCTCGGGTCACAATTGCGACACCTGCGACTGGGCATAAGAGCTGAGAGACGGGATTTTGGTCTCATTTTCATATTTTGGAACCCTAGACTCGGTAGGAGGCGATTTTTAAGAGGGATTTTCATCTACGACCTTTGGGTAAGTGATTCTAATCTAATTCTAATCATATTCCATCGTTATATCTTGGTTAATGTCAAAATTATGTGAATCAAATTAGAAATTTATAAAATTTTGTCAAGTTTTTGAAAAGTAAGAAATTGAGTTTTGATAGTCGATTTGGACTCAGATTTTGAAACTAATGATATATATAAACTCGTGGGGTCAAGGATAGACGAAATCTACCATTGGACCCGGTTTTCAACCGGGCGGGTCCCGGGTTGACTTTTGTTAACGTTTTGGGAAAAGTGTAAAAATCTTAACTTTATCTATTGGGTCTATTTTGGGTCGATTTGACCCGTGTAGAGGTAGGCTTTAAGGGAAAGGCTATTTTCCAGTTGTGAATTGGCCTATTTGAGGTAAGTGTATTATCTAACTTCGTGTGGGGGACTATCCCTTAGGATTGGTATTGTTGATTCAAATATGCTAAGTGAAATCCGTGTACGCAAGGTGACGAGTGGGTACACGGGTTATACGTAGTATTTGATCGGTCTAGGCTACTTAGACTATTTCCATGCTTTAATTGAATGTCATATTATGTTCTGGATTCTCATAGTTAAATCATCCTTAATTGTGTTAGACTATCCTTAAATGCTTTAGTTGAATTATTTAGACATTGTTCTACTTATTACTTGCTAAATGCTCACATGCTTTAGTTGAACTTGTTGCCCCTTTATTAACACATGATATCTCTTTGTTGTTAATTATCACTGTTGAATTAATTGTTCATGTTGCCCTTTACTTGTTGATTTCCATTACTTGATACTCATTGTTGAATATTGTTTCCTTTATTGTGAGTTAGCCTTATCTAATATTGTGGTTACACATTGTTCTTCCAATTTTTGAGTTATTTGATTTTGAGGTTGTGAAAGTTATTAATACGTTGAGGCGATGTTGGTTATTGTTGAAACATCTATCATATTGAGTATTTTTGTAACGACCCGACTTGTCATTTTAAGAATTTATGCCCCGTTCAGTGACTTAAGGTCTCGAGCAGCTTCATAATATATATTATGACCCGCGGGTGTGGTCGGGTTTGATTTTTGGAAGATTCAGAATTTAATTAAAAGAATAATTCTTATTTAGAAGCTTAAATGGAAAGAATTGACCGGAGAGTTGACTTTTGAGAAAACAACCCCAGAATAGAATTTTTATGATGTCAATATATTCGTATGGTGATTTAGGACTTAGGCGTATGTTCGGATTTGGATTTGGAAGTCCGTAGGACAATTCGACGTATTTTGGCGAAAGTTGGAAAATGGAAGATTTTTGGAAAGTCCGACCGAAGGTTGAATTTTTGATAACGAGGTCGGATTTCGATTCCAAAAATTTGAATAGCTCCATTTAGTCATTTATGACTTGTGTGCAAAATTTAAAGTCATTTCGGATTGATTTGATACGTTTCGGCGCAAAATATAGAAGTTGGAAGAGTTGAAAACTCATAATTCGATTCGATGTGTGATTCGTAATTTCGTCGTTGTTTGACATGGTTTGAAGCCTCGACTAAGTTTGTATTGTATTTTGGGACGTGTTGGTATATTTGATTGAGGTTTCGGGGGCCTCGGGTGGATTTCGGAAGTTTAACGGAGCAATTTGGACTTGAAGAAAAGCTGCTGGAATTTCTGGGCAGCGGCATGAACAGTGATCGCAGAAGCATGAACAGTGCCCCGCAGAAGCGTGAACAGTACTCGCAGAAGCGGAGGCAGTGCAAAAACGTGAACAGTGCCCACATAAGTGTGAACAATATCTGCAGAAGCGTGAATAATGCTCACAGAAGCGGAACTGGACAGAAACATAAGGACCAAAAATCAGTTACTTTGCCATTTCGTTTTGGAATTTTTGGAGCTCTGTTCTTGGGCAATTTTGAGTATTTCTTCACGATTTCAACTCAAGTAAGTGTTATATATCCTAAAGTGATTATATTTCATGAATTCATGGTTATATTCATCGTTTAATTCGGATTTAGAGGGAGGAAATCAAGTTTTTTTTTTGCAAAATCTTTCAAAAATAAAAATTTAAGATTTGGAGGTCGCGTTGTTATCGGAATTTGATAAAATTAGTATGGTTGAACTCGTATCGGAATGAGTTTTTGCATTTCATGAATATTATGTCAGGTTCTGAGAGGCGGGGCCCGTGTTGACTTTTGTTAACTTTTGGAATAAATTTTTAAGTCAACGTTTTATTATCCAGAATTATTTCTGATACATTTTAATGAAGTTGTACAATTAATATGGATAGATTTGAGTCGTCTGGAGGTCAATTCAAGCAAGAAGGTAATTTTTGGAATATCGGCATAACTTCAATAAGGTAAGTATCTTGCCTAACCGCGAGTGGGGGAATTACCCCTTAGGCATCGATTCTTATGTGCCGTTTATGAAATGTGAAAAATAGTGTACGCGAGGTGACGAGTACGTACTCGGGCTTATATGGGCAAAATATATTGGGTTAAAGTCTTGGGCATATTGTGTAGTAAATTGGATATTTGTTGGCATTTATTTAATCATCTGTTTGCCATGCCTCAATTCGCATTTATGGAATTTGTTTTTATATGACGATTTGATGTGAATGTTACCTGTATATTTATGTGAATTCCGTGAGTTTGATGGTTTGATATTGTAATGACCCGGCCGGCCGTTTTAAGCATTTACACTCCTTTTAACTATTTAAAGTCTTGGACAACTTCCTACGAGGTATTATGACTTGTATGAATTGTCGGTTTTGGTTTTAAGGTATTTCGGAGTTAGCTTGGAAGAATGACTTTTCATATTGGAAGCTTAAGTTGAAATAGTTGACCGGATATTGACTTATGTGTAAACGACCTCGGAATTTAATTCTGATAATTCCAATAGCCCCATATGGTAATTTTAGACTTAGGAGCGTGTCTGGAAAATTATTTGGAGGTTCGTAGTGGAATTAGGCTTGAAATGCCGAAAGTTGATTTTTGGGAAGTTTGATCGGGGGGTTGACTATTTGATATCGAGGTCAGAATCTGATTCTGAAAATTGAAATGCCTCCGTTATGTCATTTATGACCTGTGTGCAAAATTTAAGGTCAATTGGACGTGATTTGATGGGTTCCGGCGTCGTTTGTAGAAATTGAAAGTTTCAAAGTTCATTAGGCTTGAATCTATGTCTGATTCGTGTTTTTAGTATTGTTGCATGTGATTTGAAGGTTCAACTAAGTTTGTATGATATTTTAGGACTTATTGGTATATTTGGTTGAGGTCCCGGGGGGGGGAGGGGGTGGAGGGGGCTCAGGTGAGCTTCGGATGGTTAACTGATCAAATTCGGACGTAGAAGAAATCAGAAGTTTCTGCCTTCTGGTGCAATCGCACCTGCGAAACTTGGCTCGCAGGTGCGACCATGCAGAAGCGCAATGGACATCACAGGTGCACATGGTTCGCAGAAGCGGATAGGAAACTCGCAGAAGCGAGCTCGCAGGTGCGAGCTGAGATGCGCAGAAGCGGAGGCTGGACTGGTGACTGTGGAGCACAGAAGCGGAAGGCACCTGACAGGTGCAGACACGCACATGCGCGTGGGTGATCGCAGAAGCGACGGAAAATCCGCAGTAGCGGTTAAAGAGGTCGCAGGTGCGGAACCTCTGGACAGTGTACAAAACAGAGGGTTCCGTGATTTTCTCATTTTTGGACATTCCAAACATGGGTTGAGGCGAGTTTTGAGCGACAAATCACGGAAAAACTTGAGGTAAGTCCCTTGTGATCATTTCTACTCCATAATATTGAATTATCATCGAATAATTCAACTAGATTACATGTTTTTGAGGTGTAAATCGGAGATTTGAACTTAGAGATTTGGAAACAAGATTTGATGATTTGGGGGTCGAGTGGAGGTCGGATTTTGGTAAAATTTGTATGGTTAGACTCGTGGTTGAATGAGCTTTCGGATTTTGTAGCTTTTGTCAGGTTCCGAGACGTGGGCCCCACGGGTGATTGTTTTTGCTAAATTTCGAATTTTGTTGGAAAATAAGTATTTTCTTATGGAATTAATTCCAACAAATTTTATTGACTGAATCGAATTATTTATGGCTAGATTCTGGGGTGTTTGGAGGCCAATTCAAGAGGAAAAGGCATACCGGAGTAAAGAATTACAAGTTTGAGGCAAGTAACACTTCTAAACTTGGTTCTGAGGGTATGAATCCCCGAATTTGGTATGATATAAATTGTTTGGAGGTGACACACATGATATGTGACGAGTATGTGGACGTGCACCATATAAATTGTGTCTTGAATAAATCATGTGCAGTTGTAAGATTAATGAATCATGTTATTATCTGAACATTCTCCACGCGTAGAGAAATTTAGCTGAGGCTCCTATTAAAGATCACGTTTAGGCTACATGCCAATATTTTGGGACCATGGGGTCGTGTTGTTGTTGAATTAATTGTTCAAAAATATATATTTCACACTCAGTAATATTTGTCCATTGTGAGGATATTTATGGGATTGAGTTGTGCGACGCAGCAAGCCTTAATAGCTTTATACATTATTATTATTAAGTGGACTGGGGCTACCCGCCTGCAGCAGGCTTTATAGGCTTTACTATTTTATGGATCGGGGCTGCCCGCCTGCAGCATGCCTTATTGGGTTAACTATTTTATGGATCGGGGTTGCTCGCCTGCAGCAGGCTTTATAGGCTTTACTATTTTTTGGATCGGGGCTGCCCGCCTGCAGCAGGCCTTATTGGCTTTATTTTTAAATGAATCAGGGCTGCCCCGCCTGCAGCAGGCCTTATTGGCTTTATTATTATACGGATCGGGACTGCCCGCCTGCAGTAGGCCATATTGGCTTTATATCACGCTTGGGCTAAAGGAGTCCCTCCGAGAGTCTGCACACATCCCCAGTGAGCGCGGTTGATTTATAGTGCTTGGGCTGAAGGAGCCCCTCTGGAGTCTGTACACACCCCCAGTGAGCGTAGATGATTATATATATTCGGGATGGACTTCCCAGGGCATGGACTTGCCTTACTTACTGATTATATATATTCGGGATGGATTTTTCCCAGGGCATGGACTTGTCTTACTTATTTGTATTGTAATGAAGTTACCTGGACATGGATCTTGTCCGTATCATTTACATTTGGGGATAAATTTTCCCAGGGCTGGATTGGCCTTATATGGTATTGAATGACTGATTGTCAGTCGATGTGTATATATACGTGTTGGAATACCCTTGGGCTGGATTGGCCATAAACTGTACCGAGTGACCGAATGATTTGTGACCAGTATTACATGAGGTCTTTCCACTGAGATGTCATATTCCTCATATCATGCAGTATTGATCGATTTCACTTGTACTGAGTTTAACTGTTGAACTTGAAAGCATGCCTACATTTCTGTACCATTATCTATACTAGATTGTACCTGCGGAGGTCAACATTGCTTTCAGCCCAGAGGTTAGTCTTGTTACTTATTGAGTTAGTTGTACTCATACTACACTCTACACCTCGTGTGCAGATCCAGGTGCTCCCGGATATGATGGCTGCTAGAATTCGGAGTTATTTCCATTGGAGACTATCAAGGTAGCTGCTTGACGACCGCAGACTTGATTCCCTTCCTGTTTAGTTATTGTATTGTTCTATATTTCGGACATTGATTTTTATTCATTTAGACTTTGTATTCATTTAGATGATCATGTACTCAGTGACACCGGGTTTTGGGAGTGTTACATTTGAAATTGTGAGATCTCTTCCGCTGAATTTAATTATTTTGTTTTCAAATTTAAAAGATATGGTGATTTATTGAGATATTCGGCTTGCCTAGTATTGAGATAGGCGCCATCACGATAGGTAAGATTTTGGGTCGTGACAAGTTGGTATCAGAGCCTAGGTTACATAGGTCTCACGAGTCATGGGCAGGTTTAGTAGAGTCTTGCGGATCGGTACAGAGGCATCTGTACTTATCTTCGAGAGGCTGCAAATCCTTAGGAAAATTTCCATTCTTGTATTCTATCGTGCGGAATTGATTCAGCTTGAAACATAACTCTTTGAATTCCTTTCACGCATTCTTATGCGCACATAAGCGCTCGGTATCAGTTGTGCATCACCGGCTTGTGATTCGATGAACGATGTTTGATATGTGTATTCTGTGTTTTGGTGATGGGCCAGTCTGGAGGACTTGAGACCAGGGTTAGACCGCAGCTTAAGCTTGGTAGCTTCAGTTGTAACGTGTACATTTTGACTTATATGTCCGATAATGTCCCTACGAGTGGAATTTATGGCTCGATGAGCGGTGGAAGTGACTATATGATGAGTATGATGTGAATGCGGGATGTGTTAAAACGATTCAAATATGACGAAGAGTGTTTCCTTGGGAAAAAAAGGATGCTTGATTTTCGTTTTGATGCGACGTACAGTCTCGAGTATGAGTATTTTGAAAGATCTTTCACGTTGTTAAAATGGGAAAAATTAAATTCTCATGTCTTGTTAATGAGTTTTGACTCATAAAGATTAAGTGATTGCATAGTAATTGTGATTGCGAAAGGGTATAACAAGATACCAATTTGAGGCTAAGCAGGTGAGTTATCCCCTGCGGAGTAATCTACGTAGGTGTGTTCCTTATAATATGAGTGGAGAGTTTCTTTTATGCCAGCGGGGAATATGTGTTAAGATTTGAATTTTAATCTGGTTGAGAAAGTTGACTTGAGTGTTAAAAGAATGAAGGCGCACTTAATAGATGATTTTAGGTATTTTATGGTTTGTGTTACCTGAGCCTGTGAAAACTTTTCGTGGAATTGACTGTGGGATTATGACAATAGTAGAGTATGGGTATGGTGAGTTATCAGATGTTTTGTTATATGACTTTTAGCCAAGTGGGGGAGTTTTCTATCTACGATTTGATTGCACAATTATGTGCGGTATTGGTTTTGGTCCGAGACATACTTGTTGATTAGTTATGACTTGTAGAGTTTGATATCGGGGATGAATTGAGTAAGAAAATTTCTTGAATGCGGGTTATTTTGCACTTTATGAAAATATGAAAAATCACGAGATGATTAAATTATTATTTTGAAGGATGTAGTGCGCACGAAGTATGAATTTGATTAGTGGTGTTAAGGCAGGGTTACATTGTGATAATGGGGCTTGTGCCTTTCGGCCAGTTTGGGCAGTGCAATATAGATTTGAGCATAGTGGGTGACTTTCAAAAGGGTTATAATGGATTCAAAATGTATATGTGTTAAAAAAAAATCGGATCTGTATATCGCTATAATCGGTCATTTACATTGGATGGTGTTGGAACTTGCGGTAATTATGTATGACTATGGATTCTACATTTTTAATATAAGAAAGGAAAGAGAAATAATTTTAAATTAACATAAGGTATTTTCAGAGTGAGTGTTATGGTTGTGGTACTTTTATAGTGCTTAAGAAAAATACAGTAGCTTGTGGGCCTTAGGACGGTGTGGTTTATGTTGGAATGTTTTATATTGAGCTTTGAGTAAGGATAGTAGTGTTTTGACAAGGAAAAATGTCAACTTGAGGGTGACTCAGATTTTATAATGATATTCTCGTGCTTGTCACGTGATAGATATGGTGTGTTGTGAGGGATTTAAATTTATATGTACAAAGTGGCAGTTCATTCTTGAAAGAAAAATCACAACTTTTAGACAGAATGGTCAGTTTTAGATATTCAGATGAATGTTATAACTGTTCGATAATCCCTGATAAGGGTGCGCACTTCAAAAGGCGCATTGTGTTTTGACTTACGGATGCTCATTGGTATTGTAGTACTCACCTGGTTGATAGACTGCTGATATTCAAATTATTGCTATGTGGCACGGAAGAATTATGAAAGTATTCCTCATGGGAAGATCGTGAATGGAAGATGTGTTAGTCATTCTAGTGCTGGAGTTGGGATTAGTTATGATGTTCATGTGTACTTATTTGATTGCTCCTGTATGATATGCTTGAATTAAAGGCTTGTGACCATGCCAGGCGGATTATGTTATTGGCACGTGAGTTGTCCGTGCGGATCCATGTACTGATATTATTGGCACATGAGTTATCCGTGCCCAGATAGTTATATTATTGGCACGTGAGTTGTCTGTGCTGGTCCAAATATTGATACTATAGCACGTGAGTTGTCCGTGCGAGTGACGTTAATGTGAGCTCTAGAAGAGCTGGTTACTGTTATTAAATTCGTGTCTTGGTTCCACTATATATAATGAGCTTGTAACATTGCGGTTGTAGTGGTGCTTGTTGAACTTGCAATACAGTTCTCTTCCTTGAGACATCTCCCATATTTGGGTACACAAATTGCGCAATTGTGGCTTGAGTTATATTGACATGGCGTGTCTGTAGGATAATTGTGTTTAATAATATAAGGTCATTGGACCTAGAGTGGGTACTATCAGGTTTGATTACGGTATATTTGGGAGGATAATATTGAGAGTTGGCTTAGAAAGTGATTATAGTTCTGGTTGGAGCGAGAGCTCCATGACTTGTTCCTATGATAAGGGGTCATGAGATTTCTGCATGTTTCTTTTATTATCAGTAGTGTACAAAGGTTTTGGAACGAGGTTTTGCTTAATATGAGGTTTAATACTTGTACTTGGTTGGTTTGGAGTAATTACTGTGATTGTGATCGGGAATGGTGCTGCGAGCATGTGAGTTGTGTAGTATGTAATGTGATTATATTTGGGGTTATGGCTATGTCTTGATACAGCTTGTTCAGACTTATACGGTGTAGATGTGAGATTTAGATCTCGGAAAGAATTCTGGGTGTTAGAAATTGGGCTCCAAGTTTTGGGCTAATGTTAAATTAATGATTTTCAGTTGTGTTATGTTGTCAGGCCTATATAGAATAGGGTGATGTGGGATCACCCCTGGGTATGTGCATGGTAAGGAGGAACAGTGACTTAAAGGCTTAGGAACTACTCTTGACACGTTCGAGGACGAACGTATGTTTAAGTGGGGCAGATTGTAACGACCCGGCTGGTCGTTTTAAGCATTTACGCTCCTTTAAACTATTTGAAGTCTTGAATAACTTCCTACGAGGTATTATGACTTGTGTGAATTGTTGGTTTTGGTTTTAAAATTTCGGAGTTAGCTTGGAAGAATGAATTTTCATGTTGGAAGCTTAAGTTGAAATAGTTGACTGGATATTGACTTATGTGTAAACGACCTCAGAATTTAATTCTGATGATTCTAATAGCTCTGTATGGTGATTTTGGACATGGGAGCGTGTCAGGAAAATTATTTGGAGGTCCGTAGTGGAATTAGGCTTGAAATACCGAAAGTTGAATTTTGGGAAGTTTGACCGGGGGGTTGATTTTTTGATATCGAGGTCGAAATCCGATTCTGAAAATTGGAATACCTCTGTTATGTCATTTATGACTTGTGTGCAAAATTTGAGGTCAATCAGACGTGATTTGATGGGTTCCAGCATCGTTTGTAGAAATTAGAAGTTTCAAAGTTCATTAGGCTTGAGTCTATGTATGATTCGTGTTTTTAGTGTTGTTGGATGTGACTTGAAGGTTCGACTAAGTTCGTATGATGTTTTAGGACTTGTTGGTATATTTGGTTGAGGTCCCGTGGGGGCTCAGGTGAGTTCCGGATGGTTAACGAATCAAATTCGGACGTAGAAGAAATCTGAAGTTTCTGCCTTTTGGTGCAATCGCACCTGCGAAACTTGGCCCGCAGGTGCGACAACGCAAAAACTCAATGGACATCACAGGTGTGCAAGGTTCACAGAAGCGGATAGGAAACTCGCACAAGCGAGCTTGCAAGTGCGAGATGAGATGCGTAAAAGCGTAGGCTGGGCTGGTGACTGTGGAGCGCAGATGCGGAAGGCATCTCGCAGGTGCGGACACGCACATGCGCATGGGTGATCGCATGTGCAGTTGTAAGATTAATGAATCATGTTATTATCTGAACATTCTCCACACGTAGAGAAATTGAGCTGAGGCTCCTATTAAAGATCATGTTTAGGCTACGTGCCAATATTTTGGGACCATGGGGTCGTGTTGCTGTTGAATTAATTGTTCAAAAATATACATTTCACACTCAGTAATATTTGTCCATTGTGAGGATATTTATGGGATTGAGTTGTGTGATGCAGCAGGCCATAATGACTTTATACATTATTATTATTATTATTATTATTATTATTATTATTATTATTATTATATGGACCGGGGCTGCCCGTCTGCAGCAGGCCTTATAGGCTTTACTATTTTATGGATTGGGGCTGCCCGCCTGCAGCATGCCTTATTGGGTTTACTATTTTATGGATCGGGGTTGCTCGCCTGCAGCAGGCTTTATAGGCTTTACTATTTTTTGGATCGGGGCTGCCCGCCTGCAGCAGGCCTTATTGGCTACATTATTAAATGGATTGGGGCTGCCCGCCTGCAACAGGACTTATTGGCTTTATTATTATACGGATCGGGACTGCCCGCCTGCAGTAGGACATATTGGCTTTATATCAAGCTTGGGCTGAAGGAGCCCCTCTAAGAGTCTGCACACAAACCTAGTGAGCGCGGTTGATTTATAGTGCTTGGGCTGAAGGAGACCCTCTGGAGTCTGTACACACCCCCAGTGAGCATAGATGATTATATATATTTGGGATGGACTTCCCAGGGCATGGACTTGCCTTACGTACTGATTATATATATTCGGGATGGATTTTTCCTAGGGCGTGGACTTGCCTTACTTATTTGTATTATAATGAATTTATCTGGATATGGATCTTGTCCGTATCATTTATTTTTGGGAATAAAGTTTTTCCAGGGCTGTATTGGCCTTATACGGTACTGAATGACTGATTGTCAGTCGATGTGTATATATATACGGGTTGGAACACCCTTGGGCTGGATTGGCCATAAACTGTACCGAGTGACC
Organism: Nicotiana tomentosiformis; assembly: GCF_000390325.3. Lineage (NCBI taxonomy): Eukaryota > Viridiplantae > Streptophyta > Magnoliopsida > Solanales > Solanaceae > Nicotiana > Nicotiana tomentosiformis. The sequence goes on along the minus strand of NC_090818.1, from coordinate 34,036,614 downwards.
GAATGATTTGTGACCAGTATTACATGAGGTCTTTCCACTGAGATGTCATATTCTGCATATCATGCAGTATTGATCTATTTTACTTGTACTGAGTTTAACTGTTGAACTTGAAAGCATTCTTACATTTCTGTACCATTATTTATACTAGATTGTACCTGTGGAGCTCATCATTGCTTTCAGCCCAGAGGTTAGTCTTGTTACTTATTTAGTTAGTTGTACTCATACTACACTCTGCACCTCGTGTGCAGATCCAGGTGCTCCCGGATACGACGGCTGCTAGAATTCAAAGTTATTTCCGCTGGAGACTATCAAGGTAGCTGCTTGACAACCGCAAACTTGATTCCCTTCTTGTTTAGTTATTGTACTATTCTATATTTCGGACATTGATTTTTATCAGTCAGACTTTGTATTCATTTAGATGCTCATGTACTTAGTGACACCGAGTTTTGGGAGTGTTACATTTGAAATTGTGAGATTTCTTCCGCTGAATTTAATTATTTTGTTTTCAAATTTAAAAGATATGGTGGTTTATTGAGATATTCGGCTTGCATAATATTGAGATAGACGTCATCACGACAGGTGAGATTTTGGGTCGTGACAGATATTCTTGGAATTTAATTTCATTATGAATTTTTTCTATGCAAATAATTAATTAAACAAGCTTAAGAAAAAGTGTTAATATAATTAGCAAAATTTGGATTAATGAAGGCGTTGCCCTATGCTGATTAATTTCTATCTTTGTTGATTGTTTTTGAGATTTTATATACATTGTGTGGAGCCTTGGACTATTTGTTGTGAAATTAATTGACTTTGTTATATCTTTAGAATTGATTGTGGCCATTGGAAAAATTGTGATATGAATTGATTTTGTATGTTGACGTGATAATATTCCGTGTAAATTATTGTGTTATTTGAGTTATTATTTTGAGGACATAAGGGTGACATTTTACTGTTGATATTATGTGGGTATAAGGGTGGCATTTCACTTTGTTATGTGTGTTAGAATATTGTCTGGGCGGAGCGATTAGGGTGGCTATAGGAGAGATAAGGGTGGCAATAAGAGCGATAAGGGTGGCTATTGATATTGTCAGGGCAGAGGGATAAGGGAGGCTATTATAGGAGTAATAAGGGTGGCTATTATCAGGGATGATATGTGATGATGTGGAGTGGTTGCATTGGTGATTTTATGTGATGTTGTGATTTTTCTTGTGTTTATTTTTATACCTTGTGCAATTTATCTTGTTATTGGTAAATTGATAATAGTCTGATCATGTTGAAATTAGGAGCCTGTGGCTATTGCCAGGCGGATTATGAAAAGAAATGTGGGCACGAGGTGCCGTGAGTAAATAATGATGATATTGGCACGTGAATTGTCCGTGCAGTTGAGATATGAAACGTGGGCACGAAGTGCCAGGGAAAATATGATGATTTTATTATTAGCACATGAACTGTCCGTGCAGATATGATATGAAAAATGAGCATGAGGTACAAGGAAAATATGATGATTTAATTATGGGCACGAAGTGCCATGAAAATATGAAAAGGGCTGAGACCCATATTTTTATGATTATGAAATGAGGTGTCACATGGTGACTTTTAATTGAAAGAATCATATTCAAAATATTTATTTGGAAGGATTATTATTCAAAAAGTAGTAGTTGAAGGAATTGTATTTGAAAGATATTTGTTTGAGAAAATTTTATTTGAAGAAGATTTATTGAAAGAATTATATTTGAAAGATATTTATTTGAGGAAATTATATTTGAAAATGATTTATTGAAAGAATTATATTTGAAAGATATTTATTTGAGGAAATTATATTTGAAAGAGAGTTATTTGGAAGAATTATATGTGAAAGATATTTATTTGAAGAACTTGATTTAATTGGGTGTACTTGTATTTATTATTTGTTGAGCAATATTAATAGTGTTCTTGTTGCTATGCCGGGCATATCACTGGTTGATTTGTGTTATCCTTATTATTATTTTTTTCTATTATTTTGTATATTATATTGCACAGGTTATTACACTAGTGAATGTCTTGGCTGTACCTCGTCTCTACTCCACTGAGGTTAGTTTTGATACTTACTGGGTACCGATTATGGTGTACTCATACTACACTTCTGCATATTTTTATGCAGAGCCAGGTATTGGAGCTATCGGACTCGGACAGAGTTGAAGTGAGATCGCAAGGATTCAAGGTAGAGCTGCTTGGTCGTCGCAGTTCCTTGGAGTCTTTCCCTTTAATTGTAATGTTAATTATTATTCAAACAGTATTGAGTATTCGATCCTTGAGATCATTTCATGTATTCAGTTAGAGTTCGTGACTCAGTATTACCAGTCTTGGGAGGTTGTATTAAATTATATGATTTTTAAAAAAAGAAATGGCTTGAAATGTAATTGTACTTGGCTTACCTAGTCTTAGAGACTAAGTGCCATCACGACGCTTGTGGTGGGATTTTGGGTGGTGACAATTTTCCATCCATTATTGTAGTTGATATTCTCGTATACGTTGTGCTGGAGCCATGTGCAGTTGTTGTGGAAACACTAATATTATTATTATTGGCAAGTTGTGATATGTGGGCACTTGTGGTGCGATGTTGTTATTGTGATATGATCTTTATGCGCATGCGGCAGCATAAGGCTTGGGTTGATGTGCATGCGGCAGTATAAGATGGGATTTATGTGCGTGTTGCTTGAAAGGGAACTACGTGAAGCTACGCGGCATCATAAGGTGGGCTAAAATGCGTGTAACTATTTTGGAAAAACTATTTTCAAAACCTATTTTCAAATGTAAGGCTCATGCGGCGGCATAAGGAAGGATTGTGATTTAAATTTGAGAAATGTGAACATGAGGTGGTACCTCGGTTTGATTTCATTGTACATGAGGCGGTACCTCATTGTGTTTCTTGCTGTTATTTCATGTTGCGAAGTATCGTGGAAGGAATATTTCTTGTTGCTCCATTTGTTATCATTCTAGTAGTTATAGTCTGTACATGATCTTTGTATCACTTTAGCTTTTGCTTTCATGCTATTTCTACTATTGATTTTTCCCGGTTTTAGATCATGTTATCATCTTGTTCCGTATTAGTTGCTTTCTAACTTCCCGTTTTATATCCGTATTTCATTTTATATTGTCTATTTCATATCCTAGTAGGTGTATTGACCTGGCCTCTTTACTACTGCTGAGGTTAGGCTTGATACTTGTTGGGTACCATTGTGGGGTATTCATACTATGCTTCCACACATCTTTTTGTGCAGATCCAGGTACGTTTGCTCATACCGGTAGATAGAGAGTCTTGCTAGCTGCTTTTACCAGAGACTAAGGTATACTTGCTCGGCATCCGCAGGCCTCGGAGTCACCTTCCCTTATTTTTATTACTGCTGTATTTCCTTTTTTGCTAGTGATGTAGTAGTACTTTAGTAGCGTTCTATAGAGCTTATGACTCAGTTCTACCGGTTTTGGGGTGTAAGATTGTGAGACTTTATTTACTGATGGTTTTATCCATTATTTAGTCGATTTCAGTATCTTGTAATTACATATCTGGTTAGTGGTTGCTAATTATTAGGCTTACCTAGTCGTAGAGACTAGGTGCTATTACGATATCCTTCAGAGGGAATTTGGGGTCGTGACAACTCCTTCCTAACTCTTTAGAACATTCATATTCTAACCCCTCTTTTTTTGTTTGCAGATGGTAATTCTGGAAATTGAGAGCGCCCGGAGGGAGAAAAGGCACAAAGAGATCTTCGTGAAGTTTAAAAGGAAATACACCGAGTTCCGTGGCAAGTACCAGGATCTCCGAAGTCGGCTTCAGGAGGTAGGTGCAGCCCATAGAGAAGTGCATCGTCCTTGAAGGGACGTTGAGAGGCAGAGAGGAGGAGCTTGAGGTTAGCAGGGGCATAGAGGCCCAGTATAGTGATCTTCAAGCCCAAGTGATTGAGTTGCGAGCACAATTTGAAGAGTGCCGATTTCAATTAGAATCCCTCAACGGCAAGCTTGCTAATAAGCAAGAGGAACTTAAGAAAGCGGAGTCCTCTCACTTGGATTCTCGGAGGAAGGCGGAGATCTTCGAGTTGGTGAATAAGACTCTTCGGGCCGAGCGGGAAAATGATCAATCAATGGTGAGAGCTAAGGAGGATCGGCTCGAGGAGAGGATCGGTGTCACGACCCATGTTCTCCCTCTTTGAACCGTCGTGACAGCACCTAGTCTCTACGACTAGGTAAGCCTAACAGTTTTACGGAAATGAAACGAAAACATTAAAACTAGAAATTTATAGGTAGATTCTAAATAAGAAATTAAGATGTCGCTCGGCATATACCACGAGCACTCTCGAAATGTACATAACTCTCCCAAAACCCAGAATATCATAAGTCACAAGCTACATAAAGAGAACAGTATTTTTATATTCCAGAATCTAACAAAAAAAATATAAGAAGAGTTTGACATGGGGAAGAGTAGATAGGGACTCCGAGGTCTGCGGATGCGGCAGATATACCTTGAAGTCTCTACAGCTACCTTGCCTCACTAATAATGCGGCTGATAAGAGGTACCTAGATCTGTACACGAAAAACATGTGCAGGGAAGGGCATGAGTATACCATAATGGTACCCAGTAAGTGCCAAGCCTAACCTCGATCGAGTAGTGACGAGATCAGGTCAGGGCCCTACTGGTATATATATAATAAACTAAGACAAAAATGAAATATTTCAGTAAAACTAAGTACTGAAATTTAACAAGAATGAAATCATAGCAAGTCAACAGCTCAGTACACAGAAATAACAACAGGGGATCTCCCAGGATACCGTCCCGTAGTCCTAAACGTAAATGTGCAAAAATAGGGGGGATCTACCGGAATACCATTTCGTAGTCCCAAAGTAAATATGCAGAGTAGGGGAATCTACCGGAATACCGTTCCAGTCCCAAAGTAAATATGCAGAACAAGGGGATCTACCGGAATACCGTTCCGTAGTCCCAAAGTAAATATGCAAAGCAAACAATAGAAATACAACTACATCACGAAATCTTATGATTTAGACTAAGTACCAGTCAAGGAAGAAGCAGGAAATTCACTAAGCATGCTGCACAGAGTTCACATAAGCAATTAAGACACATAGACATGTTGTTCTAGACTAAACAGGATAAATTCATATGCTAGTGTAGCTCAGTTAAAGGAAGACAAGTATTTTACTTAATGAAAACGGAGTTTTGCAATAATAGCCCGTGTACGCACTCGTCACCTCACGTACACGGCGCTCATATATAAAAAGCAGTACCAAATCCTAAGGGGAGTTCCCCCACACAAAGTTAGGCAAGCCACTTACCTCGAGTCAATCTCAATCAATCTGTAAGAATGCCCTTTCCTCGATTATCCAACTCCGAATGGCCCAAATCTAGCCAAATACAAATGCATATCATGAATACAACCATAATAGACTCATCTAATTAATGAAATCAATATTTTAACAAAAATGCCGAAATTCACCCAAAAAGGTTGACCCGGGCCCACGTCTCAGAAGCGGGTAAAAGTCACAAAATATGAACACCCATTCACTCACGAGTTCACTCGTACCAAAATTAACCAAATTCGATGTCTAAATCCCAATCAAAACTCAGAAATTCGGTGAGGGAACTTTTCCCCTTTTTTCCCAATTTTTCAATCCAAATCCGAAATTAAATGGAGAAAACAACTATAGATCAATGAAATACAACCAAAAACAAGTTAGGAATCGTTACCCCCAAAGCTCTCTCTGAAAATCCCTCAAACTTTCGCCTGAATCCGAGATCAACATGTTAGAAATGGCCAAAAATCTCGGAACCCCGCTAAAAGAGGTTCTGCCCAGGCATTTTCGCACCTGCGGAGCCTAGACTCGCACCTGCGGAACCTGGGCTCGCACCTGCGCGCCCGCTGGTGCGAAAACTATGGGCACACCTGCGAAAATGACTAACCCTGGCTGCCTCCGCTTCTACGACCACTGGTCCGCATCTGCGCTATCGCAGGTGCGGAGAAACCATCGCACCAGCGACCTCTGCTGATCTCCACCCCTTCCTCACCTGCACTCAACCTACCGCACATGCGGCTAATACCCTCGCATGTGTGATCATACCAGCAAAAGACCAAACTTTAGAAATTTCTCAACTTCCATTCCAAGTCCGTTAACCACCCGAAACTCACCCGAGGCCTCAGGGACCTCGACCAAACATACCAACCAATTATAAAACACCATACGAACTTAGTCGAGCCCTCAAACCACATCAAACAATGCTAAAAGCATAAATCCTCCTCCGATTCAAACCTAAAGAACTTGGAACTTTCAAATTCGACAGTTGATGCTGAAACTAATCAAACCACGTCCGATTGACCCCAAATTTTGTACACAAGTCATATTCAACATTACGGACCTACTCCAACTTTCGAAATTGGAATCCGACCCCGATATCAAAATTTTCACTACCGGTCCAATACTCCAAAAATTCGACTTTCACCAATTCAAGTCTAAATAAGTTACGGACCTCCAAAACACAATGCGGACATGCCACTAAGTCCAAAATCACCTAACAGAGCTAACGAAACTGATGGAACTCCATTCTGGAGTCGTCTTCTCATAGTTTCGACTACGGTCCAAATCCTAAGGCTTAAACCTCCATTTAGGGTCTAAGTGTCCCAAAACACTCCAAAAACCAAAATGAAACCTCCCGGCAAATCACAATAGCAGAAATAGATATGGGAGAAGCAGTAAATAGGTGATCGGGGCTATTACTCTCAAAACGACCGGCCAGGTCGTTACATCATCCCCCTCTTAAAACAATCGTTCGTCCTCGAACGAGCATAGAGACATACCTGAAGTGGTGAAAAGATGAGGATAACAGCTGCGCATATCCTGCTCGGTCTCCCAAGTCTCCTCCTCGACCGGTTGTCCCCTCCACTGAACCTTCACAGAAGAAATATTCTTTGACCTTAGCTTTCTAACCTGCCTGTCTAAAATAACCATTGTCTCCTCAACATAAGATAGATCCTTGTCCAACTAGACTGAGCTGAAATCCAATACATGAGCCGGATCACCGTGATACTTCCGGATCATCGAAACATGAAATACCGGATGAACTCCTGCTAGGTTGGGAGGTAAGGCAAGCTCATAAGTAACCTCCCCAACACGCCGCAACACCTCAAAAGGACTAATGAACCTTGGGCTCAACTTGCCCTTCTTTCCGGACCTCATAACGCCCTTCATAGGCAAAACCCGGAGCAAGACATGCTCTCCAACCATGAATGCAACATCGCGAACCTTCCGATCCACATAACTCTTCTGTCTGGACTGGGCTATGCAAAGTCTATCCTGAATCACCTTAACCTTCTCCAAGGCATCCTGAACCAAGTCCGTACCTAATAATCTGGCCTCGCCCAGCTCGAACCAACCCACTGGGGACCGACACCGCCTACCATACAGAGCCTCATAGGGTGCCATCTGAATGTTGGACTAATAACTATTATTGTAAGCAAATTCCGCAAGTGGCAAGAACTGGTCTCAAGCACCCCCAAAATCTATCACATAAGTGCAGAGCATATCCTCCAGTATCTGAATAGTGAGCTTGGATTATTTGTCCATCTGAGGGTGAAATGATGTGCTCAGCTCCACTCTAGTACCCAACTCCTGCTGTACGGCTCTCTAGAATCATGATGTAAACTGCGTATCCCGATCAGATATGATAGATACCAGTAAGCCATGAAGCCTGACGATCTCGCGGATATAAATTCGAGCCAACTGCTCGGAAGAATAGGTAGTCACCACAGGAATGAAATGAGCTGACTTGGTCAGCCTATCTACAATCACCCAAACTGCATCAAACTTCCGCTGAGTCCGTGGAACCCCAACAACGAAATCCATCGTGATCCGTTTCCACTTCCACTCTGCAATCTCTAACTTCTAAAGCAACCCACCTGGTCGTTGATGCTCATACTTCACCTGCTGGCAATTTAGACATCAAGCCACATACTCTACTATGTCCTTCTTCATCCTCATCCACCAGTAATATTGTCTCAAGTCCTTATACATCTTTGCGGCACCCGGATGAATAGAGTACTGCGAACTGTAAGCCTCCTGGAGAATCAACTCACGCAACCCATCTACATTGGGCACATATAGCATGCCCTGTATCCTCAATCCACCATCATCTCCAATAGTGACCTCCTTAGCATCACCGTGCTGGACCGTGTCCTTAAGGACAAACAGATGGGGGTAATCATACTGACGCTCCCTGATACGATCAAACTGGCTGGATAAGGCCTGAACATACAACACCATGGGCCTCTCTACTGCTAGTAGATAGGCTAAGCCCCCCAAACTTTCTGCCCGACGACTCAAAGCATCTGCCACTACATTGGCCTTCCCAGGGTGGTACAAAATAGTGATATCATAGTCCATAAGCAGCTCCAACCACCTCCTCTGACACAAATTAAGATCCTTCTGTTTGAACAGATGCTGCAAACTCCGGTGATTGGTGTAAATCTCACAAGGAACACCGTACAAATAATGCCGCCAAATCTTCAAAGCATGAACGATAGCTGCTAACTCAAGGTCGTGGACATGCTAGTTCTTTTCATGCACCTTTAGTTGTCTAGACGCATAGGCAATCACCCTACCGTCCTACATCAACACCGCATCAAGACCAATCCGCGATGTATCATAATATACAGTATAAGACCCCGAACCTGTAGGCAATACCAATACTGGGGCTGTAGTCAAAGCTATCTTGAGCTTTTGAAAGCTCTCCTCACATTCTTCTGTCCACCTGAACGGAGCACCCTTCTAGGTCAGCCTGGTCATAGGAGCTGCAATGGATGAGAAACCCTCTACAAATCGACGATAATACCCAGCCAAACCAAGAAAACTCCGGATCTCTGTAGCTGAGGACGGTTTGGGCCAACTCTGCACTGCTTTAATCTTCTTTGGGTCCACCTGGATCACCTCACTCGACAATATATGACCCAAGAATTCCACTGAGTCTACCAAAACTCACACTTTGAAAATTTTGCATAATTTCTTTTCTCTCAAGGTCTGAAGCGCAGTCCTCAGGTTCTGCTCAGGATCCTCCCGACTCTGGGAGTACACCAGAATGTCGTCAATAAACACAATGATGAATGAGTCAAGATAAAGCCGGAACACAATGTGCATAAAGTGCATAAAAGCTGCTGGGGCATTGGTCAGCCCAAAAGACATAACAAGAAACTCATAGTGACCATATCTGGTCATGAAAGCAGTCTTCGGGATATCTGGCTCCCGAATCTTTAACTGATGATAACCTAAACGTAAGTTAATCTTGGAAAACACTCTGGCACCCTGTAACTGATCAAATAAGTCATCAATACGAGGTAATGGATATATGTTCTTCACTGTGACTTTGTTCAACTAGAGGTAATCAATACACATCCGCATAGAACCATCCTTCTTCTTCACAAATAAGATAGGAGCACCCCAAGGTGACACACTGGGCCGAATGAAGCCCTTATCAAGCAACTCCTGTAATTGCTCCTTCAACTCCTTTAACTCAGGAGGAGCCATACGATATGGAGGAATAGAGATGGGTTGAGTGCCCGGCAGCAATTCAATGCCAAAATTAATATCTCTGTCGGGCGGCATGCCCAGAAGATAAGCTGGAAATACATATGGAAAATCCCTCACTACTGAACTGTAGGGGTATCAATACTGACATCTCTCACATAAGCTAGATACGCGTCACATCCCTTCTCAACTATTCTTTGAGCTTTAAGAAATGAAATAACTCTCCTGGGATTATACTCTAAGGTACCGCTCCATTCTAATCACCGTACACCTGGCATAGCCAGCGTCACGGTCTTAGCGTGACAATCAAGAATAGCATAATGGGGCGACAACTAGTCCATGCCCAAAATAATATCAAAGTCCACCATGCTGAGCAATAATAAATCGGCTCTGGTCTCAAAACCACTACGAGCAATCAAACACGACTGATACACGCGGTCCACAACAAGAGAATCTTCCATAGGAGTAGACACATAAACAAGGGAACTCAAAGAATCTCTAGATACGCCCAAATACGGGGCAAAATAAGAGGACACATAAGAATATGTAAAGCCTGGGTCAAATAATACCGACGCATCTCTATGACAGACTGGAACAATACCTGTAATGATAGAATCAGAAGCAACTGCCTCTATACGAGCAGGAAAGGCATAATATCTGGCCAGGCCTCCCCCTCTAGGGCGACCTCTACCTCCCCGACCTCCAGCTCGAGCTGGCTGAGCAGGTGGGGTGGCAGCTGGTGCTGTAATCATAGCCTGAGGACCCGGTGGAGCACGTTGTAGCTGAGAAGTCTGTGGAGGTACACCCCTCCTAAGTCTGAGGAAAATCCTCACCACATGGCGAATGTCGCCACACTCAAAACAACCTCGACGCTGATGTAGTTGTGGGAACTGTGCGGTACGGGTACCTTGAGACCCATGAACACCTGAAACACCATGCGAAGCCTGAAACGCAAACTGAACCGGCTGACCCACAAAACCTCTACCATGTCGTACCCTTCCACCAAAATAAGTACTAGTGGATCTTTCCAGTCTACGAGGTCTCCTCGCCTTCCTGTACTCTCTCTCTTGACCTCGTATGTCCTCTCTCACCTGGACCCACTTGTCCTCTACCCGGCAAGCGATCCCTAACACCTGCTGAAATGGGACCACAGGTTGTGTCGCCATGAAACCTGGAACCTGACCAACGTGAACTCGCTGCTCTAGAGTGTGGGCGGCGGGAATCTAGGTCCCTCCCTCGGTCTGTGAAGTAGCTGGTACAACTTGAATCAACCCCGCCTGAACCAATGTACCAAACATGTTAGGAACTGTGCTAAGGTCTCCTGAAGTCCGGAGGTAACATCAGGCGCCTCTGGTACCTGCCCCCCAACTGGAGCTACTAGCGGCCCCTCAACTGCTGCTCTGGTAGGTGCTCTAGCTACGGTGCGCACTACTCGTCGGCCTCTGCCTCTGTCTCTGCCTCTAGCGACACCTGCTCCGGGAGCAGCATCATCGATAATTACAGTTCGTGTCCTCACCATCTGCGAGAGAATGGAATGATAAAATTTCAAACTCCGAGATCAATAAGCTCGCACGATAGGAATAAAAGAAACGTAACTTTCCTAACAGTTTCATAGCCTCCCGAAGATAAGTACAGACGTCTCCGTACCAATCCGCGAAGCTGTAATAAACCGGCTTGTGACTCATGACTCCTATGAACCTAGAGCTCTGATACCAACTTGTCACGACCCAATTTCTCCCTCCTTGAACCGTCATGACGACACCTAGTCTCTGCGACTAGGTAAGCCTAACACTTTTGCGAAAATGAAATGAAAACATTAAAACTAGCAATTTAAATGTATATTCTAAATAAGAAAATAAGATGCCGCTCGACATATATCACGATCACTCTCAAAGTGTACATAACTCTCCCCAAACCCGGAATATCGTAAGTCACAAGCTACAGAAAGAGAACAGTGTTTCTATATTCCAGAATCTAACAAAAAGAATACAAGAAGTGTTTGACATCGGGAAGAGTAGATAGGGACTCCGAGGTCTGTGGACGCGACAGATATACCTTGAAGTCCGCCTCACTGATAATGCGACTGATAAGCAGTACCTGGATCTGCATACAAAAAACATGTGCAGGGAAGGGCATGAGTACACTACAACGGTACCCAGTAAGTGCCAAGCCTAATTTCGGTCGAGTAGTGACGAGATCATGTCAGGGCCTTACTGGTATATATATAATAAACTAAGACAGAATGAAATATTTCAGTAAAAATAAGTACTGAAATTTAACAAGAATGAAACCATAGCAAGTCAACAGCTCAGTACACAGAAATAACAACAGGGGATCTCCCTGGATACCGTCCCGTAGTCCCAAACATAAATGTGCAAAAATAGGGGGATCTACTGGAATACCGTTCCGTAGTCCCAAAGTAAATATGCAGAGCAGGGGGATCTACCAGAATACCATTCCGTAGTCCCAAATTAAATATGTAGAGCAAGAGGATCTATCGGAATACCGTTCTGTAGTCCCAAAGTAAATATGCAGAGCAGGGAGATCTACTGGAATACCTTTCCGTAGTCCCAAATTAAATATGCAGCACAAACAATAGAAATACAACTACATCACGAAATCTTACGATTTAGACTAAGTACCAGTCAAGGAAGAAACAGGAAATTCACTAAACATGCTGCACAGAGTTCAGATAAGCAATTAAGACACGTAAACATGTTGTTCTAGACTAAACAGGATAAATTCATATGCTAGTGTAGCTCAGTTAAAGGAAGATAAGTAATTTACTTAATGAAAACGGAGTTTTTCAACAATAGCCTGTGTACGCACTCGTCACCTCACGTACACGGCGCTCATATATCAAAAGTAGTACCAAATCCTAAGGGGAGTTCCCCCACACAAGGTTAGGCAAGCCACTTACCTCGAGTCAAGCTCGATCAATCCTTAAGAATGCCCTTTCCTCGATTATCCGACTCAGAATGGCCCAAATCTAGCCAAACACAATTGCATATCATGAATTCAACAATAATAGACTCATCTAATTAATGAAATAAATATTTTAACAAAAAATCCGAAATTCGCCCTAAAAAGTCAACTAGGGCCCACATCTCGAAATCGGGTAAAAGTCACAAAATACAAACACCCATTCACTCACGAGTTCACTCGTACCAAAATTAACCAAATCCGATGTCTAAATCCCAATCAAAACTCAGAAATTCGGTTAGGGAACGTTTCCCCTTTTTCCCAACTTTTCAATCCAAATCCGAAATTTAATGGAGAAAATAACTATAGATTAATGAAATACAACCAAAAACGAGTTAGGAACCGTTACCCCAAAGCTCTCTTTGAAAATTCCTCAAAATTTTGCCTTAATCCGAGCTCAACACGTTAGAAATGGCCAAAAATCTCGGAACCCCGCTAAAAGAGGTTCTGCCCAGGCATTTTTGCACCTGCGGAGCCTGGACTCGCACCTGCGGAACCTGGGCTCGCACCTGCGCGCCCGCTGGTGCGAAAACTATTGGCGCACCTACGAAAACTACTAACCCTGGCTGTCTCCGCTTCTGTGACCACTGGTCAGCATCTGCGCTATCGCAGGTGCGGAGAAACCATCGCACCTGCGACCTCTGCTGATCTCCACCCCTTCCGCACATGCGCTCAACCTACCGCACCTGCGGCCTCGTACCTACGGCTAATACCCTCGGAGGTGCGATTATACCAGCAAAAGACCAAACTTCAGAAATTTCTCAACTTCCATTCCAAGTGCGTTAACCACCCGAAACTCACCCGAGGCCCCCGGGACCTCGACCAAACATGCCAACCAATACTAAAACACCATACGAACTTCGTCGAGCCCTCAAACCACGTCAAATAACGCTAAAATCACAAATCATCCTCCGATTCAAACCTAAAGAACTTGAAACTTCCAAATTCGAAAATCGATACCGAAACCAACCAAACCACGTCCGATTAACCCCAAATTTTGCAAATGGGTCATATTCAACATCACGGACCTCCAACTTTCGGAATCGAAATCCGACCCCGATATCAAAATTTCCACTACCGGTCCAAAACTCCAAAAATTGAACTTTCGCCAATTCAAGCCTAAATAATCTATGGACCTCCAAAACACAATCCGGACACGCACCTAAGTCCAAAATCACCTAACAGAGCTAACGGAATCGACGGAACTCCATTTCGGAGTCGTCTTCTCATAGTTCCAACTACGGTCCAAATCCTAAGGCTTAAACCTCTATTTAGGGATGAAGTGTCCCAAAACACTCCAAAAACCAAAACGAAATCTCCCTGCAAGTCACAATAGCAGAAATAGATATGGGAGAAGCAGTAAATAAGGGATCGGGTCTATTACTCTCAAAACGACCGGCTGGGTCATTACAATCGGGGAGCTGGAAAAGGAGAACTCCGACCTTCATGACTGAGTGACCGCTCTAGAGACCGAGAAGGATCAACTATTTGCACAGTCGTCCTCTTCTAACGCTTCTAATTTTCCCAGTGTACCTCCAAAGTTATATGAAGAATGGATCCATGCCAAGGCCCGGTTAGATGTGTTTAAGGAGTTGCAAGCAGCGGGCTCCGTTTTTGAGTCTGCCTTTGAGGATGCCCAAGTTAAGGATCGTGAAGCTCGGGTCGCTTATGGATATGATACCGCCACGCCTCGACCTAACGAGGAGAATAGGTAAGAGGGCGTAGATCGGCTATAGGAGGACGCCTGGTATGATACCGTTTATCCTAAGAGCGAAGGTGGCAAGGGATGCCGGGGACCGGGATAATGAGGGCGCGGGGATCGTGATGACGAGGGCTAGTAGTCTTTCTTTTAGACTTTTTGTGTATTTTTGCCGTCGTTTTTAAGAGCCCTTGTAATGAACTCATTATTCATATATGAATGTTTAAGTTATTTTCTTCGCCTTCTGCCATACCTGTCAGTTTTTTTGCACTTGTATACTTTGCTTTTGTTATTTGCTTGTTATAATTTCTACTCTTTTTATTGTCGTTGTCTTCTAGTTGGTCGTGGACTTGGGGACAAATATTTATGGGCCATATCCTCCCTTTGTTTATATAGGTTGAGTGTGCCTCTTCATTTGGATTTGGCTGATAGGTGTTATTTGAACTTGGTTGATTTTGATCTTTTGCCATGTTGTGGCCGAGGGCCAGTAGGTGTTTGTTTGAACTGGGTCGAACTCAATCTTTCCTTAAATCATGGGTCGATAGCCAATAGGTGTTACAAAAACTCAGTCGAGCTTAACCTTTTATTAAATCTCGGTCAAGGGCCGATAGGTGTTTTTCAAACTTGATCGAACTTAACCTTTTCTTAAATCATGGGACAAGGGCCAATAGGTGTTGTTCGAGATGGGTCTAACTTAACCTTTTGTTAATGTGAGGCCGAGGGCCGATAGGTGTTCTTTGAGCTGGGTCGAACTTAACCTTTTGTTAATGTTCGGCAGAGGGCAGATAGGTGTTGTTCGAGCTGGGTCGAACTAAACCTTTTGTTAAGGTATGGTCGAGGGCCAAAAGGTGTTGTTCGAGTTGTGTCAAACTTAAAATTTTGTTAAGGTGTGGCCGAGGGTAGAAAGGTTTTATTCGAGCTGGGTCGAACTTAACCTTTTGTTAAGGTGTGGCCGAGGGCCGAAAGGTGTTGCTCGAGCTGGGTCGAACTTAAGCTTTTGTTAAGGCGGTTTTGATAAACGTAAATTTTTATTACTTTGATGTTGTTGCTACGATTACATGATTGGGGAAAGTTACAAACTTTGGGCAATAGTTGGCGTTCTAGTCCCAGTCCATCTAGTCCCTTCATTGTTCGATTTGGAGAGTATTGAGGAGTAGGGCAATGAAAGAGAAAAAGGTCCTTCCTTCACATACCTCAACTCGAAGTGTCCCTTTCGTCGCCTCATTAAAAACGTCCCTGATAAAACTCTAATGGGACAAAACTCAAGTGAGGGAAAAAGAGTATGACTTGGGGACGCTTCTTCCTTTTATAAGTTGAAGTATTTGAGGTGGCTGATGTTCTAATTGTTTGGTAATTGTTTTCCTTCCATTTCTCTAGTTGGAACAAAACCTTGTTTGCTTTGGCAGTAATTTTGTACGGGCCATCCCAGTTTTCCTTCTCGTAGATCTCTGCTTGCTTGGATTTTGGCTTTGAGTACGTAGTGTCCGACTTTGAGCAGTCGGACCTTTGATTTCTTGTTGTAGCATCGTTCTGCTTGCTGCATTTGGGCGACCATCCTTATGTACGCCATATCTCTTCGTTCGTTGATCTCGTCGAGTTCTTGCTTTCTACTTTTGTCATTAATAGTACCACTTTCATGGGAGTACCTTAGGCTAGGTTCTCCAACATCGACCGGTATAACTGCCTCGGTTCCGTAAACCAGGGAGTAGGGTGTCTCCCCCATGCTTGTTTTCGAGGTAGTTTTATAAGCCCATAATAATTCTAGGAGTTTTTTCCGCCACAGTCCTTGGCATCTTCGACCTTTTTCTTCATGATATTTAATATGGACTTGTTAGATGATTCTGCATGCCCATTACCCGCTGGGTGATACAGGATTGAAAGTATCCTATTAATATGCCATTTCTCGAAGAATTCAGTAATTTTTCTTTCCCGTGAACTGGAGTCCATTGTCGCAGCTGATCTCTTTGGGTAGGCCGAATCGGCAGATGATATTTCTCCATATTAAGGTGATTACCTCTTGTTCGCGTATTTGGGAGAATGCTCCTGCTTCCACCCATTTAGAGAAATAGTCAATTAAAACTAAAATAAATCATACATTGCCTTGCCTTGCTGGGAGGGGTCCACGATGTCCATTCCCCACTTGATGAATGGCCATAAAGAGGTGACTAAGTGGAGATCTTTGCCTTATTGGTGAATTATTAGGGCGTATTTCTTCATAAACTCTGAGACGTCTTTTTTCATAGTGGGCCAGTAGTATCTTGCCCGTATGAGATACCTAATGAGCGCTCGATCGCCGGAATGAGCGTCGCAATAGCCTTCATGGACTTCTTAGAGGACGCGCTGGGTTTGGTTTGGGCCTAAATATTTTTCCAAAGGGCCGTCGTATGTCCTCTTGTATAGATCATTGTGGAAGAGGTTGTATCTGGTTGCCTGCATTCTTAATTTTTTGGCTCCCTTCTTGCAGTTTTGGAGTGTGTCGTCCTGCAAGTAAGCGATAATATGATTGTGCCAATCCCAGGTTAAACGTATAGATCTTACCTCGATTTGGTCTAGCGACGAGTTGAGGAGGTGGACTACACTTTTATCCCCGGTTGTGAGGCTTTTGGTGGCTGTGGCCAATTTGGCAAGGTCGCCCGCTTCAACATTAGGCACATGCGGGATCTGGTGGCATTCGTCGAACATGGGCAGCAGCTTACAGATCTCGGTATGATAATTTTGCAAACTTTGTTTCTTTGATTTGGAAAGTCCCTATGACTTGGTTAACTATGAGCTGGCAATCACAACGGAGTTTTAATCGCTTCGCCTCATACTTGAGTGCTAGTCTCAATCCTTCAATTATAGCCTCATACTCGGCCTCGTTGTTAGTCATATCTGGGCATCTTATAGACTGGTGAATTACTTCGTCGATAGGGACCTCGAGTACGAGTCTCAGTCCAAATCCGAAAGGGTTTGTTTGCACCATCGATGTACAGGACCCAGAGGTCTTGTGTTTGGAAAGAAGTTTGGACGGCTTCCTTCTCGACCTCAGGCATTATCTTTGCACTGAAGCCTGCGAGCACTTGCGACTTAATCGTTGTTTGCGGTTGATATGTGATATTGTGCTTACTTAGCTCGATGGCCCACTTGACCATCATCCCCGATAATTCGGGATTATGTAAAATGCCTCTCATAGGAAATGTGGTAACGACCGAGATAGGGTGGCACTGAAAATAGGGTCTAAGTTTTCGTCAACCTATGATGAGTGCCAGGGTTAGTTTCTCGAGGTATGGGTACCTCGTCTCGGCGTCGATGAGTGCTTTGCTAATGTAATAAATGGGATATTTCATACCTTTACTTTCTCGGATCAGGATTGCACTTACTGCCACTTCGGAGACAGCCAGGTAAATGAGGAGATGTTCTCCGGGTTTGAGCTTTGAAAGCAGAGGTGGTGATGATAGATACGCCTTCAGTTCTCACAGAACTTGTATGTACTAGGGTGTCCACTCGAGGCCGTTATCCTTTTGAGTACGCCAAAAAATTCATGACATCTGTCAGATGACCGTGAGATGAATCTCGATAGGGAGGCAATTCAACTCGTCAACCTTTAGACTTGCTTCTTGGTAGTCAGGAGCTCTGGTATCCCTTCAATAACTTTGATTTGGTCTAGGTTGACTTCGATCCCCCGTTGTAACACTAAGAAGCCCAAGAAATTTCCCCGAGGCTACGCCAAACCTGCATTTCTATGGGTTTAGTTTCATTCCATACCGCCTCAGTATGTCGAAAGCTTCCTTCAAATGGTCGATATGGTCCTCCGCCTTTATGAATTTGACCAGCATGTCGTCGAAGTATACCTCTATGGTCTTGACGAGCTGATCTATGAACATTTTTGTCTACAATCTTTGATAGGTAGCTCATACGTTCTTCAACCCAAATGCCATGACCCTATAACAATATGTTCCTTGGTGGGTGATGAACCTAGTTTTCTCCTGGTCCTTTTCTTCCATAAGTACCTGGTAATAGCATATGTACGCGTCCAAAAAAAACTCAACAACTCGTGCCCAGCCATTACGTCGATGAGTTTATCGATATACGGTAACGGGAACGAATCCTTCGGGCATGCTTTGTTCAAGTCTGTGAAGTCTACACACATCCGCCATTTCCTGTTTTTCTTTTTGACTATCACTACGTTGGCGATCCACTTGGGGTATTTCGACTCCCTAATAGAGCCATTTTCTAATAGCTTCTCCATCTCCTCCTGGACGACATCATTGATGGCGGGGTTGAATTTTTGTTTAATCTTCCTTACCGGGGGTAGAGTGGATAGATGTTTAGTTTATGCGTGGAGATCTCCTTGGGTATTCCCGCCATATCTGCACGGCTGAAGGCAAACAAATCCGCATTAGTTACTAAGAATTGAGTAAATTTACCTGGTTCTCGGAGTTTGCAGCCAATGTAAGACTTTTTGTTATAGTCGATGGGATCTAATTGAACGGGGTCGAGGTCCTCTATAGTCGAGTCTATAGATTCAACCATTTCGGGATCCATGATGACGTCCCTGGTCTCTTCTTGTGTCGACCTCGGCCATGTTGATTGCTATGCCTTTTTTTCCTTGTCTTTCTGCTGTTGGGTTGTCGTGTTGTCTAAGGCGATGCGGTAGCATTCCCGGGACGTGCGATGTTCTCCCCGTATGCTGAATATCCCCCAAGATTTTGAGAATTTGATTACTTGGTATAAGCTGGAGGTAACGGCTCTCATGGGATGTATCCATGGTTGTCCTACTATGGCATTGTATGTGGTGGCCTGGTCCATGATGTGGAATGTCGTATCCAGCGTTATGCTGCCGGCCAAGATGGGAAGTGAAATTTCTCCCAATGTCAATTCAACTACATTATTAAATCTGTTTAGTGTGATACAGCGCGGTACTATCTTGTCCTCGAGTCTCATCTGGGTGAGGACTCAGGGATGGATAATTCATGCTACATTCCCATCGTCCACCATGATATGTTTGACATCAATATCTAAAATGTGCAAAGTAATGACGAAAGCATCATTGTGAGGGAATGTCAAATCGTCGGCATCTGACTCGTCGAAGATGATACATTCTTCGAGTCTTTCATACCGTTTATGGGTGATAGATCTTTTGAGCTTATGAGTGGCATTGAATTTAACATTGTTGATGGAGGCGTCGTCGCTTCCGCCGATGATCATATTGATGGTGCGATCTGGTGACGGTGGTTTTGGTAGGCCTTGGTGTTTATGTCCCCAGGGAATTTGTTTCACCCCGTGTCGCTCAGCAGCTCTTTGAGGTGTCCCTGCTGCAACATGTTCACAACCTCTTTCCTGAGGACGATGCAGTCTCCTGTCTTGTGTCCGCGCTCCTAGTGGAACTCACAGAGGGTGTCAAATTTTTTGGTGCTCGGATCGGACCTCATCTTTGGCGGCTACTTCACCTTCGTTCCGTTTTTCTCCAGGGCATAGACTATTTAGCGGAAAGAAGGCAGGGCGGGGGCCCTAACGTATGGCTGATGTCGTTCCCTGTTGGGTCGTGAGACATGGTGATACCTCCTTATGTTATCTCTTCGTTCTTTCCTGGACTCGACTTGTACCGAGACGAGCCGTCGAGTTGGTCCGTTGAGGTCATCACCATCTGCTCGGACTTTGTCACAGTAAGCATTATGGATTTCATCCCAAGTGGTTAGAGGATATTTCATCAATCGGCTCAACAGTTTTTTGGTCTCTCTTGAACCATCTCTACTCAACCCGTTCTGAAAAGATACGACTGCCATCCCCTCGGACACCTTTGGTAGGGTCATCCTTACCATGTTGAATCAGGAGAGGAAGTCCCTTAATCCCTCTCCTAAGGACTGCTTGATGGCAAATACGTCGTTTACTCTTGTTTCAGCTTTCTTGGCTCCGGCATGCGCTGTTACGAACTTATCGGCTATTTCTTCGAAGGTTTCTATGGAGCGGCCTGGTAGCTGTGAATACCATGTTAATGCCCCTCCCCTGAGGGTTTCGCCAATTTTTTTCAGCAAAATAGAGGACACTTATTCTTTGGTGAGGTCGTTGCCATTCACGACGGTGACATAATGAGTCACGTGATCTTCAGGGTCAGTAGTTCCGTCGTATATCCTGAGATACGGTGGCATTTTGAAGGTCTTTAGTATGGCATATGGGGTTGCTTCCTCGTTGTACGTCTACTCTACGAATCTACCGGCGTCTCTCTTTGGAAGTAGCTTACGGGCGCTCGGTATTTTTTCGACTCGTTCTTGGTGTTCTTTCGTTTGATCTCTGAGCGCTTTATTTTCACTCTCCATTTCTTCCATCCTCTTTAGAACAGCGGCGAGTACACTATCAGCTGCATTGTTAGTAACATTGTGAGTTATACCTGGTGTTGGAGGGTCTGGTTGGTTGTCCTGTTCGTCTGCTCGTTGCACTATATGGGCTCTTGCGGTCTCTGTAGTCATGCATGGAGTGGGCTTATTGAGCATGCTTACTAGCATATCAGTCAACCACGCTTTGAGGAGCTTTTTCATGGCCGGTGGCGTCCCTTCTCCTATGGACGTGGAGGCCTTTTTCCATTTGGTTTTGTTATACTACAATGGGAGCGACCTCTCGTGCCTGTGGGAGGCAGTGGGTGTCACATCATTGCCTAATGTTTCACAGCTCTCGTTGATAGCGTTCATGAGGTTGCCAGGGAAATCACTTGTCACTTTAGTCATATCTCCTCTGCCATGTAGGTTTCCGTAAGTGCAAGGAGAGGGAAAGATCTTGGGGTTTGTTAGGTTAGTGACTCACGTTAGCTGTAAATCTAAAGAAAACTAAAAAATTACTAAGAAGTCCCCATAGACGGCGCCAAACTGTTTGACCCAAAATATAGATCTTGGTTCACCCAATTAGATTTAAATATAGAAGAATCAATCTTAGCTAATAATAATATCCAAAAGATAAAGCTATCGATTTTATGACAGATAATATGTATATTTGACTGAATGGTAATGAATGTGAGAAATAATAACAGTATTCAATGATCCAAAAAGATGGAAGATAGCAGTAAATAGTCATAAATAGCAATGAATAGTATTTAAGTAAATAAAAACGTGTGAGTCCCCTAGAAAGGGGTGGGATCTGTGGATATTTTTTCTGACAATGACGAATGATTGATGAGCCTTAGAACACTCGAGTCATTCTTGGATCAAGTGGAAAAGCCAGACAAGAATCTTAGTAAAAAGGTTGTTTTCGTATGCTTGTAATATGGTCAGATTCTCTCTATAAAGTCAATGTGTTTTCTTACAAGTGAATAGCTCATGCCCCCTATCATTGTGTCTCTTTCTATTTATTTATAGGTAACATGTTCCTAGAAACCCTAATAGTACATGTGTAGAGAATATTACTAGAATATTCTTTTAGTGTCCTATCTTAAAACCAATCGTTATAACTTTTTCTAAGATGCTCGATCTCGACCTTGATCTACGATAACTTTACGACCTTGAACTTTGCTGACTCTTCGACCGCACCCTTCATCGCAGGCCACTTCGACCTGGGGCAGATATTTGTTGAGACCTCACTGATAGCACGTGACGACCGATGAAGGCTATCATGGTGTTGACGTGGCTTGCCTATATCAAAAATATTTTTTGGCCCATACAAAGATGGATAAGCACTTCTTTTTGTTAAGTTCCTTTTTTTTTCTGGGGGGGGGGGGGGGGGGGTTAAAAGCTGGATCAAATTGGTTGGTAATTAAAGTCAAATTCTAACCTTACATATATTTTGAAGTGAAACGGACCAATAGAAGAGAAAACAATCCTAATCCATGCAGGAACAAAATAAAGCAACTCGTTTTCCAATTCCTATTCCTATTCCAAACTGGCTTAATCAATTCCTATTCCACTCCGGATTTGGTTTAACTCTAATTTTACTTCCCTCCTCTATATATACGCTAGACTACTTGCATTACTTTTCCATCCTCACAAATTCTCATTGCATTCCAAATCACTCTTGCAAACAAATCCCTTATTTCTGCATTCTTGGTACCCAATCTTGGTAAAGAATGTCTCTGTTTCATTCATCAGCAAGTGTTATTGGTGCAGACTACTTCGGCGACGAACTGCCATTGCCTCTCCCGGCTGTTAAGATACTGGAAAAGAAGGAGAAGAAGAAGATGGATTCCAAAGATACAACATCAGCTAACATCTTGAATGTTGGTGCAGCAACAGATAATGCAGTTGGTCAAAGCAAGAAGGGCAGCAGCAAGTATAAAGCACCCGGTTTCACTCTAGCCTTTGACGGCTTGCATCCTTTTGAGATGTTTGTTTCTCGTTGATAATGTTTCTAGCTAAAAAAGAATGTCCAAGAAACACTGTTCTATTTTTATTTTATTTTCCTATAAAGCAAGTTTTGTCTTGAACATGCGCAGAAACTTGTAAGTTGAAAGCTCTTAGGGGGTGTCGCAAGTTTTTCTCGCATTATTTTATGTTTGTTCTGCACTATTTCTTGTATGACTATTCTAATGCATGATTTAGTTTAATGGAACTTGGTGTTAAAAAGTAGTATTCGGTTTTGCATTGTTCTAATCTACCTGCTTCAATTGCTCAAGTAAAATCAAGCAAAAAGGTTTCTTTTATTTGTTTTACTTTTTTTAACATTAAAAAGGTAAGCAGTGAAACAAACCGTCAGGGAAGGTTAGGTATTACTAAAAACACTATAGAAAAATTGAGCGAGACCTAGTATTTCCGTCTCACTATACACATTCAGAGACAATACACGAGTAAAATAAAGCAAAAGCGAGAGCAAAGCAGAGCTGTGTAATCACCGGTTTTTATTTTAGACGAATAATTTTTACAGTACCTAGTCTTCTCTTGTAGGGGTAATGAGAAGTATCTAGCTACATAAAAGTAGGATGTACACTAGATTTCTACAGCAAAGCAAAATAAAAGTAGAAGATTTCTACCGCATGGCTGTTTAGCCAAGATTTTGGAGGACAACCAAGTTCCAACGCCTTCCTTCAGATGATAATTCCACTGGGAATCAATGCATCCTTGATAACAGTGACAATCCCACTCTTGATGAAGTATCCATCTGTTTCCCTAGCCGCTTCTTGAACATTGTCGCTGTTAATGATCTATGGAAAGAAAATTCCACATCAACACTCAAGCTCACAATATGTCAGCCAGAACATGAAAAAAAATCCACGTGATAAAGTGACTATTTGAACATATTCTGTCGAGAACGCATGGTTGTACATATTTTGCATGTTTAAATGACGACTTCAAACATAAATCTAAAATCAGAGAAGCATGAAATTTCAAGGAATTTAACCTTCACATTGTCCCCTATACGGGCATTCTTGTCAATAATGGCTCTTTTAATGTGGGAGTTCTTGCCAATGCCAATCGGGACACTACCCTTAGCAGCCAGGAACCTCCTGTCAGCATCAGTCTGGACCAATAAAGAACAGAAAGTGAGCCCATAATAATTCAAGAAGGAAGGAAGGAAACCACAAGAGTAGTATTTTCTTTATCCTCTGTTATTTGACTTTAGGCAAATTTCTCCATGGTAGATCACATATATACAGTAAGTCTACAATTGAAATAGTTAAATTCACGTTCGCATGTATACTATTAGATATCTTTTCTGGTAACCTGAAAATTCCTAGCTTTACCTCATAGTAATCTGCCCCCATCAAAAGCGAGTCTTCTATAATTGCACCCTCTGATATGCATGATCTGAGCCCAACCACAGAATGGTGAATCTTACAGTTCTGCACACAAAAATGGATTCCATGAGAATCAGCGCCTGACAAGTATGTACTAGTACATCACTTTTCTCCGTTTTCTGGAGCGTAGTTTGATGAAAAAAGACAAGGACAGAGATGGCGACAGATGTCTGGGCAATTCTCTTCATCCTCCTCCCTTCCCCAAGGCCCTAAAATAACAATAATTACTGCTACTACTCAACCATAACCTAGTTGGGTTGGCTATCCCTAGGTTGGCTATCCATCCGCGATGTCCATTTCAATAATTATGGATCCGTTTCATCACAAGACTTCAATTTTTTCTCCACAGACACAAGATAGTATAAACTACAACCTTTTTCCATCCAAAAACGATTGTCTTACTTTCCCGTTTTGGTCAATCACAAAAATATTGTCCATTCTCCACTAGTAAGTGATTTCTTAATTTCATGCTACCTCAATATTATCAAAAAGCTAACTTTAGGTGTCATATTTTGGACAAATTTTCTCTAAAATATACCATAATTTAGTTTCACTCTTATCCTTCATACTGCATAAAACTAAGACAATTAGATAAAAATAGAGGGAGTAACATCTAGGTATTCAAAATCTCAAATTTTCAGGAAAAAGCAAAAAAGCTTAAGTCAAGATCGATAACATCTAACATCTCCGATCATTTTCCCTCTGCTTCCTTGATGGCAAATTAAGCAGAGAAGAAAATGCAAGCACATCTCAGTGAGGAGAGAGTTCAGTGTACTCCACTTCATTTTCTATTTTATGCAACTGTGATTTCAATTATAAAGAACGTGGATTATGGATGAGGTCATGGAAAACATTGAACACATCAAGATGTGTCTCACATGTTTGCTGTCAAGAATAACATAACTACAGTGAGCAGAATGAGATGTTCATGCATCCATGGCTTTTAGAGATGGAATGAGCAACCGACAGGCTTCAGAAATGCAACTTAGAAAATGTAAAGGCCTTGAAACAATAATTGATTACCTTGATCACACAACCTTCACCGATGACACTGTCTGTGACATCGGCATCAAGCATTTTCGAAGGTGGCAGATATCGAGGTTGGGTGTAGATTGGAGCTGATCGGTCATAGAAGCTTCATTAAATATTGAAGACAAAAGTGGTTAATCAAAGCGAGTGGGATAACAGACTATGAAAACTGCAGAGAACTATCTCATTGAGATGAGAGGATTACCTAAAATCTGGGACTGGCTTTTTTGTAATGCCCAAATTGGCATTGTAGAAAGCTTCAATGGTACCAATATCTTCCCAGTATCCATCATATAAATAAGCTTGCACCTGAGAACACAGATGCATAAGACCTCTGGAAATAACTCCAACAAAGTTATACTGATAATTCAAAAAATAATTTAGCTCATAATTCATCTTTCCTTTTTGAGTTTCTACATTTTGAAGAAACAAAGAGACTAGAAAGAAACATATGAAAACTTGAGAAGGGCTACACAAGACTGCAGAAGAGTAAAGAGAGATCATGTTCACAGCCATATTTGTAAGAGAACTCAAGACGTTGAGACAATAAGGCCCACAAATAGTAGATTGCTTTAGAGGTATAGTTCTCTATACTAAAGGATGATGCAATTTTTGATGCATTGTACACTGCAAAAGTTTCATCTGTTATAAGTAAAACTAATTGCAAAGTGTAACTTCTAGAGAAATACATACTCTCATCCCAAGCGAAGTTGCACCAGGAATAACTTCACTACCAAAATCATTGGCACCAGGGAACTTATCACGAAGTAGGTTTAACATCACGTCTTTGCTAATGACATATATACCCATACTTGCGATAAAAGGCATCTCTTTAGCTCTCTCGTCATCAAGACCTAAAATGGTAGTATCCACCTGAATTACATCACAACACGAGTTAACGCATGCTTGTAAGTTCTTTTGCGAGTGGTATTGAAAAGCATTAGAACTATGATACTCTTACTTTCATTGCTTTCAATTGCTCTCCTTTCGGTTTCTCTGCAAATTCAATAATGCGTCCTTCTTCGTCAATCTTCATGAGACCAAATGCAGTGGCTCGCTTTTCGTCCATTGGCAGTGCAGCAACAGTAATATCAGCATCTGTTTCTCTGTGGGCTTGAATGAACTTTTCATAATCCATTCGATATAGATGATCTCCAGCAAGTACGAGGAATTCAAGAACATTATGCTCCTCAAACAACCATAGATACTGCCTGACAGCATCAGCAGTTCCCTACAGACAAGTAGTCAAGTACACGGGCGTTATGCCACTTTGTGAAGTAAACTAGCTTGATATCAATAGTAAAATTCTTGTAGCAGCTTAATTCCAGGTGTCATGCACGAAACAAGACCCCAAATTACTTCTCCAATAAGGCATATTTAAACTGCTCCTCCAACAGGAAAATAGGTACTTTAAGTGCTTCATATATGCTTCACAGTAATTGGATGAGATCTGTCTCCGGTAATTAATAACAATAACAGTAGTGATATGTGAATTGTGTGCAGCAGGAACAAAGAGTTACCTGGAACCAATTGGGGTTCTCTGGACTTTGTTGAGCAGCAAGAACTTCCACAAAACCCTCATTTTTGTATCCCCCCATATTACTAGCATATGCCCGTGAAAGGTGGCGATTCAGAGATGCAGAGTTGAATTGTGTGAGAACATAGATCTTGGATATGTTACTGTTCAAGCAATTGCTTACAGGAATGTCAATCAGACGATAATTTGCACCAAGAGGAACTGCTGGCTTTGCTCTTTTTTTAGTTAGAGGATAAAGTCGGGTCCCAGCTCCACCTCCAAGAATAATTCCCAAAACACTCTGCATACAAATCGCATTAACAATGCAAGTTTCACTTTTAAGAAGACATAAATCATAGTTAAGCTATTGTCAAATAAGGCTTTCTGGAAACAATAAGTCAATACTGTTAACCCACAATATGACAAGATTCAGAGTATTATTTTTTAATGAAAATACAACAAAGTTGACATTTTTTTTTAAAAGTTGACAACTTGAAATGGCAATCTGCTAGTAATTGCAATTTAAAGGTGCATGGTTTAAGGATTAGTAGGTGAGATAGACACTACAAACAATGCCTGACGGGTACATTCGGGATCTTAATGCCCTGCTCATGCTCAGATAGTCAGATCCAATTATTACAGTTTCCAGAAGATAATGCTAGTTTTATCAGCTTTTCCAAGTAAAAAAATCATCAGCTTATGATTATCATGTGCATAATGAATCTTTGAAGTATGGTTAGCAAATAATTTTGAGTAATATTAAACAAAATCAAATAGTCCTAGCACATTTTTAATTATACACGTGATGATGTGTCAGAAAGAGGCGGAAGAGGTGAGAGGATCTTGGATCTAGAACTAAAGTCAGTCAAAATACTTCACTCTGAAGCAATTCACTCCATCTCTTCCACGATCTACTTCCTCCAACCGCCGCAATCCAATAATCACCTCATTTTAGTGATAAATTGGAGAAGAGATTTAACAAATTTTACTACTTTTCACACGCTTACACTATGTAGATTGGTATATATATATTATATGCATAAAGATTCACGAAATCATTACTAAAATCGAACCGAGGAGAGTCTATTATGTGCTTACTCGGCTAGCGTCAGGGTCAAGACATGTCTGCGAATTCTGTGAATCAGAAACAGCCTTAGGAGACACGATCAGTGGACTCCTCCTCTCGCTGGAATGGCGCTGCTGAGAATGTAAGGTTGCCATAGACATTAGCTTGTCTCCGGAGAGATGAGACGACGAAAAGGAAAGGTTTCGAAAAGACATTGCACGAGTAGCATCATTTCTTTTCTCATTGATGCAATTTTGGGGAGAAGGCGAAGATTTTAAGGCTCCAACGGAAGCCATGGATATACTCAGCTATTTCTCTCTGCTATGGAGTGTGTGGCAGTGAGTGTGATTGAAACTGAAACGGAGCTGGGGTTTTGTTTTTATAGTGCTGATTATAAGCGTTTCAATTGTAACTAAATAGACCTAGTTTTGTAAGAATTTACGAGAGGACCATAGAAATGATTGGCAGACATCTCAAGTAAGTGGGGTTATTTTAGGGATAGAAATTATGATTTTGTACTTTTGCTGGAAAAAATCTGACAAGGGGAAGTATGTACTATTTAGAATCATTATTTTCCGAAATATAGGTCAGACGATTATTAACTAGTGGACGTCATTTGAAGGAGAATTAGATATGATCACATGTGCGTGAGAAAAAGAAGGGTTAACCGACGTCTATAAACCGTTCGTAGTAAAATGTGATTATTATAAAGGAGAAATAATTTGTTTAATCGAGATTTTGTTAGAAATAATTGCTACTTAAATGAAATGACAAGTGAGATCTGGAATGATCCGAAATTGCCAGAATTGGTATAATTGTTTATGCTATGCTGTCACATTCCCAAGAAGAGTTGGTGTATCAAGTTTCAATGAATTAATTATTAATTAATTAATAATAAATAATTATGAGTGAAGCCCATTTTGCTCTGTTTAATGAGGCTTAGGATCAATCACGCGAGAAAGCAACAAGTTTTAATGGACGGTCAGTTTTTACTTCCATCCAACTTGCCCGTGACCGAATCCGAAACCTAATTGTGGTCTATTTAGTCTCAAGAGACGCAAATAGATTAAAAATAAATTGGCCACCATTTTATATATAGTGCAGTTATTATCGCGTTATATTTTAACGATAATTTTGTCCGTTAAGGTATAGTGCAGTGAATAACCGTGATGTATTTGAACTTAAAATGGGCGGGATGTATAGCACACATATATAAGGCGCTATATATAGTATATCGCCTTATATATGTGGTATACCTATATAAAAAATCGTGACATCTCCTTCCCCACCAGACGCGAACCAACAGCCCCCCATTTTTAATTCTCAGCGGTCCCTCAAAAAGTATAGATTCTCGGTATTGTAGCAAGCTAACATCGGATCTAAGACGTTATCGTGTAGTGATTGCTCGTTTCCGCCCCCAAATTACCAAATCTTCACCTTTCAAAAAATTTAAAATTATGATATTCCGACTTATTTTTTGTTAAAACTCATGTATAAAAAATGCCTATTAGTTATTTTTTACTGTGTTATATATTCTTTCGTGATTGTTTTATGATTTAATTAATTTATTATTTTTTATCCGGATTAGATTATTATTGTGCTAAAATAATTAGTAAAATAGAGAAATTATTATTTTATGAATAATTAATGTTATTAGTTGTTATAAAAAATATTTATTAGTTATTTTTTTACTGTGGTATATGTATTTTCATGATTGTTTTGTGATTAAATTATTTTTTTTTTGTTATTCGGATTAGATTATTTATGATCTAAAAGATTAGTAAAATAGATAAATTATTATTTTATGAATAATTAATGTTATTTAGTTTCCTTTAGTGTTATGTTGTGCCCGTAATTTTAATGTAGTGCCAATAATTATAATGTAGTGCCCTTTAGCGTAGTACAATGTAGTGCCCTTTAGCGTAGTATCTTTGTAGTTATTAAAATTAATCATTTAATTATCTGTTAACCCCAAAAATATCTGGAAAAAAAAAAGATGATAGTTCAAACACAAACTCTCTCGAATTCTAGTCAACAAATGTAAGAAAATAACATAAAAATAACAATATTTATCAAACTAATTATTTGTATATGAATACT
The DNA here is from genome assembly GCF_000390325.3 of Nicotiana tomentosiformis. Classification (NCBI taxonomy): domain Eukaryota; kingdom Viridiplantae; phylum Streptophyta; class Magnoliopsida; order Solanales; family Solanaceae; genus Nicotiana; species Nicotiana tomentosiformis. The sequence goes on along the minus strand of NC_090818.1, from coordinate 34,006,970 downwards.
TATTAATTAAATCATGTATTCATATAAAAATTAATTATTTAATTCTATTATACCCAAAAATAGATGAATAAGAAAGAAATATATAAAATAATAAACAAACATATAAAATAATAAACTAACATATAAAATAAAGAATCAAACATATAAAATAATAAACTAACATGTAAAATAATAAACTAATATATAAAATTATAATATAGAAAATGTATCAACCTAAGTAACAATATAGTAAAAATATCGATTAAATTTTAATATAAAAGATATTGCAATATATTTAAAGATGTTAAGCAATAAAAAAAAATACTTTAATTAATATTTTTCAATTTACAGGCATCGTCATGGAGGTTCCCCTGTGCATCCCGGACCTGCATCTCTAGAGCTACTGTTGCTACAGGCCAACCATAGATCTTCATACATATGGGATGGGCAGTGTTTGTCTCAGATATTCTGTCCCAGACGTATAGACGATATGTGGGAGTTCATTACGGACCACCCACTGCATCCTCGTATAGTTAGACGCCTTCAGGATACGGTTTTTTACAGGATCATAGAGATCGGCCGGTTGCAGTTCGACTGGCGTTGATCACGGCTGTGATAGAGCGGTAGCGACTGGAGACGCACATGTTTTATCTACCCATCGACGAGGCTATCATCACACTTGAGGACGTGGAGGTTCTCTTTGGGCTGCCGGTTGATAGATTGCATGTAGCTTACTCGCATGCTCTTAGAGACTTAGGGGATTGCATTACCTGCATATGTTGCAGCGGCTCACCGGTTTCTAGCCAGCGGAGGAGACTGCATTGAGTGGGGCCAGTCGTTTGCAGCTGACGTCTGTCCGACAGTATGGAGGCGATGGATGCAGAGATTATGAATGATTCACCGCCGGAGGTTATCGACTGGCACACGAGATTGTTGTTACTGTTGATGTTTGGTGGTGTACTGTTTCCGAACTGATAGGCTATATGTATATCCTAGTTATGTTTTGATGATCTAACAAACTTACTGTCAAGAACCAGATAAGGAACCTGTTACACATTCTCAAGACCTTAAGATCAAAAGGTTCCAGCTTGGTATATGGTTCAACTCTTCAGAGTCAAAGGAACGACAGAGGGAACAGATAGCTACCGTTTCCCGAGAAAACTGCACAAGTCAACTGCCCCAGCTGTAAAGTTGCTGCCTGCACACACTACAGTGTAGAAACAGTGCAGCAGTCAACTTTATGGGGAGTGTCTTTTACCTACCTTGCTTACATCATCCTAGTGATGTCACAAATGCATTATTAACATCAAGGAAGGTAAAACAAATCATTGGTATACTTAGAGAATTCACTCAAGCTATTCACTGTGATTGATCATCAAGAAAACGATTCTCAAGTGCATCAAAAACAAAGAACAACACTACTACGGACCAGTTCCCCATATCAAGTTATTGTATGTCCTTAGTTGAGTTGTAACTTTGTAATAGATCTTCAATTGTAATTTCTACTTACCTTGTTTAGAAGCATTGCGTAGGAAACCCTTCTATAAATCATAAACTCTTGTGTTTGTGTCTTGGATAGAGTTAGTCGAGTTGTAAAGTCTTTGTAATAGAGTTATTACAAAGTGGCTTGTAATACAGTGTTACAAGCTAGTAAGAGATTAAGAGGTTAATTCCTAGGTTACATAGGTTGTAATCTGAAAGTTGCTCAGTAGTGAAATTGAAATCCTACAAGGGTAGGTCGTGGTTTTTAATCCCGTTGAGATGGGAATTTTCCACGTAAAATTCCTCCTGTCATTTACTCACTGTTGTGTGCGTAGTTTCTGTGGGAACTTATATATGTGGGAACTTATAGAGAACTTGGTTCTCTATATAGTTTGGTGGACCCTTAAATTCTATCAATTGGTATCAGAGCATGTTCTTTCTATCAGGCTAACACCTAGAAAGGGTCCTCATGGCTGCTCCACCAAACTTTGAAGAAGGTCAGTCCACCTACAGGCCACCAAGGTTCAATGGCCAGTATTATGGATGGTGGAAGATAAGGATGCACGATTTTATCATGGCTGAAGATTCCGAGCTCTGTGACGTCATCTATGATGGACCCTTCATTCCCACAGAAACCTGTGGTGACCTTGATGTAACTATTCCCAAAACAAGAAAAGAATTTAATAATGCCGACCGGAAAGCCATAGAGAAGAATTTTCGTGCAAAAATAATCCTTGTCTGTGGTATTGGTCCTGATGAATACAATAGGATATCGGAATGTCAGTCAGCCAAGGAAATCTGGGAAGCTCTTCAGATACTCATTGTAGTGTGCGTGTTTTCTGTGGGAACTTATATCTGTGGGAACTTATAAAGAACATGATACTCTATATAGTTTGGTGGACCCTTAAATTCTATCACGAACACTTCGGGAAACCTAGTCAACTTGAGATTTCTACATCATCTTAAGCGGCTATATGATTTACCTAGTTACAGCTGGGGTGCAGCTGTGCTAGGCTACCTGTATAGGCGGATGTGCTGGGCTAGCATGGGCACCCAGAGAAATATTGCCGGATTTTTACCTCTATTGCAGGTGAAAACATAGTCAATTCTTTTCATGATTATAACATATATAGTAAAAACATACAATAAATTTTATGTCCACTATCTATATTAGGTTTGGGCCTGGGAGCGGTTCCTGCAGTTCCAGCCACCTCTACCACCCATTGCTCCGTATGCACCACCTCCACCGTTTCTCCCTTTAGCTTGGAGGTGGGTTGATAGGCGAGGCTACAGACGCGAGTTCGAGGCTCGACATCATCTCCCCTATTACAGGGATTTGTTGGATTTTCTTGAAGGCGCGTAGGTACATGTATACTTAAGTTTACTTGGCCTGGCTTTATATGTGTTGTGTTTACTCATGATTCCTGTGTTTAATTAATAGTTCTTATAGAGGCCATACAGCGACGCACTCATAGCTGTTTTGCTCGATTATTGCTCCTGCGACCGAGCTATGTAGAGCTTTTCCGTCCCACTAATATGTCTCGATATTGTCGAGCATCATGATACCGAGGATACTCCTTCGCCAGTTTAGTCGACCGCAGCTCGTACCTATTATTCCCACTTGGCTTAGGACACATTACCAGCGGGATCATCGTTCCAGGGTTGACCAGACATACGTCACCTGGCTAGAGGCCCAGATTGAGATTTGGGACCATAGGTATGACCTGATTCCGCCACCCCCTCCACCTGAGCGTACGGATGGCGAGCATGAGTATATGGGTTGGTATCGCAGCGTTACCTGACTTCTCCTCGGGAATCCCATTCACCGCGCTGGTGGTCGGTACATTCCATACGTCAGGAGGCATGAGGCACTGGTATGTTATTTGTTATACTTACTTATAACATTAAATTATCCTTCCGTAATTAATATTTTACATGTTATGCAGGATTTTGGATTCCATCAGTTCTACCAGTTGGGACTGCAGATGCTGCAGCATATACCGGCGAGGGAGCGACAACTTTGCACAAGTATAGCCGGCAGGTTACAGATCTGGCTGCCCAGACATTGAGGCGTACCCGAGATGATGAATGCTTAAGATACGAGGCTGCCTATGTGCCGCCAGAAAAGTACCATCATGGGCCACTAGTAGAGCCTGAACGTGGTAGACGTGGGCAGAGAGAAAGGGGTGTCCCACGAGGTTGTGGTGGTCGGCGAGGACGGGATCCCCAGCAAGGGGCGTTGAGGCACCCATGGACAATATTAAAGATGATCAGACAGGTGACCACCCTGAGCCACATGATGCTCATCATGACATGTCGTCATTCAGCCTTCAATTGTTGCCAGGGACTTCTCAGTTGACCCCGTCAGCTCTATTATTGATCGCGGGCACGTCCATTACGCGACATGAGTGGGATCGGTATTTTCCTGATCCCTAGAGCCATCGATAGTTGTTGATTCTCCTCCGACACGAGAGGTGCATAGTGGGCGATGACTGAGTTATGGCTCATCACTAAGGGATGTTGAGGATCTACCACATACTTCATCTACTCCCGTGCACCTCGATTTTCCGACAGAGCCTTGCGGTGCTACTCATGCGCAGGTTTGTTTGTATTACTATTATTTCTATTTGTTTTTATCTCATTGATTAGTTAGTAATATCTAAAGCATTTTTATTTTTTTTAAAGACATCAGCATCGCTCATCACGGAGGCCGCATTGTGCGATACTGAGATGCCGGAGACGGATGATCTTATTCAAAAGCCCGCTGAGACCATGGTATGACCATTAAATTTTTTTTCCTAACACGTACGTTAGTAATTATTATTTCATATAGTAAAATATCTTATTATTCTGTAGGTTACTGCCGGCCCGACGGCCGGATCTACCGAGTCTGCCATCCTTACCGACGATCATGCTGCAGCGCATCCTCTGATAAAGAAGCGATGTGATGAAGATGATCCCGATAGCGTAGCCGGGCGGGATGGGATGCGCCTTAGGCCAGCCAATGCTTTAAAGCATACAGGTTGTGGGACACATTGACATTTATTATTATTTGTATATATGACATTAAATATATAATAGCCACATTATTTATGTTTTACATAATTTGCACATGTGTTTTTATTTCTCGAGATATTTATTAGTTTAACACTTCAACACAAAAAAAAAAGACAGCTTAACATAAAATTTAAATTCGTTACCAATTAAAGATAATGCATGGCACGTGTAACATAAAAGTAAAATACTACACTCAACGCATCAATGTGTTTGTTTAGTTACTATCGCCCATTATTCTGTGCTTCAACCACTTAAATTTCTCCTCCAACCTATTTTTTTCTTCTTCTGCCTCTTTTAGTTTCTCCTGCAATGCCGCAAGTTGTTCTTGTGGTTTCATAATTTGGAGTTCGTATTCACTCATCAGATTCCAAATATTTAGCAAACATGATTTATAGTATTCCTGATTAATGGGTTCATCATACCATTCATCAAAACCACATTTTTCCGTCCTACCAATGAGAGAATAACACAAGACTATTAATTAACATGTTATAAGAAAAGTATTAACAAACATTTCTTCCAAGAATTAAAACTTATAACTTGTTTACACATCCAACGTCTGCGCCCCAGAATACAATTTAACCAACATGGCTTCAAAATCGTACGTTTGTCACAGTAACATCTTGGTACGTAATAGCGTCCAAACATATCGTAATGCTCGAAAATAAAAAATTAATGGAAAGTTTTTCTATTCGTTTCGTTACGACGCAAATAATAACTAAAATGCGTGAGGTTTTTATAGGCAGCTAGGAGTGATTTTAGGTTACATAACGCATATTGGTGAGGCACCATATTTCGCGTGATAATGATTCTTTCGGGTACAAGTGGGTCCAGCTTTTTCAGTACGATAGCTTTTTCAGGTCATCAGCTTTTTCAGTCTGATAGCTTTTTCAAGTCGACATGACAATACACATAGCGCATATTGGTGAGGCGCTATGTTTCGCGTGATAATGATTCTTTCGGGTACAAGTTGGTCCAGCATTTCAGGTCATCAGCTTTTTCAGTCCGACAGCTTTTCCAGGTCGATATGACAATCCACATAGCGCATATTGGTGAGGTGCTATGTTTCGCGCGATAATGATTATTTCGTGTACAAGATGGTCCAGCATTTCAGGTCATCAGCTTTTTCAGTCCGACAACTTTTTCAGGTCGACATAATAATACACATAGCGCATATTGGTGAGGCGCTATGTTTCGCGTTCATACATGTCGACATGCAACTTAATTCTTCTTAAGTTGAAGCAAGAGATCAATACTCAAATACCATTTGAAGAACCAGAACAACATCCAATTCAAAGATGCCACTAACATTTAATAAGTGGTTTACGAAGAGGCAAAAAGGTGAAGGTAGTTCCAAAGATCCAAATGGAACACGTCATAACACAATCGATCCCTACCTTAAAAAATATGCTAGGTTGCTATATTGATTTGGTTGATGACAAGTGGTATGGTATTCTGCGTCCCTTGGAAAATAAGCCTATCAATATACACACTGATCTACAAGTTGCAGGACACATTATTGAGGGTGAAGCACATTCTACAAAGCCTGAAGGTATGCGAATTTGGGGTAAAAAACTACAATAGCTTACCCTTTACTCAAAATGGCGTGATTATGAAGTACTATGTCACTGGCATGGGCTTGTTGTACCACAAGCACTGTCTTCAACCTTCCAAACAAACACACACAAAGATGAACCAGAAGTGATTCGGCATTTAATGAAGGAGATTCTAGAGATGGAAAAGGCACTTGATGTTCATCATGTTATCGATGATCTTAACTACCTGGAAGGAACGGAGGATCAGTACTGAGATTTATTAGAAAATGAAAAATTGCATAGAGATAATGAGTATCCTATTTTTCCAACAGTTGTCGAGTGGTAGGGACTGCCTAAGTTTCTACCACAAACGTTGGACGTAGGAGTCCCATATTATTGTAGAAATCAAGCAAGTAGTCTTATTGATAATAGCGATAAAATATGAGAAATGTGTGTTAGTTGGGGCCTAGATTACGATGCCCTTGATCCTAAAGTGTGTGTACAAGATGTTGACGAAGAAGATGAAGACGGTGACAACGAAATAGTGCCAAACAACGACGATAATGGCGAATGAATTTTTTTTATTCCTTGGGATGTATGTTAAACTGTTGTATTGAATCTTTAATTATAAATAATAATTAGATTTAACCCCATTGGAAATATAATTTTATTTCATACATTTTGCAACTTGAACATTTACATAAATTTAGTACAATAAAATTACTCCAATAAAACACTACATTTATCCTTGATAATTGGGCACATTGGATGAACTGCCACCTGGTGCTGAATTACCACCACTTCCCAAACCAGCTGAAGGACATTTACGATGGTCGTGTCCAGTTTGGGAACATATGCCATATTTACGTGCATAAACGGTATCACCAACATCCATTTGGTTCCATATACGCATTCTTTTTTGTACTTGCTATTGACGCACATAATCCTTGTTACACGCCATTTTAAATGGTTCCGGCGGCCAATAATGCTTAGCACCCACTGGATGCAACTGTCCACTATAGTTGTTTAAGTATGCAGCAACACTATATTCTTTATCAGTGTACCTCGTTGCCGCGAAACCTGTATATTGAAAGCACTTCATGGTATGTGAGCATGGCAAGTGATAGATTGATCATTTTTCACAGAAGCATAATCTTCTGGCTTCATTGAAAGTGTGTGTATTATTCCCATTGTTGTGATGCAGACCAGTGCGAACTTCAAAAATATTTCGCTCGCTGCAATACTGTAAAAATGAATGTCACTGTACTCGTTTCCTATATTTCTCAAATAGTTTCATTGGTTGTGGCATAAACTCAACACCCCTTTCCATCAATGACGATGCACCTCTAGATCTTTCAACAAACCTCTCTGCCATCTGCTTGAATGACATCCGCACCATGGCAGTGACTGGCAATTCACGTGCAGACTTCAATAACCCATTGAAAGACTCTGACATATTTGTAGTCAGAATTCCCCATCTTCTACCACCATCCACATGCAAAGTCAACTTGTCAAGCTCATGTCGCATCAACCAATGATAGGCTTCTGGGTCTTCCTGCCTAATCAATTCCATTCGCCTCCTGAATTTACACTTTTGGTGATCTGTTGCAGCCATCCATATTAAATCATGCACTTGTTCGGATAAGCCCTCTGGAAGTTGGCCTTCAAGTACCTAACACAGTAACGGTGGTAGGCATACGGTTCCTGCCATGCACGCTGTCACACTTCCTTTTTCCCGAGGGATAGGGAGTTTTTTCAATTAAAGCGATATTAATCGAAATGGGATTATATAATTTAGTTTAGAGTCGCCACTTGGAATAATTGTTATGGTGTCCCAAGTTACCGGTTTATTTTAGAATCCCAAATCGAGGAAGTTGACTCTATTTTTGGTCCGCGAACACAAAAAATCGGGTAAGGAATTCTGTTAACCCGGGAGAAGGTGTGAGGTACTCCCGAGTTCCGTAGTTTTGGCACGGTCGCTTTAATCATACTTGGCTTAATTAAATTTTTTTATTACTCATTTTAAAACCTATGTACATTTACCTTTTTACCCGCTTTTAATTATGGCGTTATGGATTTAATCTTTGAAACGGATCACGTGTGCGTAAATCCGTTTTATTTTGGGGTGCTTAAAACTATGTCACGCGTACGTGTACACAATTAATCATATTTTATTAATTATCAAGATTGTTTTGGCCAAAGTCGCGCGAATGCGTACTTTGATTTTATTTTTAGAGAATTATAATCATGTAGTCATAGGTTATGGAAATTATTATTATGGATAAGTGTATTACTTTGATATTATTACAGTTTAGAGAATTATCTTCATTGCAAGCCATGGGTGGGCTAACAGTAGCAGAGTTTCGGAGTTGGGCCAGCTCTGTAGGTCCAAATCTGCTTTCTTTCCTAAGAATTGGAACCAAACCCATTTCCTATTGCTCTTCACATCACTGTTAATATACTTAAGGGATTAAATTTTTATTAAAGAAACTAAAATAATGATATATAAGATAATATTAATTCATGAGTCAAAAAATTAAAACAAAAGACCAAGACAACAAAACATCAACTAAGGGAACCAAACATCACGCCATTTTTTCAAACAAAAAAAAATACAGAAAGGGCCAATAGAAAAAAATCTTCCAAATAACAATATATATTATCCCAGACTTTAATGCTTAATCAAACAATTAATGATCTTAAATTTTCAATAAGTCATAAAGACAAGATCTGAAAAATAAAATACCTCTAGCGAATCAACTTTATTCTCAGGACCGTGGTGACCTCAACGAAGACGGAGACACAAAGTCAGAACCTTCTTACGTTTATTAGGATACTTCAAAGGTATTTTTAGGCTTGAATTTGGGGCATTTTCGAGTCTTAAACGGGGTGATAAATTGTTGAATTTTTCTAAAGAAAGAGGAAGAAAGAATGACAGCTAAGAAAGAATGTAACAAAGCTAAAAAATATATATTAAATTTCTAAAACTATTTACATAGTAGAAGGTGATAAAAATTCAAATATAGTAAATAATTAGGTGCTCACAGCTGCCCCTCTTTGCATGAAAACATGAAGAGTTTTCACGCAAAGTCTAGGTGAGCCATGACTAATTTTTGGCTATACCATTATTCAAAAGGGAAGAGAAAAGAGAAAAGAGTGCAACCGATTCCTGGTTTGGACGACCTACTTATCCCGGGTTATAGGGAAATCAGGTCACATATAGTTCCAGGAGAATGGTGAAATGATGAGTTGAGGAGTCGAGTGAGGTTCCGTCGAGGTTCCGGTCCGCGGTCCTGCTATTATATCAAACGAAAAAAGAAACTAACAAGCCTATCAGCTATGAGTTACAAGATTTCGATCTATGAGTCTTCTGAAACTATATACATTTACCTTTTTACCTACTTTTAATTATGGCGTTATGGATTTAATCTTTGAAACGGATCACGTGTGCGTAAATCCGTTTTACTTTGGGGCGCTTAAAACTATGTCACGCGTACGTGTACACAATTAATCACTCTTTATTAATTATCAAGATTGTTTTGGCCAAAGTCGCGTGAACGCATACTTTGATTTTATTTTTAGGGAATCGTAATTATGTCACGCGAACGTGTACATAATCGCGATAGATTAATTAAAAGAGCCATAGGTTATGGAAATTATTATTATGGATAAGTGTATTACTTTGCTATTATTACAGTTTAGAGAATTATCTTCATTGCAAGTCATGGATGGGCTAATAGTAGCAGAGTTTTGGAGTTTGGCCATTCTTTCAGTTTTAATCAAGTATTCAACTGCCCTCTTGAGGGTCCAATAGTCCTCAGTATCGTGTCCCACTTCTGCAGAGTGGTATTCACATCTAGCATCAGCTCGGTGTGAGGGGGACTCATGGTTCGGCTGGTTTGAGGCCACTGGCTACAGCAGACCTAAACTGATTAGCTTTTGGAACAAGCTTGAATACGATTCACCGATAGGGGTGAATTGATTTCTTCTGAGGGGCTCTCTTGGGTGAGGATTGCATTGGGGGACATTGTTGGGGGATTATATGAGGATTGGTAGGGATGAGCATTTCTGCGAGGTAGAGCTCGGTTTTGTGTATGATATTGTGGCCGCGTGTAAGGTTGAACGTTCATCACCGCATAAGGAGGTGGTGCCACGACATAATCAGCATGTTGATGGGGATAATATTGTTGTGGGATCATAGGAAGCATATACGATTGGTCGGATGACCTGTGGGACCTCCTTGAACTAGAAGCCATCATAGCTCCATCTTCTCTCTCGTTTCTGTTCATTAAACCCCCCGAACCATTCTGAACGACCTGTGATACGGCCTTAAAATCAGCTTGACTCAAGATTTAGCCCGTTTTCAAACTATTTTCGACCATCTCCCCAATTTTGATAACCTCAGCGAACGATCTACCTATAACAGATATCATGTTCTGGAAGTAGTCCGCATCTTTGGCCTATAGGAATACCGTAACCATTTCAGGTTCGTCCATTGGAGGCTTTACCCTGGCGGCTTGCTCGCGCCATTTGACAGCATATTCACGGAAGCCTTCTGTTGTTTTCTTTTTCAAATTGGACAAAGAGTTCTGTTTTTGGACTTTTTCACTCTTGCTTTTTTATCTTTTTTTTTCACTCGGTTTATTTAATGGCTTTGATCGAATCCGATGAGAATTGCCTACATATCATGACGCTGCATGAATCAGATCATTACGTAGTTCAGAAAAATCGAGAATAAAGTAAATAAGCTAACTCTTTTTCTAATTTATTTATCAATCTCTTTTTTGTTTTTTTTTTTGAAAATCATACCACAAAAACTCCTAAAAAGGAAATTTTTTGGATTTTGAATTTTCTCTTTTTTTTTATATATTCGAAATTTTCAAAAGAAAGACTTCTAAATAAGAAAGAAAATATTTTGGGATTTTTGTTTTTAATTTTATTTTTTGATAATTTTCGAAAGAAAGAAAATATTTTTTTGAATTTTGATTTTTTATTTAAATTTTGAATTTTTGGAGAAAGACTTTTGAAAAAGGAAGAAAATATTTTTGGAGTTTTGGAATTTAACGTCTAAAAGAAAGACTTCAAATGAAGGAATTAAAGGAAAATATTTTTGGATTTTTATAAATTGGGGTCAGAACAGATGAAGTTTGCCTACGTATATCATATCCGGTGAGAATCAGACCCGCGTAGTTCGGTCAGTTTTGACACAAACGAGAAAAAAATGCTTTTGAAGATATTGACTCATTTGGAAATGACTCTCTTTTTTTTGTTTTTTGTTTTAACAATTTCGGCATAGTTTCGGGACTTTTTTCAAATACCAGAGTTTTCAGAACCGGGAAAATTTCTCTCTCCTACCTATCTCTTGATTTTTCTCTTGATTTTCTTTCCCTAGCCGATCAACATGCAAGCCGAAATAAATAAATGTACAAATAGCACGTAGGATGCATCAGGATGGTCTTTTATTTTTGGGTACACCTGCCCTAGACGGACCCAACCCCTGTGTTGAGTCCCCAAAGTCAAATGCACATGATGCAAACAAACGTTCCTACTAAGGATACGGCATGAGGCTATGTTATTGTAGGTTTAAAATCCTGGGGGGAGTGTTTTAGACCTGACTTACCCAAGCGGACAGCTCAAGCCGAGGTGGGGGCAACGTACCGAGAACACGAAAGTTTACCTGGCCTAGTTACTGATCCAGCCTTGTTCTATTTGGTATGACCTCTAACAGAAAAGTGGGTCACGTGCACATGTGAACCATAAATTCAGAAGACTCAGAAGGGAGGCGTAAGAAGGCAGTTTATATAGTTCAAATAATATCAAAGCGGTAAATGAGCGGCAATTAGCACATTAGGCCCACAAACACAGTAATATCAACAATCAATAAAGTCAAGTATATATCACATTACAAGCTCGAATTCTGAACCCTGAACCAGAAGTTCTGGGTTCTTGTCCCCAACAGAGTCGCCAGCGCTGTCACACCTTTTTTTTTTTCCGAGGGATAGGGAGTTTTTCCAATTAAAGTGACATTAATCGAAATGAGATTATTTAATTTAGTTTAGAGCCACCACTTGGAATAATTGTTATGGTGTCCCAAGTCACCGGTTTATTTTAGAATCCCAAATCGAGGAAGTTGACTCTATTTTTGGTCTGCAAACACAGAAGATCGGGTAAGGAATTCTGTTAACCCGGGAGAAGTTGTGAGGCACTCCCGAGTTTCGTGGTTTTAGCAAGGTCGCTTTAATCATATTTGGCTTAATTAAATTATTTTATTACTCATTTTAAAACCTATGTACATTTATCTTTTTACCCGCTTTTAATTATGGCGTTATGTATTTAATCTTTGAAACGGATCATGTGTGCATAAATCTGTTTTATTTTGGGGTACTTAAAACTATGTCACGCGTAGGTGCACACAATTAGTCACGCTTTATTAATTATTAAGATTGTTCTGGCCAAAGTCGCGCGAACGCGTACTTTGATTTTATTTTTATGGAATCGCAATCATGTCACGCGAACATGTACATAATCGCGATAGATTAATTAAAAGCGCCATAGGTTATGAAAATTATTATTATGGATAAGTGTATTACTTTGATATTATTACAGTTTAGAGAAGTATCTTCATTGACACTCATGGATGGGCTAATAGTAGCAGAGTTTCGGAGTTGGGCCAGCTCTGTAGGTCCAAATCTTCTTTCTTTCCTAAGAATTGGAACCAAACCCATTTTCCATTATTCTTCACATCACTGTTTATATACTTAAGGGATTAAATTTTTATTAAACAAATTAAAATAATAATAGATAAGATAATATTAATTCATGAGTCAAGAAATTAAAACAAAAGACCCAAACAACAAAACATCAACTAAGGGAACCAAACATCACGCCATTTTTTCAAACAAAACAAAATGCAGAAAGGGCCAAAAGAAAAAAATCTTTCAAATAACAATATATATTATCCCAGACTTTATTGCTTAATCAAACAATTAATTATCTTAAATTTTCAATAAGTCATAAAGACAAGATCTGAAAAATAAAATACCTCTAGCGAATCAACTTTATTTTCAGGACCGTGATGATCTCAACGAAGACGGAAACACAAAGTCGGAACCTTATTACGTTTATTAGGATACTTCAAAGCTGTTTTTAGGCTTGAATTTGGGGCATTTTTGAGTCTTAAACGGGGTGATAAATTGTTGGATTTTTCGAAAGAAAGAGGAAGAAAGAATGACATGAGTAGAAACTCCATTAACATAAAACAACAACAACAACTACCCAGTAAAATCCCACTAGTCGGGTCTGGGGAGGGTAGTGTGTACGTAGACATTACCCCTACCCTGGGGTAGAGAGGCTGTTTCCAAATGACTCTCGGCATCCTTCCCTCCAAGAACTCTCCACCTTGCTCTTGGGGTGACTCGAACTCACAACCTCTTGGTTGGAAGTGGAGGGTGCTTACCATCAGAGCAACCCATCTTGTCAGAAATTCCATTAACATAGAAGAAGAAGAAAAATCTCTCAATTCCCGCCTCTCTTTTTTCTCTTTTTCTCCTCACATTTCTCTTCTATTTATAGAAAAAATTTCGGATTTTTTCAAATTTGTTTTTATTATTTTATTATTTTTTGATTAAAAATAATTCCTACTTCCCATTTTTTTCTTTTAAAAAAAAAAAATTCCCACTTTCCATTACTTTTATTTTTTAATTTCTCACTTTTTTACTTTTATTATATTTAAATTCTCACTTTTTTTTACTTTTCTTTTTTTATTTTTCACTTATTTTACTTTTCTTTTTTTAATTTCCACTTTATTTTAATTTTTTTAAATAAAAAAATCAGCTACATTACTTTTATTTTTTAATTCCAAATTTCTTTTACTTTTTATTTTTTTAAATTTCTACATTCTTTTACTTTTATTTTTTTATTCCATACTTTTAATTTTCCTATTATTTTATTCCCATCCGAAAATTTTAAAAAAAATATTTATTTATTTCGGTTTTTGTTACATTATTTTATTTTAAAATAAAGATAAAAAAGAAAAATAATACTAATAGTAATAATTGACCTTTTAAATTATTTTTAATTTTTACCCTATAAAAATCTGTAACAAAGCTAAAAAATATATATTAAATTTCTAAAAATATTTACATAGTAGAAGGTGATAAAAATTCAAACATAGTAAATAATTAGGTGCTCACAGCTGCCCCCTCTTTGCTTGGAAACATAAAAAGTTTTCACCCAAAGACTAGGTGAGCCATGACTAATTTTTGGCCATACCATTATTCAAAAGGGAAGAGAAAAGAGAAAAGAGTGCAACTGAGTCCTGGTTTGGACGGCCTACTTATCCCAGGTTATAGGGGAATCAGGTCACGTGTAGTTCCAGGAGAATGGTAAAATGATGAGTTGAGGAGTCGAGTGAGGTTCCGTCGAGGCTCCGGTCTGCGGTCCTACTATTATATCAAAAGAAAAAAGAAACTAAACAAGCCTATTAGCTATGAGTTACAAGATCCCTATCTATGAGTCTTCTGAAACTTGATCTTGAGTCTTGACTGGTTCTTCATGCAGACTCTGATCTAAACCTTGATTCTCGCTAGCTGTAGGTGCTAGTTCATTGTTCTATAGCTTCTTCTAATCAAAACGGGACTCCAAAGCTCGTGGCTTTAGTCATGTCTTGACCATTCCACATCTTTTCAACTGCTTTTGCATTTTGAATTCGCCTATTTTCTTTTCTTTTATTCTGAATTGAGACTTCTTTTTTTGGTCATCTCGAACCTTGTGCCTCAAGGTAAAACCTACTCAAACACCAAAACAAACAAACGAACGAAATTTTTCTGCCCCAGTTTGCACTAGGAAAATTTCGTGAGTTATTGTAACAAAATTCTAAACTACTTCTTTATTGAAAGCAATAAAAGGTCGGGAATGGTGTACCCCAAAAAAAATAGAGACTAGGGAATAAAGACCCTATGTCTAAAATAAAAAAAACTAAGGAGTGGAGACCCTATGTTGGAAAAGCGACTAGGGATTGGTGTATCCTGATACTGGTAAGGAAATATAACCAGGGGATGGTACCCTATATTATGGAAAAAGAATGTAATCAGGGGTTGGTACCCTGTATTACTGAAAAGAATGTAATTATGGGATTTTATCTTGTATTACTGAAAGGAAATGTAACCAGGGGATGGCACCATGTATTACGGAAAAGAAATGTAACCAGGGGTTGGTGCCATGTATTACTGAAATGAGCTGGATCCCCCTAAGCAAAAAGTTTCTACCTGGGTTAAGCTACGTAAAACAACCTGAGCGCAGAGTACTTCTACCTAGAAACTATGAGCTGGATCCCCCTAGAAGAAAAGGTTCTACCTGGGTTAAGCTACCAAAAACAGCATGGACGAAGAGTACTTCTACCCGGAACTATGAGCTGGATCCCCCTAGGCGAAAAGGTTCTACTTGGGTTAAGCTACAAAAAATAGCCTGGGCAAAGAGTACTTCTACCCGGAACTATGAGCTGGATCCCCCTAGGCAAAAATGTTCTATCTGGGTTAAGCTACGAAAAACAAGCCTGGGCGAAGTGTACTTCTACCCGGAACTATGAGCTGGATCCTCCTAGGTGAAAAGGTTCTACCTAAGTTAAACTACGTAAAACAACATGAGCGAAGAGTACTTCTACCCGAAACTATGAGTTGGATCCCCCTAGGTGAAAAGGTTGTACCTGGGTTAAGCTACGAAAAACAACCTGGGCGAAGAGTACTTCTACCCGGAACTATGAGCTGGATCCCCCTAGGCTAAAAGGTTCTACCTGGGTTAAGCTACGTAAAACAACATGAGCGAAGAGTACTTCTACCTGGAACTATGAGCTGGATCCCCCTAGGCGAAAAGGTTCTACCTGGGTTAAGCTACGTAAAATAACCTGGGCGAAGAGTACTTCTACTCGAAAACTATGAGCTGGATTTCCCTAGGCGAAAAGATTCTACCTGGGTTAAGCTACGTAAAATAACCTGAGTGAAGAGTACTTCTACCCGAAACTATGAGCTGGATCCCCTAGGCGAAAAGGTTCTACCTGGGTTAAGCTACGAAAAATAGCCTGGGCGAAGAGTACTTCTACCCGGAACTATGAGCTGGATCCCCCTAGGCGAAAAGGTTCTACTTGGGTTAAGCTACGAAAAACATCCTGGGCGAAGAGTACTTCTACCCGAAACTATGAGCTGGATCCCCCTAGGCGAAAAGGTTCTACCTGGGTTAAGCTACAAAAACATCCGGAGCGAAGAGTACTTCTAGCCGGAACTATGAGCTGGATCCCCCTAGGCGAAAAGGTTCTATCTGGGTTAAGCTACGTAAAACAACCTGAGCGAAGAGTACTTCTACCCGAACTATGAGCTGGATCCCCTTAGGCGAAAAGGTTCTACCTAGGTTAAGCTACGAAAAACAACTCGAGCGAAGAGTACTTCTACCCGGAACTATGAGCTGGATCCCCCTAGGCAAAAAGGTTCTACCTGGGTTAAGCTACAAAAAGCAAACCTGGGAGAAGAGTACTTCTACCCGGAACTATGAGTTGGATCCCCCTAGGTTAAAAGATTCTATGTAAAACATCATGAGTAAAGAGTACTTCTACCGGAAAATATGAGTTGGATCCCCCTAGGCGAAACGGTTCTACCAGGGTTAAGCTACGAAAATAATCTGTAATAGTGATGCATGTTGAAAATAAAAGAAAATAGAGATTTTGCGAAACTCACCTTTGATGACATTCGTCCTTTAGGAATCGCCATTCTGCACTACTTTATTCCTACTGCAAACAAAGAAAAATTGTGAGTTTTAAAAGTGGTGGTCGGTTTGTGGCCTTAATGTCTTTGGTAGCTTGGCTTTGTGCCCATCTTCTTTTGATGATTATTTCAACCTGCCACTAAATGTTTCCTGAATACCACTTGCATTTCTGGCTCCAGAGAGCCTTTGACTTTTCAAACTTTTACATGACGGTTGGTCGCGTGGGACTTAACCTTTTCACCTTATTTTGCCTTTGTGGCATTTCACTTTACTTCTTTCCTTAACACTTTTAATTTTAGAGCATTAGGGAACCTTTGGCTTTTCAAACTTTGCCAAAACAGTTAGCCACTTGGTACTTAAACTTTTCAACTTCATTTTGGCCTTATAGGCACTTTCAATTTGATTTCCTCCTTACAAGAGTTTTTGATTTTGAAGCATCGGCCACCATGTCCTGTCGGGGTCGACTTGATGCCCCTGCCGAGGCTGGGTGCCTTTTTGCATATTAGCTTGTATCAAACGCCCTGTAAATCAGTCTTGCTATCTCTTCTTTGCCTTAGTTTTGGAACAGAGTTAGATCGAAAGGGATTCAAAGGAAAACAAACAATGGAATGGACAATAAATTTAGATAAGGGGTATCCCTTTCGGGTGAAGGAAAGAAGGACTTATCTGGAGTACATATGGACTTCAATGAATATGACATGCCTTTTGGACTGAATGCCTGATCTGTGTAAACCGTCCGACTCTTAGAAATGCATCACAACTTTTGCCTCGAAACCAAGAAACCTTGCCCAGGACTGTCAATACCGATGGTTGTGAGGATCCTCTTTTCGATCAGTGGCGCCCTTTGTGGGTTTTCACCAGTCGACCTCTCTCTTCTCACCATCTCCTTATAGTGCTCCTTGCGAGTTTTCACTAAAAAAAACTCTCTCATTTTAGTTTCTTTACTCACCATTGCCTTACGGTGCCCATGAGGGTTTTCACCAATAAGACTCTCTTATTTTATTTCTCTCATTTTGGTTGTACCAGATCCAAGTAACTGTATCCTCCAATTTTGAACATTCTCGTTGATTGATTGGAAGGACTTGAAAAGGATTTGGGTAAAAAGAATTTGGATTGAATTACTATTTTGGAACCTCTGAGGCGAGACCATCGCCGAACCATTGTAACATCTGCCCCAGTTTCAACTTTTGGGGGAATGTGAATTTTTGTTTTGGTGTGACTGAACCCCAGAGAGAGGCTGCCTACGTATCCTTTCGGAATCAAGTCGAACGTAGTTTAATGAACTTTGTTTTTGATTTTCTTTCGTTTTCTTTTTCTTCTGTTTCTTTTCTTTTCAATTTCTTTTTCCTTTCCTTTTTCCTCTTTTTTCATTTTTTATTTCATTTTCTTTTTGTCTTCTTTTTTATTTGTTTTTTTTTCAATAACACTTTCATGTTCCTAAGATGGTAATCAAAGAAAGTGAACCGGCTCAAAGGATTTGCAAAAGGTGAATAGTATTTAGATATTGAGAAAGAAAGCCTTCTTCATCCCAATCGGAGAACATTAATGTTATATAGAGGATCAAAAAATAGTACCTTTTGACTGTACCTGCGTTGACAGTTGTTTCAGGGATATTTTCTTCGATGTTTCCCAGGTACAACGCTCTCTTTTGGAAGTACACTCATTACCATGTATGGATCTTTCCAATCCGGGGCCAATTTTCCTTAAGCTGTTCCGAGTCTTTGTTTTAATTCCTTAAACTTATCTTCATTACATCCTAATTCTTGATTCATTATTTTGAAGTCTGACAGCGTTTTAGGATCTGAGCATGAAGTCCGCAAGCATGTCACGTCATTAAAATCTGCATTAACAGAACTGAAAAGAGAATAAAAAAAGTGACAAGATTAAGAAAAGAGACATTCCTCGATAATGAAATATTAATTTCATTTGATATGTGAATATTTAATAATTAAATCTTGTATAATTATGAAAATTAATTTTTTAATTTTATTATAGTCAAAAATAGAGTGAGTAACAAACAAACATATAAAATAATAAAACTAACATGTAAAATAATAAAACTAACATATTAAAGTAAAATAATGTAATTAATATTGTTCAATTTACAGTAGCCGACATGGAGGTTCCGCCTTTGCATCCCGGACCTGCCACGCTAGAGCTACTGTTGCTACAGGGCGAGCATAGGTCATCATACATATGGGAGGGTCAGTTACTAGCCCAGACGTTATGCGCCAGGAGAGTAGACGATATATGGGACTTTCTTAGGGCCCACCCTCTCCAACCCCGTATAGTCAGACGCCTCCAGGATACAGGTTTTTATAGGATTGTGGAGATCGGCCGGTTGCAGTTGGATTAGTCGTTGATCACGGCCCTGATAGAGCGGTAGCGACCGGAGATGCATATATTCCATTTGTCCATTGGCGAGGCCACTATCACGCTTCAGGACGTGGAGGTCCTGTATGGGCTGCCCGTTGATGGACACCATATTGCTTTGCCGAATGCTATCAGAGAGTATACGGGTTTGCAGTACCTGGAGATGCTGCAGCGGCTCACCGATTTCCAGCCACCGGATGAGACTGCATTGATTGGGGCCAGTCGTCTGCAGTTGACGCCCGTCTGGCAGCATTTGGAGGTGATGCACGCTGACATCACAGATGATACATCAGAGCTTCATATTCACCGGTACACGAGGTTGTTGTTGCTGCTTATGTTTGGAGGGGGTTTTGTTCCCGAACACTTTGGGGAACCTAGTTAGTTTAAGATTTCTCCATCATCTTGAGCGGCTAGATGATTTACATCATTACAGCTGGGGTGCTGCTATTCTCGGTTACTTGTACAGGCAGATATACCGGGCGAGCATGGGCACCCAGCGAGACGTTGCAGGATTTTTGCCGCTGTTGTAGGTGAAAACATAGTCGAATACTCTCTTCATTATAACATACCTAGTAAAAATATACCTTAAATTTTATGTCCACGTTGTATATTAGGTTTGGGCCTGGGAGCGGTTCCTGCAGTTGCAGCCACCTCTACCACCCTTTGCTCCGGATGCACCACCTCTGTTTCTCCCTTTAGCTAGGAGGTGGGTTGATAGGCGAGGATATAGACGGGAGTACGAG
Source organism: Nicotiana tomentosiformis (assembly GCF_000390325.3). Taxonomy (NCBI): domain Eukaryota; kingdom Viridiplantae; phylum Streptophyta; class Magnoliopsida; order Solanales; family Solanaceae; genus Nicotiana; species Nicotiana tomentosiformis. Next base: position 33,987,049 of record NC_090818.1, on the reverse strand, counting down.
GCTCGATATAATCTCCCTTATTGCAGGGATTTGTTGGATTTGCTGGAGGGCGCACATGTAAATGTATACCTAAGTTTACTTGGCCTGGCTTTATATGTGTTGCGTATACTCACATTTCCTATTTTTACTTAATAGTTCATTTGGAGGTCATACAACGACGAGCTAATAGCTGGTTTGCCCGATTATTGCTCGACCGGCCGAATTATGTGGAGCTCTTCTGTCCTGTTGATGTGTCTCGATATTGTCGAGCATCATTCCACCGAGCGAGTACTTTGCCAGTTTGGTCGCCCGCAGATTGTACCGCCACCGCCCGCTTAGCATATGATACATTACCAGCGGGATGATCATTCCAGGGTTGACCAGACATATGTGGCATGGCTAGAGGCGCAAATCGATATTTGGGACCAGCGGCATGACCTGATTCCGCCACCCCCTCCACCTGACCGTACGGATGGTAAGCATGAGTATATGGGCTGGTACCGCAGTGTTACCCGACTTTTCGTCAGGAATCTCGTTTATCACGCTGGCGATCGGCACGTTCCATATGCCGGGAGGCACGAGGCACTGGTATGTTATTTGGTATACTTACTTACAACGTTAACTTAGCGTTCCATAATTTATATTTTACATATTGTGCAGGATATTGGCCTACATCTGTTCCACAAGTTGGGACTGTAGATGCAGCAGCATACCAGTGAGGGAGCAGCCGTTTGCACGAGTATGGCCGGCAGGTTACCGATCTGGCTTCCCGGACATTGAGGCGAGCCCGAGATGATGAGCGATTAGGATACGAGGCTGAGTATGTGGCGCCATAGCAGTACTATCGTGGGCCACCAGTGGAGTCGGAACGTGGTCAACATGGAAGGCGTGCCCAGAGAGGTAGGGATGTCCCACGAGGTAGGGGTATCCCACGGGGTAGGGGTGTCCCACGGGGTAGGAGTGTCCCACGAGGTCGTGGGGGTCGACGAGGAGGTAGTCCCCAGCAAGGGGCCGTTGAGGATGTTGGAGTTGATCAGTCGGGTGACCACCATGAGCCAGACCATGCTCCCAGAGATATGCCGTCACTCAGCCTTCAGCTTACTCTAGGGACTTCGCAAGTGACCCCGTCAGCTCTATTATTGATCGCGGGCACGGCCATTATGCGACATGAGTAGGATTAGTATTTTCCTGACCCATCGACCGTCGGTGATGATCGTCCGACACGAGATGTGGATAGTGGGCACCGGCTGAGTTATGGCTCAACATCGAGGGATGCTGAGGATCTTTCACAGGCGCAGGTTTGTTTGTATTACTATTATTTATATTTGTTTTTATCTAACTAATTAGTGATAAATATCTAAATATTTTTTAAGGCTTCATCCTCGCCCGTCACGGAGGCCACCTTGTGCGATACTGACATGGTTGCAACGGGTGATTATATTCAGGATCCTGACGAGACCATGGTAAGACAATTTAAATTTATGTGACTTAACACGTACATTACTAATACATATTTCATATACTAAAATATCTTATTATTCTATAGGTTACTGTTGGACCGAGCCCCTTCTACCGAGCCTGTCAGCCCTACTGACGATCATGTTGTAGCACATCCTCCGATAAAGAGGCATCGTGATGAGGATGATCCTGATAGTGTAGCCGGACAGGATGGGATGTGCCTCAGGCCAACGGCTGCTTTAAAGCATACAGGATGTGGGACACATTGATTTTTATTTTATTTTATGTACATATGACATTTAGTAAATAATAGCAACAAATTTTATTGTTTATATTATATGAATATTATGTTTTTATCTCTCCGGTTCTTCGTTATTTTAATACTAAAACACAAACACAAACATAGCAACTTAACATAATTTAAATTCAGTACAACTAATGAAAATACATGACACAAAAAACATAAAGATAAAATACTATACTCAACACATACATGTGTTTGTTTAGTCACTACCGCCTATTATTATCTGCTTCAACCACTTAAATTTCTCTTCCAGCCTATTTTTTTCTTCTTCCGCCTCTTTTAGTTTCTCTTGCACTACCGTAATTTCTCGTTGCATTTCAGAGATCTGACGTTGGTATTCACTGTTCATATTCCAAACATACTGCAAACATGATTTGTAGTATTCCTGGTTAATAGGTTCATCATACCATTCCTCAAACATATATTGATTTCCGCCATTGCGTCCAAACAATTGGTGACATATCCAGTATCTATGCCCAACATTACTATCTGACCAACATGCCTTCAAAATCGCACGTTTGCCACAATAGCACCTTGGTTGGTCATTACGTCCAGACATTTGTTAATGTAAGAAAAATGAAAAATTTATAGAAAGTTTTGCTATTTATTTTGGTTAAGCCTAGATAATAACTAAAATGCACTAGTTATTTATAGGCAAGACAACACACATAACGTAGTATTTCACCGCGCTATGCTTCGCGTGCTAAATATTCTTTCGGGTACAAAACAGCTTTTCTAGAAGATAGCTTTTACAGGCGAGCAGCTTTTTAGGTCGACAAGACAACACACATAACGTAGTATTTCACCGCGCTATGCTTCGTGTGTTAAAGATTATTTCGGGTACAATACAGATTTTTCAAAAGATAGTTTTTGCAGGCGAGTAGCTTTCCAGGTCGACAAGAAAATTTGAATTTTTAAATGGGTTTATGTTAGATTGTTGTACTGAAGTATTAATGTTAAATATCAATAAGATTTAACATCAATGAAAACATAATTTAATTTCATACATTCTGCAAGTTAAACAAGTACATACACTTATTACAACCATATTACGGAAACAAAACACTACGTGTATCCTTGATAGTTGGGCACATTAAATAAACTTCCAACAGGAGATGGATTACCACCGCCACCCAAACCAGCTGAAGGACATTTACTACGGCCGTGTCCTGTTTGCGAGCATATGCCATATTTGCGAGCAAAAACGGTATCACCAACATCCATTTGGTTCCGTATACGCGTTCTTTTTTCCACTTGTCGATGACGTACATAGTCCTTGTTACACACCATTTTAAATGGTTCCGGCGGCCAATAATGCTCAGCACCCACTGGTTGCAACTGCCCACTATAGGTGTTTAAGTATGTAGCAACACTATATTCTTTATCAACGTAGTTGTTTGCCCCTAAACCTGTATGTTGAAAGCACTTGATGGCATGTGAGCACGGCATGTGGTAGATGGACCATTTCCCACAAGAGCATAACCTTCTGTCTTCATTTACGGTGTGTGTATTATTCCACTGGTTTGGATGGATAGCGGTGCAAACTTCAAAAATATTTCGATCGTTGCAATACTGTAAATATGAATGTAAATGTGCTCGCCGCCTGTATTTCTCAAATCTTTTCATTGGTATTGGCATAAATTCAACAACCCTTTCCATCAATGACGATGCATCTCGAGCCCTTTCAACAAACCTCCCCGCCATCTACTTGATTGACATCCACACTATGGCAGTGACATGCAATCCACGTGTAGACTTCAATAACCCATTGAACTACTCTGACACATTTGTAGTCAGAATTCCCCATCTTCTACCACCATCCGCATGCAAAGTCTACTTGTCAAGCTCATGTCGCATCAACCAACGATAGGCTCTCTCGTCTTCCTGCCTGATAGATTCCATGCTCCTCCTGAATTTACACTCTTGGTGATCTGTTGCAGTCATCCATATTAAATCATGCAAATACTTATTGGGATATGCCTTCCGAAAATTGACCTTCATATGCCTCACACAGTAACGATGGTAGGCATACGGTTCCTGCCATGCACGCAAATTCTGTACAGAACTTAAAAATGCCACCATGCCGATCAGATATTAGACAAATACCTTAACATTGTTTGATAACGTGCTCTTTCAAGTGGTTCAAAAATAGTGTCCACGTCTCTTGGCTTTCATTGGCACAAATAGAAAAAGCTAAGGGAAATATACTTCCATTAGCATCTACTGCAACGACGATCAACAACTTAATATCATACTTTCCATAGACATGAGTGTCGTCTATGGATATTATCGGCCACCAATACAGAAAACTATTAATTGCTGGTTTAAATGCCCAGAACACATATTTGAATATATGTTCTGGTATTCCCGGACTCCGCTTAAGCTTCCATTCAACAACAATCCCGGGGATAAAGTGTTGCAATGCAACCATGTACTTGGGTAGAGATGCAAAGTCAGCATTCAAGTTAAAATGATTCCCACTGAATGTGTCCATTTCACAATTGTGGGTGCCAATATATTTACCCACAACCCACATATTTGTTTTCTTCTTCCTCGCCCGCAGCATCCAATTACAACCCGTAAACCATCTACGACAGACCACCTTGTATACATCTGGAGATGACTCGCGTACCATGATCTCATGACACTCTTTTACGATGTACATTAGCACCGCCCTGGTTAGGCGCGCTTTATCGGAAAAAAGCATGCCCTTTGACAACACCGTTGCTCTAGATTCATCCCACATTACTGTCCGAATTTTGTCAATATCCCTTGTGAGTGCATCCACATTCGGCATACTTGGCAAATGATCAAGGTAGGGAATCTCCCTTGAATGAAACGGCACGTGGGACTCGTATACTCTTGGTCTAACGGGGGGTGGAGCATGCTCCCTCGTCAAATCAGGTCCAGCATTCTCTTCCTCCTCATTATCACCCTCATCAGGTAAGGGTGTATCATCTCCAGACTCATCGGCATTGTTGTCGTAATCACTATTTTCTTTCTGACTTTGTGCATCTGCCAGATCCCAATTAAATATGTCGTCTTTGGGCAATTGAGTAAGGAAAGGACCTTCAGGATGCTCGTTTTCACTGCACAACCAACAAAATAATAAGGTACTCAAATTGATAAATACTTTACATATAGCTATATCACTTCACTTACAAATTGTAATGCGTTGACATCCCACGATGGACATTATCCACACACCCCCTCCCCCCAATATAATGAAACCCTTATTCTTCGCTCTTCAGACATTATGATAAAATGCAAGAAATATTTCAGAAGACTTAAGAATATTTGTGAATGGATTTTTAGAAAATCCTTAACCTCTTTAAATAAGGCAAAAACCAATCTGGGGGTACAATTTTTTTAGTTATAGCGCTTTAAATAAGGGCGTTATACCCAGTTGAATTATTGTTATGTCAGTTAAGCCCAGAAAAATTATTGGTGGGCCCACATAATATGTATAGTGCGGTAAGGAAAGGCGTTACATATATAGCGCCTTTTAAAAGGGCGTTATATATATTTTGGTCTTTATGTATTTTTTTCACACATTTTAGTTCTTTGAGTCCAAAAGAACCGCATTTTGGTTCCGGACTCTATAAAATGATGCCCAATTTTTTTTAACCTATTTGTGTCTCTCGAGTCCAAAAAGACCACAGTTTCGGACTCCCCGAGACTTCACTAAGCATCAATCTTGTCATAGTTCCTTGGGAAACTACCAGCTATGTCCATTTATAAGTAGTTCATTACAAAAGTTGGTCAATTCATAAAACATTACTAATATTAGCCAATTAGCTATTTGTAGCAACAAAGTGTCAAATATTTGCTTTTTTTTGAGTGGGTGTTATTAGAATAGATTGGGTACATCTTAAGGAACTTGAATCTCAGTTTTGGGATGATTTGGTGAAGTTTTGAGGTGGTTTGAATTGAAATTCGAAGTAAAAACTTAACATGAAAAAAAATGATATGTGTATCATTTGTGTATCACATATGTATCATATTTGTATCAATTATGTATCACATGTATATCCATGTATACATGTGTGTGAGATACATCCGTGATACATGTTTGATACATGTGTCGCATAAAAAAATTTTGAACTCGATTTAATTACGAATTTTGATACAAAACCAGTCCAAATCACCTCCAATCTTCCTCAATTTTTGTATATTGACTTATCTATATGTTTTTAATGAATTTCAACTATACCCATTGAAAAAGTTCCCCTTTTGCTTAGATTTTTAGAATATTGTATTTATTTTTTTGTATTTCATCACCTTATTTGCTACCCCATCCATGAAATTTTCTTTCCGCCTTGCACCTAATGTTGCTAATCACGCTTAAAAATATGAAAGGTAATTTTTGTATGTGGTTCTTTGAAAGAAAGAACCTTATTTATTTGGTTTTTTAATTTGTATGTGTTTGACTAGTTTTGGTAAGTCTATGACTAATTGCTAGAGGTTGCTAAATTAAGACTTATTTGAGACAATCGTGTAAGTTTCCCTAGTTCCTTTATCATTGGGTTTCAAACTGTTAAACCCAGCACCCAAGGGAAGGTGACCGTTCGATTTAACAAAACAAAAACACAAAAAGGAAAAGAGACCTATGAGAAGTTGAGAACCAATAAATGAAACTTTGTTCAATTTTGCTAATAATTGTTTGCGGTAAATACTGAGGGTAGGTAAATTTATTTGGCTGTTGGAACACCTCAGTTTCACACCCTTTCCACGAGATAGGCGTGCCCATCTACGGCTATCTGGCCAAACTGTGGTGCGCAAGTAAGGCAAGGGCACATAAAAGGAGAGGAGCAGGGGGAGGATTTGAACCTTTTTTCGTTCACACAAGCTCACATGATCTGAAACCATATTCACATTTGAAAATGTTAAGGGCCCGTTTAGCCATAAAAAACAAATTCACTTTTTTTCAGAAAATTTTCACTATTTTTCGAAATCAATATTTGACATAACATTTTCAATTTTCACTTTTGAAATTTTTCGAAAATTTTAAAAACTCCAAAAAATTATTTTTCAAAATTCACTTCAAATCAGTCACAAAAAAATTCATAAAACAACCCAAAATTGTATTCATGTCCAAACACAACTCTAATTTTCAAATATCATTTTCACTTGAAATTTTTTTTCACTTTTTTCCGAAATTTTACAATTGTTATGTCCAAACGCCCACTAAATATTACACAGAAAATGCAAAAATAAAAAATACAGTGTCTTTATGTACGGAATTTACTTATTTCTGCACATATATCCATTTTTAAAACAAACTGACTGAAGAAAACACACAATATTAAGAATCTCAAACTACAAATAAACAACCGTAGGAACACATGATAAGTTAGAATAATAAATGTCCATTTTTAACTACAACAACCCCCTCCTTGAGAAGCAGCTCCATCTCTTCCACCCGAAGGCCCGGGAATGCCTCCGTATCCAACTTTTATTCCATAAGACTGCAAAAGAAAAATGGAAAGCCTTAGTTTTGGAAACTATTACGCACATGGTGCAAATCAATTATCACCGAGATACATAAATATTTACTGAACTTTTAGGACATTCAGCTTTCTTGCTCCTCATAACATTAATCAGGACACTCATCTTTATCAGTACTCAACATAACTGATACTCCACTAAACAAGGAACTATGCTAACAATATGCTAGACCGGGTCCACAGATTGCGGTAAGATCTAGTAAAACTGGTGGATTGGTACTTCTTAGGATGGTCGAAAAAATACCAAGTCTTTAATTTCTTCGAATTTAACTTCCTTTCGCGTCCTAAGATAGCATGTTCCATATCCTGGAGTTGTAGGAAATTACCTCTCAATAGGCACCAAATTCACCCTCAATTCTCCACATAAAAATTGCATTTACAGATCAATGTCAGATGAATAAAAGAGCCCATTTTTAAAAATCAGAAGAAAAAAAAAGACTAATCCAATTAGGAGCTACTAAAACAGCTACTCTGAGTTGGATGTTACATTTTGCACTTAAAAGACTTTTCAGCGGGGAAAATGGCATTTCAGAAGCTATTACAGCAGTTATCTGCAAATAACATAGCTACATATGCCCAACTAAACTACACAAGAGATGAGCCTGAAAAGGGTGTTCTCCTAATGGTCTTTTCTCTCGTGCAGGATGTTGGACTTGGTCATTTGACCAGATTATTTAGGGGATGAAGCTCCTTTGGTGGCAATCATCTTTGGATAATATTAGAAATCTTGCAGAATAACTTTCAACATACATGGTTTAAGTTTTTTCAAGAAGTACTGGACAAATACTTTCTTCTAAAAATCATTTTTTAAGAAGTGGTTTTGGCATTTTCAAAAGTAAAGTTCTCATTCCACTGACAAAACACTCAAAAGACCTATAATTATTATAAACATGTCTGTTTTTTGCACAATTTTTTCCCAAAAAATTTCCATAGGTATCCAAACGCCTAAATTATTTCAAGGGAGAGGATATTCTCCAACTTCTTCCTTTTAACTCTTTAAACAAGCAAACAACATTGATTACAGGTTCAGAAGAAAACGCATAATGTTGGTTACTTCATGGGATGCCAATCAGGTCTTCCATAGCCAATCTCCTTTTCATATTAATAGAACTCAACGAAAATTCACCACACTAGCAGAATATATATATATAAATGGTCAGGGTATGGCATACCTCATTTGATACATCAAACACTCCATCCTGTATTTTCTTATAAATTGTTGAGGCTGTTCTGATAAAAGCCTGGAAAAGAGCGAAAACAGAAATCAGATAGGCAACTAATCTCTAAGTTTAATTACAGAGTGATGTCCATGGATGGATAATAAAGATAAGAGAGGTAGCAGGTGAGGGAATCTCTTACCTCTTCAACATTCTGAGCTGTTTTGGCAGAGGCCTCCATAAATATCAATCCATTTTCTTTGGCAAATTGCTCACCCTCCTCTGTACTTACAGCTCTTCTGTGAGCCAAATCACACTTGTTTCCTATCAGCATTATGGTCATGTTTGCATTGGCATGCTGCCTTGCATCTTCCAGCCAACTAGCAAGGTGATTAAATGTTTCCCTCCTAATATGTTTTAAAATGGGGAAAAGCAAAATCATCACTAAATCAAAGAACCCACACTTACATATTTTTTTGATAAATGCACTTTAGTCGCATATTAAGTTTCGTACCGGTGAAGACAAAAAGAATAAGAACAAAAATAATCCAGCGCTTGTAGTTAGTTTTAGAAGCTTGTTCTACTACTCTCTTAGACATAGACAAGATAGCCATCAGGAACGGAACACCGTTAGATAGGGTACAAGTAATGAAGTGAAAAGATTAAATCAAAATATTCTGCATTTCATTAGTTAAAACAGCCGATGTTCTATGAGAAATTAATATTAAAGATTAAAATATATTCACAATACAGTGAACTCTGCACTTTGAATGCATCCTAGGTAACAAGAATTTGTAAATAAATATTTCTGGAACTTTGATCAATGCTTAAAAGACAGATCAAGAAGTACAATTGTTTATACTACGAGACACATAACCTCGAGTTTCTTCCGGGTATGGAAATGCCAAAGACACTGCACAAATACCTTGTAATATCATAAACAAGTAGTGCCCCAGCAGCACCTCTGTAGTATGACCTCGTGATAGATCTGAATGATTCCTGACCAGCCTGTGACGGAGAACACTCATTAGATAATGCTCTTAGTCATTCGCACTAGCATGAGAAAAGAATAAGCAGAACACCAGAAGAATTATTCTACCACCAAAGACAGAATTTTAAACATTTGGACAGATAATCTGAAGCTCCTTGAAACCACAACAACAAGCTGAACCATGGACTAACCGTGTCCCAGATCTGAAGTTTTATGGGCTTGTTGTCTATTGTGATCATTCTAGCCCCAAATTCAACCCCAATGGTCAAGTCATGGACCGGTTGAAACCGTTTGTCCGTAAATTGCAAAAGAAGACATGATTTTCCAACTCCTGCATAACAGAATTAATACTCTTATCAATGAAAATCTAATGAAACTGTAAGATATTCTGGGGGAAAAGGCACTGGTATCAGCACATAAAAAACAAGGAGTTCTGAGAATGTGCACACACAGAACTGAACACATGGAAAATCATGAAGATACGTAAACAACTGCAGTTTTTTGAATAAATATGCTGAAAACACTCTTGAATAATCATATTAACCATTAGCCACGTACAATTAACCTCTAAAAGGAACGCTTCTGCCAACATGAACACGTAATCTAGAGCATAAACTACACATTTTTCAAATTCTCATGCAGTCAAATTCCTTCCTCTTCAAAAAAGGTTCCTTCCTCTCTATTTATGGTAAAGAAGGCTAGCTATTTTAATCGTTAAGAATTTGCAAACTAAGCCACCAAAGAAGAATTCCGTGAACGCCATTTCTAAGCATTACGACTTCACAAAAAGATAATGACTTTCAAAACCTACTAAGTGAATGATACAATAAAGCCACAAATGCTGAAAATCTAGTTTAGCTTGATCTCATGATGAAAAACATTCAAATGACCTAGATCAAATAGCTTGGGCTGATAACATCCTCTCTTTTTTCTAGATGTCAGTTCGCAGCGATCACGAATAGATTATCAACATCAATTTAGACATGAAGTGCAACATGACACGACACGAAATCAAAACACACATTTCTGAAGCTCAAGACAATATAAAGACCACATTCGCATAGCAACATAAATGAATTTCCATATATTGAAGTTCCTATCCCAGATCGAGATAATTAAAATTTATGAAACGCCAAATTAGGTTCAATCAGAAATTCAGAATCAACGGGAACCTATTGATCAGATCCAAATCAAATGTTAAACAAATACATCAAAATCGTCAGATATAAAAGCAAGCATAACCGAAACAGGCAATTTAAAACGGAAAATGGAAGAGGAAAAAGTTACCGGTATCGCCGATGATGATATACTTGAAGAGATAGGCGTAAGACATGTTTTAGAAGTAAATCCCTAAGAGAGTATATTACAGAAAAAATAATGTACAAATCCCTAATAATTGTAAACGAGAAGGTGGAGAGACGAAAGGTATTTAAAGGCTCTCTTTTAAGAATTCAAATGATTTTTGTTGTATCCTTCTTCTGAGATGCGGAGAGAGAAGAAATGTCAGAATTTACAGAGGCGCAAAGGGGTTCGAATATACGTAAATTATTGAAGTGCTTTGCTAAATTTGGCGTGTCGTAGGATTCCCCCCCTAAGCCTTCGAAGAGAAGGCACGACTCCTGCATAGCTGTTAAACGGATCAGGTATTCGGATCTCTTTCCATTTCTATCTCGCTCCGAATATTCCTTTTTTTGTTTAAATAACTCACATTACCGAATATCCATGAATTAAAAAGATTTCTGTGCTAATTCTTTGCTTTTTACTATATCTCTTTAACCTCAAAACCGGGTAACAATTGAATTTGTAAGTGATTTTAAGGATACGTGGACTAACTTGACACAAAACGATAAATTAAATTGCAATTGAAATAAATAATGATAAAGTAAATGCGAACCACGCGAATTGAACGATCTTAGCCTGGGGAAGTTAATCACCCTCAAATCAGGTACGCTCCGATCGGTGTCGGGATACAGAAGAACAAGAGCTTTTAAAATAATAATGATACATAACTTTGGAATGCGTGTTGCAATGTGTTCAATGAATTATCAATCCTCTATTTATACCTACTTTAAGTACAATTCTATAAAAGATAAAAAAAATCCCTTGATTTGATTATTGCCGGTGCCTTATTGATACGTGCCGAGATTTCTGTCGTAATATCCGACCGGTCACGGATATTTCGGTCTTCTGTTGGTTATGCTAACAGCGTTTCTTCGAGCTCGATCGGGGCTAAGGTCGACTCCGGGATTACGGACTCAATGTTCTCGAAGGCAGGCGCTATGACCCCGGGTTCTAGCTCGATGGGATTCGGGGTAGATCTTCAGTCTTTGGTTGTCATGTTCCTAACATGTCATGTTGTAGGTGAGCTCGATTTCGACCGTACAGAGATAGTCCCCTCGTTTTTTCGGAGCGTAGATGACGAGAAACGACATGAGCTTCCGATTCTTTCTTCGATATCACACGACAGAAATGACAAAACTGTCAAAACGTCTCGTCAGTCAAGTCTTAATGACATTAAACGCTTGTCAGTTACTGGTTGGCCACTCCTAGATGCGAATCGTCGCTGGAAAACTGTAAATACCCCCTCATTTGTTCATTCAAACTTTACATTCAATTCTTCTGCCCTCTATAACGACTCGGCCAGTCGTTCCGAGAGTTATAGCCCCGTTCCTCATTTCTGCTTCTTTTTTAGTCCTTCAGCTATATTGTGTTATACCGGATTAGTTGGTTCGAGGCCGAGTAATTTCGGAGTGAATTGAGACACTTAGTTTCTAAAGTAGAAGCTTAAGTTGGAAAAGTCAACCAGATATTGACTTATGTGTATACGACCTCGGATTTGAATTTTGATGGTTCTTTTAGCTCCGTTAGGTAATTTTAGACTTGGGAGCGCGTTCGGAATGAGATTTGGAGGCCCGTGGTAGAATTAGGCTTGAATTAGCGAAAGTTAGAAATTTGACAATTTCGGTCGGCAGTGGAAATTTGATATCGGGGTCGGAATGGATTTTCGGAAGTTGGAGTAGGTTCGTGGTGTCATTTGTGATGTGTGTGTAAAATTTGAGGTCATTCGGACGTGGTTTGGTTGGTTTCGGCATCGGTTGTCGAATTTGGAAGTTTAGAAGTTCTTAGGCTTGAATCCGAGGGTAATTTGATGTTTTGATGTTGTTTAGAGTGATTCGAAGGCTCGATTAAGTTCGTATGTTGATATATGATTTTTCGGTATGTTTGGCTGAGGTCCCGAGGGGCTCGGGGTGATTTCGGATGCTCAGCGGAGGGAAGTTTTGGACTTAGACTTGGCAGATTTTTCTGGTGTTCTGGTGTTTTCGCACCTGCGGTGGGAGGACCGCAGGTGCGGCCCCGCAGAAGCGCTTAGGAAGTCACAGATGCGGGCAAGGGTGGGTTGGATTGGAATTGCAGGTGCGAGAAGGGGGACGCATCTGCGAGCCCGCATATGCGAGGCTGAGACGCAGATGTAGAAAAGAGGAGTTTGGTTGTTTCCGCAGAAGCGGAGGGAAATGCGCAGGTGCGCGTTCGCAGGTGCGCGTCCAGTGCGTTAAGTGAGTTTCCGCAGAAGCGGCTCCGTAGGTGCGGATATTGGACCGCAGGTGCAGTTTTGCTGGGCAGAAGGTATAAAAAGACGACTTCGAGATTTTTCCTCATTTTCACAATTTGAAATACGGACTTTGGAGCTTTTGGACTAATTTTTGGAAGGAAATTCAAGGGTTATTACTGAGGTAAGTTCCTTGAGCCTAATTATCCTTAGATATGGTATTTTCCCGTTGATTTCTCAAATTAGTAGGATTTTTGAAGTGAAAATTGAGGGTTAGGGCTTGGGATTTTGGAGAGTGTAATTTGAGGGTTTGAGGGACCAAATGATGTCGGATTTTGATGAATTTTGTATGGTTAGACTCGTGAGTGAATGGGCTTTCGGGTTTTGTGACTTTTATCGTATTTCAAGACGTGGGCCAGGGGGTCAGATTTGAGTCGATTTCGGGTTTTGAGTCTAATTTAGTAGTTTTCTTGTGAAATTGATTCCTTTAGCATATATTAATGGTATTGTACTGTTTATGGCTAGATTCGGGACGCTTGGAGGCCGATTCGAGAGGCAAGGGCATTGTGGAGTAGAGATTTGCTCGGATTGAGGTAAGTAACGGCTGTAAATCTACTCTTGAGGGTATAAAACCCCGGATTTTTGTGTCATGTGATTATTTTGGGAGGTGACGCATATGCTAGGTGACGGGCGTATGGGCGTGCACCGAGGGGATTGTGACTTGGTCCGTCCCGTGAAAACTGTAAAGTTGAATAACTTGTTGATAACTATGTGCTCTCTATGTGTTATGGAAATTTGACTATAAGTCATGTTAGAAACCATGTTTAGGCTATATGTTGCTACTGTTGAGACCCACAGAGGTCGTGTACATGTTGAACTATCTGCTTAAATGTTGTTTTGTACTCGGTCACAATTTACTTGATTATTTTATCCCAGTCTCTATTGTTCATTATTGATGCATCATATCATTGTTGTTTGGTCTGATTTCATTATTATTGAGAGCCCGGGAGACTGAAGAGATTTATGACTGAGCAAGGCCGAGGGTCTAATTGTGAGATATTATTATAGCATGTGAGTTGTCCGTGCAGCACGTGAGTTGTCCGTGCGGATCCAGATATTATACTATAGCACGTGAGTTATCCGTGCGGATCCAAATATTTATACTATAGCACGTGAGTTGTCCGTGCTTATAGCGCTTGGGCTGTAGGAGCCCCTCCGGAGACCCCCAGTGACCGCGGGTACCCATTGAGTGTGAGTACTGAGGGTTGAGAGCTGAGTGGTTGAGCTGTTGTGACGAGTTAAGTGACTATTGCCCTGAGAGGTTGTACTTGCTTTTCATTTGTGGTTGCACTTAGTTGCTATCTATTATTATTGTAAAAAATTTCTGAAGGAGTTTATTTTCGGATTACATGAACTTGAATTGTATAAAATTGATTTGACTTAAACTGCTGGATTGGAAAGCATGTCTATTCTTTGCTAGAATTACTGAAAATGAACTATAACTGTGTAGCTCGTCACTATTTTTAGTTCTTTATTTATTTTTGTTACTTACTGAGTTGGTGTACTCACGTTACTCCCTGCGTAGGTTTGAGTTTAGGGTCATGACAAGTTGGTATCAGAGCTCTAGGTTACATAGGTCTCACGAGTCATGAGCAAGTTTAGTAGAGTCTTGTGAATCGGTACGGAGACGTCTGTACTTATCTTCGAGAGGCTGCCGAATCCTTAGGAAAATTTCACTTTCTTGTATTCTATCGTGCGGAATTGATTCATCTTAAAGCACAACTCTTTGAATTCCTTCCATGCATTTCGTATGCGCATACGAGCGCTCGGTATAAGTTGTGCATCGCCGGCTTGTGATTCTATGAACGAGGTTCAAGTCTGTGTTTTGTTGATGGGCCAGTCTGGAGGACTTGAGGCCGGGGTTAGACCGCAGCTTAGGCTCGGTAGTGAGATCTTGTACATATGGACCCTTATATCCGGTAATATCCCTACGAATAGGATTTGTGGCTCGATGAGCGATTGATTGGCTATATGGTAAGTATGATGTGACTGCGGGATGTATTCAGATGGGTTGAATGTGACGAATAAAGTTTGCTTATAATTCAATAGTTTGCTATTGGGTACTCAATTTCTGTCTTGATTTGACGTATAGTCTCGAGTTGTGAGTATATTGAAGGATCTTTCACGTTGTTAAATTGTGGGGCAAATTAAATTCTCATGTCTTGTCAATGAGTTTGGACTCAAGAAGAGTAAGTGATTGTGTTTGCGGATGGGCATTTCTAATATTGATGGCTCGAGAAAGATGATCTTCGAAGAGGCTTAGAGTCGGTAACATTTTATTTGTTGAGGTGCAACATAGATGCATTTCGATTTGATGAAACAGTTTGGGCAGCAAAGTATGAGGGAAGACACGACGAGGAACCAGTACCAGAATCTCCTCTAAAAATGTTCATCCCGGGGGGATGCCCGATCAATGCTGACTTTAAAGTCTAAAAGCTCTCCTCCGTACCAGGCCGGTGTGAGGAGGTCTCGAGGTACATCTGCTCGATCACCAAGGATATTCTCTCTGAAGTCAAGAAGGATTGTAACTGGGCTGACAAACATGTGGTGGTTCCCGAACCTGACAAATCCATCACCACCCACGTCGAGGGATTTTTAAGTGTTTACACTTATCCCTTCACGTTTGGCCCCTTGGACCCGGTTATTGTTGACTTTTGGAAAAGATACGAGGTAACCCTCGGTCAAAATCACCCTTCTTTTTGGAGGATCGTAATCCTCCTCTGCTTCTTTATAAGAAATATCGAAGGGTTCCCTTTCGTGATCGACCACCTTATGCGCTTATACAGTCCCAGACTCTACCGAGGGGGACTGATCAAGCTAGCCCTTTGGGCCAGTAAAGTCACGTTCTCGAGTATCGATAAAGATAGGGATCGAAGTTGGCTAGGCCGTTTCATCTGAGTGAGGACCTCAGACTTGATCCCGGCCGAGCACATGTCGTTCCCTGAGAAGTGAAACATGAAACATAAGTATATAATTTTGCTTCCAAGGTTTTATTTATCGCCCTTTTTCTTCCTTCTTATCGGTGTTCTGCGATGGTGCAACTGTTGCTCGGATCTCAAACGCAGTTTCTCGAATTAAGGAGAGGGTCGAGGGTATCGTATCGCAAAGGCCTTATTCCAAGCGCTCGTGGCGCGAGCTTTCAAAGGGCCAATGGGAGGCCCATTCGCACGGTGAGATCTCTTTCATAAGTGATATTTGGTTTCCCCTTTGCATGATTAAGTCCTTACTTATTTTATTTCTTTTTGCAGGTTTACCCAAAGATGTCCAAATAAGGCCCCCATCCGGTAGTGACGATTTCCCCACTGAGTCCTCTACTCTGAAACAGGGTGAAGAGAAGAAGAGAAAAAGGGCTCCGAGTTCTGCGAGCTCGGAGAAAAAGAAACCAAAGAGAAGTCTTATCCACAAGTCAAAAGAAACCTCCAGCTCCCGAATACTTGATTTGGACTCCCTCTACCGGCTCAGGGATGAGTCTGAAGAGGAGGAAATTTTAGTGGATTGGAAGCCATCGGTCCCTGAAGAATGGGCATCAACCGAAGGGGGGGACGATAAAGGCAAATCCTTCCCAAACTCTTGATGTCGACTCATCAGTGAGGGTCGAGAACCCTCAAGATATCGGTTCTGCTCCACCCGGTGTCATCGATATAACGGGATCACCTTCGTTCATGGACTCAATGTTCGGTGAAGCTTAAATGGCGAAGGAGCGTTCAAATGAGGGGGTCCAAGGAGCGAATGATCCCCTCCAAAGCTTTTTTGATGGCGTGGACTCTATTGCCATGGAGGATGTCACTGGTTTGGGTGATTTGGAAGTACCAAGAAGAAGTCCACCCTAGGGGACAAGTCGATCTAGCTCGAGCTCGAGATTGGTTAACTGATTCCTTGCCCCGAGTGTTGATCCTGGTCGGAAGCGGTCGATTATTATCTCTGTTCCGGAGGATGCCAAGTTCTTTCCGCGCCTGTTGGGGTAGCTAGTTACCTCCGGTGCCTGGTGACTAAATAAGACCAGTCAAAGATGAACGATGTGGAATCTCCCTGCTTGTTCAACGAAGCACAACAGACATTGAATCGGGTAAGGTGTTATCAAACCTTTTCATTTTCCAGCCTTGGTTACTTAATGATCTTAACATTTTTCCTTATATTCACAGACCTCAATGCTTCACCACGAGACCTTCCTCCGATATCGAGAAGAATTGAGTCTCCTTGAGGCCTAAGCCAAAGAACTTACTGAGAAGAGAGATATGTACAAACTTCTCAGCGAGCAACGTGAAGGAGAGGCTAAGAGGGGGGTTAAGAGCCTCCGAGCTGAGCTGGAGATAGCTCAAAAAGAGCACTTGGTCGAGCAGGTAAAAATATTTAAGGTTAGTAATGAAGAGATAAGCTTGGTGACTAACGATCGGAATCCGCAGGTCCAACAAAAAATCGATCAGATCGATCAACTGCGAGCTGAGATAGATGTTGTCAAGGACGAGACTGACGAATAGAGGGGCAAGATGGATCACCTGGCCTCGGAAAAAGAGGCTGCTCGGGCGCAACTGACTTCGGCTGAGGTCCAGCTTCGAACAGCAAAGGAAAAGGTCGAGGTGCAAGCCAAAAAGGTTGAAGAGCTCCAGTCTCGGCTAAGTTTGGCTGCCTCTGATCGAAAAATTATGGCCAAGGAACTTGAAACGGTCAAGTCAGCGGCCGCGGTGGTTAAAGCCGACACCGACGAGATGGTGGCCCAATATAAGACTGATGCCGAGGCGGTAGAGGACCGCTTGAAGGACATTATTGATTATGAGAAGTGACAGTCGCGAAGAAAGTCCCTCGAGGAGATTCATGCTCGGGGGTTCGATCTATCGGCCAAGAAGAAGAAGAAGAAGAAGAAGAAGAAGAAGAAGAAAAAGAAGAAGAGGGAGAAGTAGAAGGAGAAGAAGAAGAAGAAGAAGAAGAAGAAGAAGAAGAAGAAGAAGAAGAAGAAGAGGAGGAGGAGGAGGAGGAGGAGAAGAATAAGGAGGAAAATGAGAAGGAGGAGAAGGAGGAGGAGAAGAAGAAAGAGAAGAAGGAGAAGCAGAAGGAGAAGGAGAAGGAGAAGGAGGAGAAGAATAAGGTGAAGGAGAAGGAGGCGAAGAAGGAGAAGGAGAAGGAGGTGGAGAAGGAGAAGGAGGAGGAGGAGAAGGAGAAGGAGAAGAAGAAGAAGGAGGAGCAGAAGGAAAAGGAGAAGAAGAAGGAGAAAAATGAGAAGGAGAAGAAGGAGAAGGAGAAGGAGGAGAAGGAGAAGAATAAAGAGAAGAAGGAGAAGCAGAAGGAGAAGGAGAAGGAGAAGGAGGAGCAAAAGGAGGGGAAGGAGAAGGAGAAGGAGGATAAGAATAAGGTGAAGGAGAAGGAGGCGGAGAAGGAGAAGGAGAAGGAGAAGGAGGAGGGGGGGAGGAGAAGGAGAAGGAGAAGGAGAAGAAGAAGAAGAAGAAGGAGAAGGAGAAGGACAAGGAGGAGGAGGGGGAGAAGGAGAAGAAGGAGGAGGAGAAGAAGAAGAAGGAGGAGGAGGAGAAGAAGAAGAAGACTCTGAGGGTTCCGATGGACCCGAGGGTGGAGAAGACCATGCTATTTAGATGCATTTGTAAAAAATTTTGCTTTTTTGTTTTTTGTACTTGTGTACTTTTGTATTTTTGTTAAGACCATTGGCCTTTGTTTAAGACTGCATATAATATACAAGGCCTGTTTTTCCCTTCGACGGTTTAAGAATTTCGCTTTTCTTTGGTTTATAAGGAGAAGGATAAAGAGAAGGAGAAGAAGAAGAAGAAGAAGAAGAAGAAGAAGAAGAAGACTCTGAGGGTTCCGATGGACCCGGAGGTAGAGAAGACCAGGCTATTTAGACGCATTTGTAATTTTTTTGCTTTTTTGTTTTTTGTACTTGTGTACTTGTGTACTTTTGTATTTTTGTTAAGGACATTTGGCCTTTGTAAAGACTACATATAATATACAAGGCCTGCTTTTCCCTTCGACGGTTTAAGAATTTCGCTTTCTTTTGCTTTATTCATTATGTTTTGCAAAGATCGAAATGCCTTAGCATAAAATAGTTAAGTCATGTTCAGAGGTTCGAACAGGCCTTGCTTTAGACATTATTTTGTTTAAGGCATCATGGGGGTTCGGTATGACCAGAAATATTTTTCCCCAAAGTACTTATAATATTTTAGATTATAGTTTGCCGAAGGTAACCTTTAGAACCAGTTATAAAATATTAAAGGCCTTGTTTATTGTTTCGAGTCTCGGACGTCTCCGAGTCATTTTAACATGGTCGTAGCCTTTAGTTCGTGTGTTTCCCAGTGGGCTTGTTACCCCGAGTTATTCGGGCTTGCCTAAGATAATAGCTTCTGAATGGGGATAGTCCTAATAGGTCTTGTGCCATCGAGCTTTCTCAGCCCGAGCCGTCCGAGTTTGTTTTCGGATAGCAGTCCCTGATTGGGAGTGATCATTTGAACCCAGGTAAAGGTGACCCTTGGGCTCGATACCTCGAAGGGATAGGATGTAGGAAGTTCCTTAACAGAAAAAAAAAGAGAAATTCTTAAGGGACAAGATATTTATCCACAAGGTAGACACTTCTTTTTATTCTTGTGCGTAATGGTTACACATATGTACAAGTTTTGTGTCAAGGCTCAAGCAGTCTATACAGGAACGGTTCATTTGTATGTTTGGCCCTTACACTAAATCTTATCGATTGAGCCGAGACCATTCAATCATAAAGTTTCCTTCATTGTTAAAGTCGTTTATCCGAGGGTGATGCTCCCAGTGTTCGGGGCGAAGCATAGAGAGGCCTCGAATACTATTGTCGTGATTTTTGATACCGGTTCTTAACCAAACTTCAATTCTAAGTTAGCACGATTTACTGTTGCCTCATTAAAAACCTTGCCGGAAAACCCATTTGGGATAAAACCGGTTCAAGGAAAAAAGAGTGCAGCGCGTGCATTTAGGCCTAAATGTTGTATCGTTCTTTGATGATTGCCTGCAAGTGTTAGTTCGTAATGTAAATAAAAGGAAATGAATGAGATCGTACCTTAACAATAGTATCGCTTTAAGTGAGTTATGTTCTAGTTGTTTGGTAGTTGCTCACCGTTCATTGTTCCGAGCTCGTACGATCCTTTACTGGTGATCTCAATAATTTGATAAGGTCCTTCCCAGTTCGGCCCCATCTTTCCTTCATTTGGGTTCCGGGTGTTTAGTGTGACCTTTCTAAATACTAAGTCCCGGGCATTGAAGTGTCGAAGGTTGGACCTTCGATTGTAATATCTCTCGATCCACTATTTTCGAGCAGCCAACCGAAAAAGGGCTGCTTCGTTCCTTTCATCAAATAGATCTAGGCTCGTGTTCATAGCTTCGTCATTTGATTCCTTGGTTTCATATCGGATCATGAGACTTGATTCTCCGACTTCGACTGGTATTAGAGCTTCAGTGCAGTAAACCAGTGAGAATGGGGTAGCCCCGGTACTGGACTTCGAGGTTGTGCGGTATGCCCATAAGATTTCGGGCAGGATTTTCTTCCATTTTCCTTTGGCGTCGGTGAGTCTCTTCCTGAGGTTTTGGAGTATGGTTTTGTTGGTCGATTCTGCTTGTCCGTTCCCACTAGGGTGGTAGGGTGTTGATAGGATCCTTTTGATCTTATGATCTTCGAGAAACTTGCTAACTATGCTACTGATGAATTGTTTCCCGTTGTCGCACACGATCTCGGCCGGCATTCCGAACCGGCATATGATGTGGTCCCAAATGAAATCGATGACTTCCTTCTCCCTGACCTTTTCGTATGCCTGGGCTTCCACCCATTTAGAAAAATAGTCAGTCATAAACCATATAAATTAAGCCTTACCGGGTTCCCACGGAAGCGGGACAAACGATATACATTCCCCACTTCATGAACGGCCATGGTGACAAAACCGAATGCAGCAGCTCCCCGGGCTGATGAATCATCGGAGCGTGTCTTTGACATTCATCACATTTTCGTACGAACTCCTTCGTGTCCTTTTCCATATCGGTCAAGTAGTAGCCGACTCTGATCATTTTTTAACCAATGATTCGACACCTGAATGATTTCCACAGGTGCCTTCGTGGATTTCCCTCAAAAAGTTCTTGGTATCCCCTGGTCCTAGACATATCGCGCATGGGCCATCGAATGTTCATCTGAACAGGTTTCTGTCTTCGAACAGGCTAAATCGGGCTGCCTTTGTACGTAGGGCTCTTGATTCATTTGGATCCGACGACAATTTTCCGGTCTTCAGGTATTCTATATATTTATTTCTCCAGTCCCAAAGTTAGGCTCATTGAGTTAATCTCGGCATGGCCTTCTTCCACTACCGATCTCATAAGTTGTACCACTGCCCCCGAGTTGAACTCGTCGTCCTCGACCGACGACCCTAGATTAGTGAGGGCATCAACCTCACTATTTTTATCTCGAGGTATGTGTTGTAAAGTCCATTCTTTGAATCGATGTAATGTTACCTACAATTTATCCAGGTACCTTTGCATTCGTTCTTCCCTGACCTCGAATGTCCCATTAACTTGGTTTACCACAAGGAGGGATTCGCACTTGGCTTCAATTACCTCTGCCCCCAAGCTTTTGTCTAATTCGAGACCTGCAATCATGGCCTCATATTCGGCCTCATTGTTAGTCCATTTCACAGTCCTAATAGATTGTCTAACTATATTGCATATTGGTGACTTCAATACGATGCCAAGTCCAGACCCTTTTGCGTTTGAGGTGCCATCCGTAAAGAGGTTCCAAATCCCCGAGAAGGTTCCTAAGTTGATTGATAACTCTCTTTCGACCTCGGGTATTAGGGCCGGCGTAAAGTCGGCCACAAAGTCTGCCAAAATTTGAGACTTAATAGAAGTCTGGTATCGATATTCAATATTGTATCCACTAATTTCCATGACCCATTTGGCCAACCGGTGCGAGAGATCGGGCTAATGCATAACATTTCTCAATGGGTAAGTAATCACGACACATATGGGGTGACACTGGAAGTATGGTTTTAGCTTTCTAGAGGTGCTTAGTTTCGGCCTCACCTAGGGTCCTGCTAACATAGTAAATTTGAAATTGCGTACCTTACTCTTCCCGGACCAGGACTCCACTTACCGCTATCTCCGATACTGCCAAGTACAAGTATAGTTGTTCGTCTGTCTTCGACATGTGGATCAGCAGTGGGATAGATAGATACCTCTTGAGTTCCTCCAAGGCCCGTTGGCACTCTGGGGTCCATGAGAAGTTATTATTCTTCTTCAATAGTGTGAAGAACCGGTGGCTCTTGTCGGCGGACCTAGAAATGCATCGGCCCAGGGCGGGTATGCGCCCGATTAATCTTTGCACGACCTTCACGTTGTCCAAAACCGTGATATCTTCGATGGCTTTGATCTTGTCGGGGTTGATATCGATTCCCCGGTTGGATACCATGAATCTGAGGAATTTACCTAACCCAACTCCAAATGCACATTTCTCCGGGTTCAACTTCATATTGTATTTCTTCAATATGCTGAAGGTTTCCTACAAATGTTTTAAATAGTCCTCTGCTCGTAGGGACTTAACTAACATATCGTCAATATAAACCTCCATTTATTTTCCTATTTATTCCTCAAACATCCGATTTACTAGGTGTTAGTAAGTAGCACCGGCGTTTTTTAACCCGAAAGGCATCACGTTATAGCAGTAAGTGCCGTATTTAGTGATGGAAGAGGTTTTTTCCTCGTCACCTGGGTCCATCCGTATTTGGTTGCACCTGGAGGAGGCATCGAGAAAACTTAAGATCTCGTGTTCGGTCGTGGCATCGATCATGCGACCGATGTTGGGCAAAGGGAAAGAGTCCTTGGGACATGCCTTATTCACATCTTTATAGTCTACACACATTCTTAATTTATTACCATTTTTAGGGACTACCACTACGTTTGCTAACCAATCCGGGTATTTAACATCCCGAATGGAACCTATTTTAAGGAGTTTAGATACCTCATCCTTGATCAAAGCATGTTTGATCTCGGGTTGTGGTCTCCTCTTCTGCTTCACCGGATGGGATTTCGGGTCCAGGCTTAGCTTATGAGTTGTTATTTCTAGAGGGATCCATGTTATGTCAAGGTGGGACTAAGCGAAATAATCTATGTTAGCTATAAGAAACTAAATGAGTTTTTTCCTGAGTTCGGGATTTAACCCCGTGCCCAGGTATACCTTTTGATCAGGTAGGTGCTCGACCAATATGACCTGTTACAGCTCCTCGACCGTCGATTTAGTGGCGTCGGAATTATCGGGGGCTATAAAAGACCTTGGTACCCCGTAATCATAATCATCGTCTTCATCAGTTCCCTGTTTATCCAGTTGGGTCGGAGTTGGTGTCGGTAATTGCTATTTAGTTTCTGTCTTTGTGACCGAACTCGGCCCCTTTGTCGTTGCAAGTGCTGATATCGGAATCGCCTCTTCGACCACAAATATCTCCTTTGCGGCTGGCAGTTCTCCATAGATTGTTTTAATTCCGTCTGGTATTGGGAATTTTAACACTTGGTGCAGAGTTGAGGGTACTGCCCTCATGTTGTGGATCCATGGCCTTACGAACAAAGCATTGTACCTCATGTCTCTTCGATTTTGTCACGACCCCAAATTCTTTCCGTAGGATGTCGTGATGGCACCAAGTCACTAAGACGAGGTAAGCCTATTAATGCGAAAATAAAAATAGAAATCTAAAATAAATGCACTGCAATTCAAATAATTGCAACTCCTAAAACCCGGTAGAAATAAGTCACAAGCTTCTAAGAACTAATCCTCAATGTATCTATATATCAGGGTCTAAGAAAAATAAGGAAGCGACATAATAACAATAGAAGGGGACTCCGGAGTCTGCGGACGCTGGCAGATATACCTCGAAGTGTCCGTACACAGGTAGCTCACTGATGTCTGGACTGGTAAAATATACCTGAATTTGCACAAAAAGATGTGCAGAAGTGTAGTATGAGTACACCATAGTGGTACCCAGTAAGTGCCAAGCCTAACCTCGGTAGAGTAATGCCGAGGTCAGGTTAGGCCCTACTGGAATAATAAAAGACAAGGTAAAATGTTTAACAATATAATAAAAATGAAATGACAATAGAATTAAACCAAGTAAGTAGTATGTCACCAATTAACTACGCAAAATAATGGCAAATAATACCTCGTGACAACAAAACAGAATTCTTTTCAACTTTAAGAAAATTACAACAATAATCAAAGGCAATTGCGGCCATAAATCAATATCAACAAGGGCACTCCCGAGGTATCGCCTCGTAGTCCTAAATCATAAATAAATTCACAATATCTCATTTCCTTATATCACCGCGGGAGACTTTAAAGAAAATATTTTTCTGAAATAGCACCCTGCGTTTTAGTCACCCTTATCACACCGCATGACTTCTAGTAGTTCCTCTACTAGCCACGCGTATCAAGCCACCCTTATCTTACCACATGCATTTCTACACCTCGACCTTATACCACCGCATGCGTATCAATATCACAATATATCATAATTTATACCTCAAGTGCCCAAATAATTCAACTTGCCAAAATAAATCAGCAACAATATTTTTCCACGAAAAAGAGTTCACGGATCATGCCAAAATAAATCAATAATAATATTTTTTCACAATAAAGAGCTCACGGCTCCATCACAATGAGTACGAAAATCTCACAAAAAATTCAGCAAAAATAATATTTCACAAATTTAACACCTCGTTTAAATATCAAATTTTAAAATTTAAAATACTTCATTTTTAATAATATTTAAATTAAAGAAATTCCACCTTCAAATAATGCACAAAATAAAAGAAACCAAGTTTCAGCTAAACAGGTAAAAACAATTAGCAAGTGAAAGTCAAGAAAATTTAAAGTATATAAATCAGATCAATGATGAAGAATATAACAAGATAAAATAATTTAATTAATATGCAACATTGATCTACACAATTTAAAAATATAATCTTTCACATTTAGCCCGTGTACACACTCTTCACCTCGTGTATACGACTTCCAACACATTACAATTATCACATCAATACCAATCCTAGGGAAACTTTCTCTCACACAAGGTTAGACAAGTCACTTACCTCGACTTGCTCCAATTTAATCTACGAGTAGGCCTTTTCCTCGATTATTCAACTCTGAATGGCTCGAATCTAACCAAAAAAATTAGATACAGTCAACAAAAATTATAGGAATCAATTTCACAAGAAAAAACTATATTTTTCAATAAAATCCGAAATTAACTCAAAAATCGCCTGTGGGGCCCACATCTCGAAATCCGACGAAACTCACAAAGTCCGAAAACACATTCAATTACGAGTCCAATCATACCAGTTTCACTCAAATCTGACTCCGAATCGACACCGAAATCTCAAAAATTCATTTCTATGAGATTTCTAAAAATTTCCCAAATATCAATCTCAAAACACTAATTGAATGGTGAAAACAATAATATATTCGTGTATATTGACCAAATCCGAGTTAGAATCACTTACCCCAATATTTTTTCTTGAAAATCTATCAAAAATCGCCTCTACTCAAGCTCCAATTTGTCAAAAATGGCGAATGTGATGAAGTCCCCTGCTTTCGATCATGGCCTCTATCATGGCCCTCGATCCTAGGCCTCTATCATGGCCCTCGATCATGGCCCTCGATCCTGGGCCTCGATCCTGGGCTCGATCCTGGTCATCGATCATGGCTTCGATCCTGGGCCTTCGATCCTCGGCCTGGATCCCCGGCCTTCGATCTTGGCCTCAATTCTCGGCTCGATTTCTGGCTCGAATTCTGCGCTCAATTTTTCTGCATTTCCAGCAGAAATATTGCAGCAGCTTCTGCAGCAACTGTTTAGGTCCAACTTATGACCCGTTAACTATCCGAAACTCACCGAGGCCCTCGGGACCTCAACCAAATGCACCAACAAGTCCTAAAACATCATACGGACTTAGTAGAAGCCTCAAATCACATCAAATAACGCTAAAATTACAAATCACATCCCAATTCAAGCTTAATGAAACTTAAGAATTTCCAACTTCTACATTCGATGCCGAAACCTATCAAATCAAGTCCGGTTGACCTCAAATTTTGCACACAAGTCACAAATGACATAACAGAGCTATGAAAATTTTCGAAACTTGATTCCGATCCCGATATCAAAAAGTCAACTCCCCGGTCAAACTTCCAAACTTAAATTCCTAATTTAGCCATTTCAAGTCTAATTTCACTACGGAGTTCCAAATAAAATTCTGATCATGTTCCTATGTCCAAAATCACCATACGAAGCTGTTGGAATTATCAAAATTCTATTTCGGGGTTGTTTACACATAGGTCGACATCCAGTCAACCTTTTCAACTTAAGTTTTAAACTTTGGAACGAAGTGTTCCAATTCATTCTAAAAACCTCATCGGACCTAAACAAATTACTCCGGCAAGTCATATATCAGTTATAAAGTACAAAATGAGCAGTAAATAGGGAAACAGGGCTACAACTTTTAAAACAACTGGTCGGGTCGTTACATCCTCCCCCCTTAAACAAACGTTCATCCTCGAACGGGTTTAGAATTATACCTTGAGTCTCAAATAGGTGTAGATATTTGTTCTGCATCTCCCGCTCAGTCTCCCAAGTAGCTTCTCCTTCTAGTTGGCCTCTCCACTACACCTTCACGGAAGCAATGTTCTTTGACCTCAGATTTTGAACTTGCTTGTCCAAAACAACTAATGGTTCCTCAACATAAGATAGATCCTTGTCCAACAGAACTGAACTAAAGTTTAACACTTGAGACGGATCGTCGTGATACTTCTGGAGCATGGAAACATGGAATACTGGATGAACTGCAGAGAGACTAGGTGGCAGTTCAAGTCTGTAAGCCACCTCTCCAACTCTCTCAAGAATCTCAAAAGCCAATATACCTTGGGCTCAACTTGCCCTTATTCCCGAACCTCATCACACCCTTCATAGGCGAAACCCTGAGTAAGACCCGCTCACCAACGATGAATGCAACATCACGAACCTTTTGATCCGCATAACTCTTTTGTCTAGATTGGGTTGTACGAAGTCGATCCTGAATCAATTTAACCTTTTCCAAAGCATCTTGAACCAAGTCTGTACCCAATAGTCTAGCTTTACCCGGTTCGAACCAACCCACTAGAGATCGGCACCGCCTACCATACAAGGCCTCATACGGAGCCATCTGAATGCTCGACTGGTAACTATTGTTGTAAGCAAACTCCACAAGTGGTAAGAACTGATCCCAAGCACCCCCAAAATCTATCACACACGCACAAAGCATATCCTCCAGTATCTAAATAGTGCGTTCTGACTGTCCATCCGTCTGAGGGTGAAATGTTGTACTTAACTCTACCCGAGTACCCAACTCACGTTGTACAGCCCTCCAAAACCGTGATGTAAACAGCGTACCCTGGTTGATGATAGATATCGGTACGTCGTGAAGTTTGACAATCTCGTGAATATAGATTCGAGCCAACTGCTCGGAAGAGTAGGTAGTCATCACAGGAATGAAATGAGCTGACTTGGTCAGCCTATCTACAATCACCCAAACTGAATCAAACTTTTCGCTGAGTCGGTGGAAGTCCAACCACGAAATCAATAGTGATCCGCTCCCATTTCCACTCCGGAATTTCTAACTTCTGAAGCAATCCAGCTGGCCGCTAATGCTCATATTTTACCTGCTGATAATTGAGACACCGAGCTGCATACTCCACTATGTCTTTCTTCATCCGTATCCACCAATAATGTTGTCTTAGGTCCTGATACATCTTTGTAGCGTCCGAATGAATGGAGTACCGCGAACTGTGAGCCTTTTGGAGAATCAACTCACACAAACTAACTACATTAGGCACACATAGCCTGCCCTGCATCCATAATACACCGTCATCTCCAATAGTGACCTCCTTGGCGTCACCGTGCTGAACTGTGTCCTTAAGGACAAACATATGGGGGTCATCATACTAACGCTCCCTGATACGATCATACAGAGAGGACTGAGAAACCACACAAGCCAAAACTCGACTCGGCTCGAAAATATCCAATCTGACAAACTGGTTGACCAAGGCCTGAACATCCAAGGCTAAAGGCGTTTCTGCTACCGTAAATATGCTAAGCTGCCCTAACTCTCCGCCTTACGACTCAAGGCATCGACCACTACATTGGCCTTCCCATGATGATAGAGAATTGTGATATCATAATCCTTAAGCAACTCCAACCATCTCCTCTGCCGCAAATTAAGATCCTTCTATTTAAACAGATATTGTAGACTCAGGTGATCGGTGTAGACCTCACAATGGACACCGTACAAATAATGCCACCAAATCTTCAAGACATGAACAATAGCTGCTAACTCAAGGTCGTGGACATGATAATTCTTCTCATGAACCTTTAACTGTCTGGACGCATAGGCAATCACCCTACCGTCTTGCATCAATACTGCACCGAGACCAATACGTGATGCATCACAATACACAATATAAAACCCTGAACCTGTAGGTAATACCAATACTGGGGTTGTAGTCAAAGATGTCTTGAGATTTTGGAAGCTCTCCTCACATTCCTCGGTCCACCTGAACGGAGCACCCTTCTGGGTAAATTTGGTCATAGGTGCAACAATAGAAGAGAAACCCTCTACAAATCGGCGATAATACCCTGCCAAACCAAGGAAAATCCATATCTCCATAGCTGAGGACGGTTTGGACCAACTCTGCACTGCTTCAATCTTCTTCGGATCTTCCTTGATCCCCTCGCACGAAACTATATGACCCAAAATTCCCACTTAATCAAGCTAAAATTCACACTTTGAAAATTTTGCATATAACTTCTTTTCTCTCAAAGTCTGAAGCACAACCCTCAGGTGCTGCTCATGATCTTCCCAACTCCGGGAATACATCAGAATGTCATCAATAAACATAATGATGAAAGAATCAAGATAGGGCTGAAATACACTATTCATTAAGTGCATAAATGTTGGCGTTGGTTAGCCCAAATGACATTACAAAGAACTCATAATGACTATACCAAGTCCTAAAGGTAGTCTTCGGGATATCTGGTTCCCGAATCTTCAACTGATGATAGCCTGAACGCAAGTCGATCTTAGAGAACACTCTGGCTCCCTGAAGCTGATCAAATAGACCATCAATACGTGGCAATGGATATCTGTTCTTCACTGTAACCTTGTTCAGCTGGCGGTAATCAATACACATCCACATAGAACCATCCTTCCTTTTCACAAATAAGACACGAGCACCCCAAGGCAATACACTGGGCCTTTTAATTCTTTTAACTCTGCTGGGGCCATACGATATGGTGAAATAGAAATGGGCTGAGTGCCCGATAACAAATCAATGCCAAAATCAATATCCTTGTCGGGTGGCATACCTGGAAGATCCGCTAGAAATACATCAGAAAAATCCCTTACTATAGGAACTGACTCCACGGTAGGAGTACCAACACTAACATCTCTCACATAAGCCAGATAGGCATCACACCCCTTCTCAACCATTTGTTGAGCTTTAAGAAATGAAACAACTCTTCTAGGGACATGATCCAAGGTACCTCTCCACTTTAGTTATGGTAGACCTGGCATATCCAAAGTCACCATCTTGGTGTAACGATCAAGAATAGCGTGATAGGGCGATAACCAGTCCATGCCCAAAATAATATCGAAATCCATCATACTGAGCAATAATAAATCAGCTATGGTCTCAAAACCACTGATAACAATTAAACACGACCGATACACGCAGTCCACAATAATAGATTCACCCATAGGTGTAGATACATAAATAGAAGAACTCAAGGAATCACGGGATACGCCCAAATATGGGGTAAAATAAGATGACACATAAGAATAAGTGGAGCCTGGATCAAACAAGACTGATGCATCTCTATGACAAACCGGAATAATACATGTGATAACAGTATCGGATGCAACGGCCTCTATCCTAGCAGGAAGGGCAAAATATCTGGCATGGCCTCCCCCTCTAGGGCGACCTCCACCTCTAGTTGGCTTTGCAGGTGGGGTGGCAACTGGTGTAGTAATCATTGCCTGAGAAGCCCGAGGGCCCTATGGAATAGGTGGGGCCTGAGAAATCTGTGGATGTGAACCCCTCCTAAGTCTGAGGCAATCCCTCATGATATGACGAGTGTCACCACACTTAAAATAAGCCCTCAGTGGATGTGGCTACTGGGACTGGCTCGGGCCTGATCGACTAGACTGCCCGCTGAAGGTACCCCATACAGGAGGTACAGAAGACACTGGCGGTGCATAATATGGAACCTGAGGTCTGGGAATAGTCGGAATACCACTGGAAGCTGGAAGTGCTAAATGAATAGGTATGCTCACATAACCTCTACAATGACGGGTTGCAGCTGGGGCACGAGAATTATTATATATGCTAGAATCTCGGGGTCTCTTAGCTTCCCTCTCTTCTTTCTCCCGAGTCCGCATACTTTCCAATCTCCTAGAAATTGACACCACCTGTTGGTATGTGATGTCCATCTCTATCTCTCAGGCCATACTTAATCTGATACTAGGGTGCAGACCCTTAATAAATCTATGAACCCGTTCTCCAATAGTAGCAACTAAGGCTGGTGCATGCCTAGCCAAATCATTCAATCAGACCGCATACTCTGACACGGTCATTGAACCTTGCCGCAACTACTCAAACTCTGCATGCCATGCATCTCTAAGACTCTGAGGAACATACTTCATCAAGAACATATATGATAATTGAGTCCAAGTGAGTGTAGCTGCTTCAGCCAGACTATCCAACTCATATGTCCGCCACCACTGGTAGGCCGCTCCTCTAAGCTGGAATACCATGAAAGAAACTCCACTTGAATCCACAATATCCATGGTACGGAGGATACAATGACATTCTTCCATAAATCCTGAGCATCCTCTGAAGCTAAACCGCTGAATGTGGGAGGGTGGTACTTCTTGTACCTCTCGAGCCTGAGCTGCTCCCCCTCTGAAACTGTTGTCCTAACCTCAGGCCGAACTGGAACAAATGGCTGCACTAGTATACCCTCGGGGGCATGGTCAACTTGTGCTCGTGGCTCGGGAGTACGGGCGGTGGGAGTCTGTGCTCCTCCCCCGGCCTGAGATGTGGCAGGAGCAAGTGGAATCAACCCTGCCTGAGCTAGAGTGCCAAACATGCTCAAAAACTGGGCAAGAGTCGCCTGAAGTGCAGGAGTGGTAACAGGCGTCCCAAGTGCCTGTTCTCCAACTGGAGCTACTTGTGATTCATCTGAAGCAGCTCGTGCGGGTGCTCTGGATGCCCCGCGTGGTCTTCCTCGGCATCTGGCTCGACCTCTGCCCCGACCCCGGTCTTTCGCTGCTCCAACATGGGGCACATGTGTCTGATTATCGGATCTAACTGTGCGTGTCCTCATTATCTGTGAGAGTATAGAAAGACAATGGTTTAAAATTTTAAAGTCAGTAAATGTGCACGATAAAGAATCAAAGAAGTGAATATTTCCTAACAGTTCCATAGCCTCCCGAAGATAAGTACAGACGTTTCCGTACTGATCCGCGAGACTCTACTAAACCTGCTTGTGACTCATAACACCTATGAACCTAGAGCTCTGATACCAACTTTTCACGACCCCAAATTCCCTTTGTAGGATGTCGTGATGGCACCTAGTCTCTAAGACTAGGTAAGCCTATCAATACGGAAATAACAATAGAAATCTAGAATAAATGCACTGCAATTCAAATAATTACAACTCCCAAAACCTGGTAGAAATAAGTTACAAGCTTCTAAGAATTTATCCTCAATGTATCTATATATCATGGTCTAAGGAAAATAAGGAAGCGGCATAATAACAATAGAAGGGGACTCCGGAGTCTGCGGACGCTGGCAGATATACCTCGAAGTCTCCGTACACAGGTAGCTCACTGAGGTCTGGACTGGTAAGATATACCTGGATCTGCACAAAAAGATTTGCAGAAGCATAGTATGAGTATACCACAGCGGTACCCAATAAGTGCCAAGCCTAACCTCGGTAGAGTAGTGACGAGGTCAGGTTAGGCCCTGCTGGAATAATAAAAGACAAGGTAAAATATTTAACAATATAATAAAAATGAAATGACAATAGAATTGAACCAAGTAAGTAGTATGTTACCAATTAATTAAGCAAAATAATGACAAATAATACCTCGTGGCAACAAAACAGAATTCTTTGCAACTTTAAGAAAATCACAACAATAATCAAAGGCAACTGCAGTCATAAATCAATATCAACAAGGGCACTCCCGAGGTAATGCCTCGTAGTCCCAAATCATAAATAAATTCACAATATCTCATTTCCTTATATCACCGTCGGAGCTTTCATAATTTATTTTAAAGAAAATATTTTTTCCGAAATAGCACCCCACGTTTTAGCCACCCTTATCACACTGCATGACTTCTAGTAGTTCCCCAACTAGCCACGCGTATCAAGCCACCCTTATCTCACCGCATGCGTTTCAACACCCAGACCTTATACCACCGCATGCGTATCAATATCACAATATATCACAATTTGCACCTCAAGTGCCCAAATAATTCAACTTGCCAAAATAAATCAACAATATTTTTCCACGATAAAGAGCTCACGGCTCATGCCAAAATAAATCAACAATAATATTTTTATACAATAAAGAGCTCACGGCTCAATCACAATAAGTACGAAAATCTCACAAAATATTCAACAAAAATAATATTTCATAAATTTAACACCTTGTATAAATATCAAATTTTTAAATGTAAAATACTTTATTTTTAATAATATTTAAATTGAAGAAATTCCACCTTCAAATAATGCACAGAATAAAAGAAACAAAGTTTCAGCTAAATAGGTAAAAACAATTAGCAGGTGAAAGTCAAGCAAATTTAAAGTATATAAATCAGATCAATGATGAAGAATATAACAAGATAAAATAATTTAATTAATATGCAACAGTGATCTACATAATTTAAAAACATAATCTTTCATATTTAGCCTGTGTACACACTCGTTACCTCGTGTACACGACTTTCAACACATTATAATTATCACATCAATACCAATCCTAGGGGAAATTTCCCTCACACAAGGTTAGACAAGTCACTTACCTCGACTTGCTCCAATTTAATTCACTAGTAGTCATTTCCCTCGATTATCCAACTCTGAATGGCTCGAATCTAACCAAAATAATTTGATACAGTCAACAAAAATTATAGGAATCAATTTCACAAGAAAATACTACATTTTTCAATAAAAACCGAAATTAGCTCAAAAATCGCATGTGGGGCCCACGTCTCGAAATCAGGTGAAACTCACAAAACCCGATAACCCATTCATTTACGAGTCTAACCATACCAGTTTCACTCAAATCCGACTCCGAATCGACACCGAAATCTCAAAAATTCGTTTCTATGAGATTTCTAAAATTTCCCAAATATCAATCTCAACACTAATTAAATGGTGAAAACAATGATATATTCGTGTATATTGACCAAATCCAAGTAAGAATCACTTACCCTAATATTTTTCCTTGAAAATCTATTAAAAAATGCCTCTACTCAAGCTCCAATTTGTCAAAAGTGGCGAATGGGACGAAGTCCTCTTCTTTATAATTTACAGATATGTCCAGACTGCCTTCGATCCTGGCCCTCGATCATGGCCCTCGATCATGGCTTCGAGCATGGCTCTCGATCATGGGCTTGATCATGGGCTCGATCCTGGTCCTCGATCATAACCTTCGATCATGGCTTCGATCTTGGGCCTTCGATCCTCGGCCTTCGATCTCGGCCTCGATTCTCAGCTCGATTTCTGGGCTTGATTTTTTTGCATTTCCAGCAGAAATATTGCAGCAGCTGTTTAGGTCCAACTTATGACCCGTTAACTATCCGAAACTCACCCGAAGCCCTCGGGACCTCAACCAAATACACCAAAAAGTCCTAAAACATCATACTGACTTAGTCTAAGCCTCAAATCACACCAAATAATGCTAAAATCACAAATCATACCCCAATTCAAGCTTAATGAAACTTAAAAATTTCCAACTTCTACATTCGATGCCGAAACCTATCAAATCAAGTCTGATTGACCTCAAATTTTGCACACAAGTCACAAATGATATAATGGAGCTATGAAAATTTTCAGAACTGGATTCGGATCCTGATATCAAAAAGTCAACTCCCCAGTCAAACTTCCAAACTTAAATTCCTATTTTAGACATTTATAAAGTACAAAATGAGCAGTAAATAGGGAAACATGGCTACAACTTTTAAAATGACTGGCTGAGTCGTTACAAATTACATAAAACTTAGCTTCCTGGATGGTCCCGACAGTGTTCACCGGTAATGTTATCTCACCCTTAGTGGTTTCATATGCCATGTTGAATCCATTTAGAACTCGGACTGCAGGCACGATTTGATCTAGTAGACCGAGCTGCTCCACGACCCTCTATCAGATGATGTTGGACGAGCTACCTGGATCAATTAACACACGTTTAACTCGAATTTTATATACGAGTACAAATATTACCAGTACATCATTGTGGGGATGCACGATCCCTTCCGCGACCTCATCATTGAAAGATAAGGTTCCTTCCGGTATCTAATCTCGAGTTCGTTTCTCCCTCGTGATGGACACTTTGGTGCGTTTCAATATCGGCCCCTGAGGGACATCGACCCCACCAATGATCACGTTAATGACGTGTTGAGGTTTTTCTTGTTTGGTATGTTTGTTAGAATACCTATTCCTAAAATGATTCTTGGCTCGGTTGCTCAGGAATTCTCGAAGATGCCCGCTGTTGAATAGTCGGGCTACTTCATCTCTCAACTATCGGCAATCCTCTGTTTTGTGGCTGTGAGTGCCGTGATATTTACATATCTGGTTAGGATCCCTTTGGGTTTGATCACATTCTAGAGGTCGAGTCTATTTGGTATCTTTGATGCGTCTGATAGCTGATACAATAGCGGCAACATAGAAATTAAAGTTGTATTTCGATAACCTCGGTGCTTCTTTAGGCCCGATGAACCTATCGAAGCTGTTTTTGCTCATGAGTCCCCGATTTCTCTAACCTCGGTCACTTCTTATTTTGTTTCTCATAGAGTTCCGCCCAGACCCACTACTTCTTCGATCTTCATTACACGGATGGTACTCCCTGTTTGTTCTCGGTTCACGATCGATGTCTCTCTTAACTCTGTCGATATTTTCGACGGGATAAACAGACCCCGAAGGGGCCCCAAGTTAATCATCTTCCACTATGATCTTCGATTGATACCGATTATGCACGTCGGCCCAAGTAACAGCCGGATATTCTATCAGGTTATGTTTCAACTACTGTGAAGCCATCGAGCTTCGAACATTGAGACCTTGGGTGAAATCCTGAATGGCCCAATCATCGGGGACATATGGCAGGTCCATTCATTCTATTTAAAACCGGGACACGAACTCTATGAGCATCTCGTTATCCTTCTGTTTTATTTTGAAAAGGTCTAATTTTTTGGTTTCGACCTTGATGGCCCCGACGTGTGCTTTCACGAAAGAATCCGCAAGCATAGCAAATGAATCAATAGAATTAGGAGGTAAGTTGTGATACCATATCATAGCCCATTTTGACAGGGTCTCTCCGAACTTCTTCAATAGGACAGACTCGATCTCATCATCCTCCAAGTCGTTTCCTTTGATGGCACATGTATAAGAGGTTACACACTCATATGGGTCGGAATTTCTTAGGGATCAACTTCGGAGCCGCGCTCGGAGGAAAAGGTTTTTGCACGAACTTCTTGAAATCCAGGCCTTTCAATATTGGCGGTGCTCTTGGGATTTGGTCTACCCTGGAATTGTAGGTTTTCACCTTTTTGTCATTAGCTTCAATTTTCTTCTCCCCTGATTCTATCCGTTTTGTTAGCTCTTCGAGCATCTTTATGATCTCGGGGTTAGCCCCCGATTCATCTTCATTTGACCTTTCTGCGACCGGTTTATCCCTGCGGGTGACTTCCCGGGGTGTATTGGGTCCAACCCTGCTTGGTGCACGGCTTTGATTCTGTAACTGAGCTATCGCCGCCTATTGAGCATGCAACATTTCGAAGATCACGCGTAAACGGATCCCGTCTCCTCTAATTTTTTGTGTGTTTTGAGTTGCCTGTCGGGATCTACTACAGACGCTATTCTCGGGGTCGGTAGGCAAGTTTCTGTCGATAGCCACATCTGAATTAGTGTCAATTGGGTCCGCGATCGGAATTCCTATAGGATCAACAGGCGGTACCTCGTCACCGCCGCTATGTTGGTATTTTTCCCGTGATGGCTGGACTCGTTATCAACATATAGGAGTGTTGATTGAGAGTTCGACATTTTGAGTTTTAACCTGAAATTAAAGACACTTCAAAGAACAAGTGTAAAGTAGTGTGTGTTATGGAGATTTGTATCAAATAACCACTATTATCTGTAGCCCCACGGTGGGCGCCAAACTGTTTACACTCAAAATCGGATAACAATTGAATTTGTAAGTGATTTTAAGGATACGTGGGCTAACTTAACACAAAACGATAAATTAAAATGTAATTGAAATAAATAATGATAAAGTAAATGCGAACCACGCGAATTGAATGATTTTAGCCTTGGGAAGTTAATCACCCTCGAATCAGGTATGCTATGATTGGTGCCAGGATACAGAAGAACTAGAGCTTTTAAAATAATTATGATATATAGCTTTGGAATGCGTGTTTATAATTTGTTCAATGAATTATGAGATCCCCCTTTATATAGTAGAGGAGTCCTACTTTAGGTACAATTCTATAAAAGGTAAAAAAAGAATCCCTTGATTTGATGATTGCCGGTGCCTTATTGATACGTGCCGAGATTTCCGCCGTAATATTCGACCGGTCACGGATATTTCAGTCTACTGTTGGTTATGCTAATAACGTTTCTTCGAGCTCGATCGGGGCTAAGGTCGACTCCGGGATTACGGACTCAATGTTCTCGAAGGCAGGCGTTATGACCCCGATTTCTAGCTCGGTGGGATTCAGGGTCGATCTTCAGTCTTTGGTTGTCATGTTCCTAACCTGTCATGTCGTAGGTGAGCTCGATTTCGACCGTACACAATGTCCTAAATATGTAGTTCGTCAGACTGCTTTAGTGCATTTGGACCATCGGCTCAAAGCAAACATGCAATTTTCACAATGAGATTAAAGGGTAAAAATTTTCATTTGAGTTTGGTTTCAAACTAGACTATCAAAGCTCTTCACAAAATTACGGTAACAAAACTTGCAAAGTAGAGAGAAAGCATATAAAAGGGGTAATTATGAAAGTCATCGCACTCCATACTGGACCTAAATGCTCAAATAGATTATGAAAGCGAGGTTACGTATTAACTTAAAGGATGAATAAAACGTGAGAAGCAGAAAATGTTTCGGCTTCCTGTTGGGCCAAACTCCATGGGCCATGGGCCAGCTTTGGCTACATTGGAAAAACGACAAATATACGACACTTTTTTTGTTTGATTTTTAAACCTCCGATAACAGAAGTGTTGAGAAAATAGCCCGCGCCAAATGATAAAGCACGCTCGCCAAAAAATTCAGCAAATTATATGATTGTCAGAATTTGTGTCAAAATTTTGACGATCATCAGAAATTTTCAGCACTGTGGTTGATTTCTGGTTTTTCAAAATTCCAAAATTCGGATTACCATGTTTTAAAATTCTGGTCAGAAACTATATTTTTTAATGGGGTCAAAATTTAAACGGAGGTCTTAAAAAAATATATCCTTTCTAGGCTACATTAGGTAAAAATTACACGGGGCGTCCTATTTAGTCGCCCCCATTTAACTTATACCCATATTTTTTAAATTCTTTAACCTATACCCTAATTTTGACAATTTCAGATGCCTCCTCTTCTTCCTCTTGACCTATGCGCTCCTTTCTTCCTCCTCTTCTTTTCCTCTTCTTCTTTTCTCTCTCAAACACATGAGACTTTGTATAAGTATTATTGATTGGATCTGTAAAAATTTTATTAAATCTTATCAACTACCATATTCTATGTTGAAGGACGAGTAAATAAAACTCCACAAACTGATTAAAGTAGGTGTGATTTGTGTCTTTCCCTGATCCATCCTTCTTAAACATACAACAACTACTGACTACTACATGTCATCTCTTCCAAGTTACCTGCCACAAGAATGGCACATGCATGTGAAATTTATTATACACAATAGTTGCTCTCGCGATCTCTTGGAATTAGCTTACCCCTTGCTTTATGATATCATCCGCAGGAAAAACGACAGAAAAAGGGCTACAGAACTGAAAAATAAAAGGTAGGAAAAATAACTTCAGAACATTATCAAAAAAATCAGTTAAAACTTCAGTACAATTTAGTTTAAGTTATATTTTAAAGCCATCTAACTTCAAAGAAAGGTAGAATACAACTTCAGCTCTAAGACCACTGAAGTTTAGCAAATATAAAACAAAAACTTCAGTTCCTAGAATGCTGAAATTCAGCAAATACAAAACAAAATTTCAGCTCCTAGAATGCTGAAGTTCAGCAATTACAAAACAAAACTTCAGCTCCTAGAATGCTGAAGTTTAGCTATTACAAAATAAAAACTTCAGTCAAAATATGTCGTAGTTTTATTGAACTGAAGTTTGCCATTACACTAAGAACTGAAGTTTGCGTGATTGCCTTTGCAAGTCAGGTCAAACTTCAGGCAAAAATATTTGAAGTTTTGCTTTGATAAGGCTACACTTCAGGCAAAACATTCTGAAGTTCAAACTTCAGACATAAATTTTTGCTACTTCAGGCCCGTATGCTTGAAGTTACCCGAAAAGTGGGTACACTTGTAATTTATTTTGCAAAGCGAGTATAAGTTAAAATGTGACCAAAAAACTGAGTATAAATACAAATCCCTCTACGTTAGTTATACCTGGAAATTTAACCCACTCATTCTGACCCATAGTATATTTCTATGGGGACAGAGTTGACCTTTCGCTTAGAGTGAAAGGCCCAGTGCTGCTTATTGTTTGGTCGGATTGTAATATGACACAATCAATTTTTAGTACATATTTTATTCAAAAAATTAACTATCTAAACAGGCGCGTAGCTATAATTTTTTGTATCTTCAGCATTAGATTTAGTTGCAAATACCTTTTTACTTCTATTTATTTCAAAATGTATATGCTTAACTTAGATTATACGGACTAAAAATTTAAATAGCTGTAGTTGTTAACAAGTGTCACCTAATTCCACCTGATGTAGAAAAGCTCAAGCTAAATAGGATGGAAGTTCAAAAGGAATTTTGGGAGAGGGTGGAAAAGGAGATCAATATGCAACATGGTCCAAAACCTTTTCGGGACGAATTTGGCCATAAGCATTTGAATCCGAACCTAAAGCTATTTGTTCCGAACCTAAACTGATACGACGTATTTAACATCTTTAGATGAAACTATTTACATATTTAAATGTTGATACTAGAGTAGAAAGACATTTTAAATCGCTATTTCATCGAACGAAATATATCTACTTAACTAAAAAAAAAAAATCATGTTTTTGATAAATAAATAAATTTGTTTCACTCTTAAAAAAGCTTTTACCACTTGGTAAGCTTCCTGTCTTCCACATTTAAGGTGGAGGGTTCAGTTGTCATTACTCATTAGCAGTGTAGCATCCCCTCCTCCTTTTTCCCTAATAGGTTTTGTTAGTTTTCGTTTTCCTCTATACCCATAACAGATAGAAAGCAAAAATTGAAATGAAATATAAGGAAAGGACACATGTTCATCACTGTTACTGCTAGTTATTATCATTTAAAACAAAGACAGGGCCACCAACCAAAATGAAGACAATTAGTGGGAATTGTTTACAGATTCTTGAATCGTGCAGTCTGCAGATTATCTGTCAAAATTGACTCCGCTTTTGCAATAAGAAAAATAATTATTGCAAAGATCTTATTAAATAGGAGAATTGGCCCATTCCAATAATTTTCATAACAGAGAAAGCAAAATCTAGTTATGAACATGTTAGTATCCAATTGTTTCGACAATAGAAAAAGTACTTTCAACTTTCTGCAAATGCCACAACAATTCATGCCTCGTGCAAGACTGTTTAGAAGTCGCAATGACAGCAACAACCAGAATAGAAAGCAAATAGTAAGAATTATGAATTTTGGGACCCATTTCATAGAATACAAGGTCAAGCCCATTTCATATTGGTCCATTAATTCCACAAAATAGAAGCCCACCCCAATGCAGTGCTCATTGACCTGGGTCACTGACTTCTACTTTCTTTTTATTATAATAATGACACCTCGAAAAAGGAGGAATTCTTTTTCATAATAAATGAAAATTCTATAAAAAAAAGTGACTTATAAAATTAATTATGCCATGTTACAAACTTACTTAAAGAGCTGATCTGTGTGAAATGAATTAAAATTATCAACAGACTTACTACAAATTAATTTGTGTTGATTCGATTTATCCATTACAGAATGGAGTATCAAAACCCATTCCGGTTATGAATAAGTGGCGGCTCAACGATATAGGTAGTCTAAAGCCAAAGCTCAATAAGTGGCCTTAAATTTATTTAATAAAATTTAATTTTTTTATTTTTCTTTTTCTAACGATGATATACCGACCATCTTGTACGTACATTGCTCATTCATTCATTTATTCATTTATCTGCTAGCTCTCACTAATTGCAAATTTTTTTGATACATCTTCTTACTAAGACTTAGATAATGTTTTTATAAGAAATATATATTGATGATAAGTTAATATTTTTATAAATTCTCCTAATCCAATAATTACAATTTTGTACCACTAAATAGATATCAGTATAATTTCATACATAATTAAAATAGTTCAAGTCTATTTCGAAGTGGCAAATCACTTGAAATACTCTTTATAAGAAATAATCAACTCTAAAGGATATTACAAAAAACTTTATTTTTTTAAATATTAAATCGTCATCAAATTATTTATTTTTATATATTGTAAATTTATTATAAAACTCAAGTTATTTATCTGAATAACCTCTATTACATTCCTAGAAAAAGAAGGGTGTTGTCGTACCATTTTTGAGTGTAAAATCATGAAGGGTGATGCTGTGCCATTTTCAAAGAGTGTAAAAGCATGAAGGGTGATGTCGTGCCAAAAGAGAGTAAAAACACGAAGGGTGATGTCGTGCCAATTATTATTATTATTATTTATTTATTTATTTATTTATCAGTTTATGGGAGGAATGAGAGAAAAAGCACGAAGGGTGGTGCCATGCCATTTTCATATTATCAGTTGCTCATTTTATCGTTGATGAATTAATTGGCTGCCAAGTGATACTTCTCCTGCTGAAATTATATCATTCCCCTTCGCTTGTTTCCTCCCAAATTTATAAAGTATTATTATTGTATTATTGTTGCTTTATATTTGTATATACTTGTACATGTTGTTTACGTATGTGTCCTATCATAGCCTCGTCACTACTTTGTCGAGGTTAGGCTCGACACTTACGAAGTATATGGGGTCGGTTGTACTCATACTACACTCTGCACTTATTGTGTAGATTTTGGAGTTGGTCCCAGCGGCGTACCATAGACTTGCTCGAATTAAGCTACGCAGAGGAAACCTGAGATATAACTGCACAGCGTTCGCAGTTCTGAAGTCCTCTTCTATCTTATCTTAGCTGTGTATTATCTTTCTAACAACTTGAATTTTATTCAAACCTTTATTTGTATTATTTTAGTAGCTCGTGCACTTATGACACCAGATTCGGGGATGTATTCTTATGATTCGGTAGTTATGGTCTTCCGTACTTTATTTCAGTAATTGACTTCTGTTTAACGTAATTTGTTCAAAAAAATGGTTAAGATTATTTTAACATTGGCTTGCTTAGCAAATGAAATGTTAGGCGCCATCACGGTCCTGAAGGTAAGAATTTCGGGTCGTGATAGTTGATATCGGAATACTAGGTTACTTAGGTCTCACAAGTTAGGAGCAAGCTTAGTAGAGTCTGAAGGATCGGTGCAGAGACAACTGTACTTATCTTTCAGAGGCTATGAAGTTTAGGAACAATATCACTTCTTTCTTATTCTGTCGTGTGATCTTATTCTATCATCGATGATTGAATCATTCTATTCCTATTCTCTCACAGATAGTGAGAACATGTAATACATCTACCGATGTAAATGGACCAGAGCCCCCCGGTGGCAACTTTGACCAGGGATAGAGGCCGAGGCCGAGGTCGCGCTAGAGGCCGAGGTAGAGGTAGAGGTAGAGCTCAGTCTAGAGCTCAAGCAGCAACACCTGTTATAGAACCTCAGGTAGATCTTCAGGTGGAGCTTCCAGTTCATATTGTACTAGTTGGACCGGTTCAGGTCTCGGAAGGATTCATAGCTACTCCAGTTCTTCAGGACGCTCTAGTCCGTTTGGTAAGTCTTATGGAGGGCGTGGCCCATAATGGTACACTTCCAGTGGCACCAGCCATCTCACAGGCTGGGGGAGGAGCACAAACTCCCACTACTCCCGCTTCGGAGCATATGGCTCCCAGGTATCAGGCTCCAACATCCCCTCAAGTTGGGGAAGTTCAGCCAGTTGTTGCGGTTAGGCCGATGATAGGCCCGCCATGTCTTCTGAGGCCTTATTGAGACTGGATAAGTTTACTAAGCTCTTTCCAGTTTACTTCAGTAGTACACCTTCTGAGGATCCACAAGATTATCTTGACCTCTGCCATGAGGTATTGCAGAACATGGGTATAGTTAAGACCAATGGGGTCGATTTTGCTGTATTTCAGATGACGGGTTCCGCCAAGAGGTGGTGGAGAGATTATACGTTGACCAGACCAATTGGATTGCCTACATTGACCCGAGAGCAGTTCTCACGGCTATTTTTAGAGAAGTTCCTCCCTATCACATTGAGAGAGGATTATCGCAGGTAATTTGAGCGTCTATAGCAGGGCAGTATAATTGTTACTCAGTACGAGACCTGTTTTGTGGATTTAGCCCTTTATGCTCTCCTTTTACTACCTACTGAGGGAGAGAGAGTGAGGAGGTTTATTGAGGGACTCACTCACCCCATCAGGCTTCAGATGGCCAAGGAGACCGGAAGTGAGATTTCCTTGCAGGCAGCTGCTAATGGTGCGAGGAGGATCTAGATGGTTCTTGCACAGGAGAGATGGCATGGGTCTGATAAGATGCCTTGTCAGTTCGGTAGGTTCAGTGGTGCCTCGTCTGGAGTCAGGGCTAATTTTGATAGAGGCCATCCTCCCAGGCCATTTTATTCAGCGCTTCAAGCATCCCACAATGCTTCAGGTGGTCACGGCCCTTATGTGTCTCATTCCGACCAGCTAGCTTACAGTACACCATCAACTTCTATTAATTCACATCCGATCTGTAGTCATCAGAGTGATTATCCAGTTCGACATGGCTAGTTCCAAGGTCAACAGTCAAAATAACTGAAGACCTGTTATACTTGTGGTGATCCGAGACACATTGCTAGATTTTTCCCTCAGGCATCGGGCAAATCACAATAGCAGGGTTCCCGTGCTATGATTCCAGCACCAGTTGTTCCGCCACCCGCTCAGCCAGCTAGGGGCAGAGGTCAGACAACTAGAGGTGGAGGTCAGCCAGTTAGAGGCCGTCCCAGGGACGCGGTTAAGAGTGGTGCGGCCCAACACTGATTTTATGTTGTTCCAGCTAGGCCTGAGGCCGAGTCATCCGATGTAGTGATCACAAGTATTGTTCCAGCTTTTCATAGAGATGTTTTAGTTCTATTTGATCCTGGATCTACTTATTCATATGTGTCCTCCTATTTTGCTTGATATCTGGTTGTGCCTTGTGATTCTCTGAGTGCTTCTGTGTGTGTCCACGCCGATGGGAGATTCTGTTGTGGTAGATCATGTCTATCGTTCGTGTGTAGTTACTATTGGGAGTCTTGAGACTAGCGTGGATCTTCTACTTCTTGATATGGTAGATTTTGATGTTATCTTGGGTATGGATTGGCTGTCACCTTATCATGCTATATTGAATTGTCATGCCAAGACAGTGACCCTAGCCATGCCGGGGTTACCTCGATTAGAGTGGAAAGGAACTCCTGGTCATTCTACCAGCAGAGTTATTTCTTATATGAAGGCTCAGCGTATGGTCGAGAAGGGATGTCTAGCCTATTTAGCGTATATTCGTGATCCCAGTGCGGATGTTCCTTCTATGGACTTACACTAGTCAAAACTGTGTGAAGACGATCCCGCAATGGAATTTTCGTCGGTTCCGTTAGCTCCGTTAGGTAATTTTGGACTTAGGGACGTGTCTGGGTTGTGTTTTGGAGGTCCGTAGCTTATTTAGGCTTGAATTGGCGAAAGTCGAATTTTTGGAGTTTTGGATCGGTAGTGAAAATTTTGATATTGGGGTCGGAATCCGATTTTGAAAGTTGGAGTAGGTCCGTAATGTTTAATATAACTTTTGTGCAAGATTTAGGGTCAATCGGACGTGGTTTGGTTGGTTTCGGCATCGGTTGTCGAATTTAGAAGTTTCAAGTTCTTTAAATTTGAATCGGAGGATGAATTGTGATTTTAGTGTTGTTTGATGTGGTTTGAGGGCTCGACTAAGTTAGTATGGTGTTTTAGGATTGGTTGGT
Organism: Nicotiana tomentosiformis; assembly: GCF_000390325.3. Lineage (NCBI taxonomy): Eukaryota > Viridiplantae > Streptophyta > Magnoliopsida > Solanales > Solanaceae > Nicotiana > Nicotiana tomentosiformis. The sequence goes on along the minus strand of NC_090818.1, from coordinate 33,942,459 downwards.
ATGCTTGGATGGTACAAATAATATATAATCCATTATTAATGCCTTAAATTAGGAGATTTAGTTACAAATTTTTTCTTTTTTCTCTCCTCTCCTCATTCCCTATTTTCTGCCGCATCTCTCCATATATAATCCATTATTATTACCTTAAATTAGGTGACTCAGTTACACCCTTTTTCTTTTTTATCTCCTCCCCTCTTTCCTTATTTTTCTTCCTGCTTAATTGCTTGTAAAATTAAGGTGAAATCATTTTAGAGCGATAAGGAAATGCCAAAAAAATTCTACTGCCTTAATTGCTTTAAACAAAACTTGGCTCTATGAATTTTATAAGAATTTGCTTTCTTAATTGTCATCGTCATACACTGTTTGGTTTAAATTTGGTATTGTTTTATTTTTCCAATATTTATTTAGTAAAAATAGAATATTATTTTTATTTTATTCTACCACTTACTAATGAAATAAAAAAACTTCACGCGATAAATAATATTTTAAGTGACAACAACATCATACATATTTGTATTGTACAACGGAAAATTTTGTTATGTGAGTCACATAACCAACATTACTTATGTGAGAGTAGTTTATTTCGTGACAAGTGTACTCATATTCCTACTTACTTATTTTAAAATATAAGCTAAAAAGGCAATATTTAAGTGTTACTCTTTTTCCTAATTAAAGGCTTAACCGGTGTACAATAAAAGAAAATAGAACAGAAAAAGACCTCTTTCATTATACTATTATATTATTATTATTATATTTCTCTTTCATAAGAAACTTTTTTTACTGAAAATCTTGTAGTTTAAGATCCAAGTGAAAATTAAAGGAACGAGCGATCTCTATCGAAATTAAAAGGCTTAACCTACTTTGGTAATTAAAAAATAAGAGAAGCAAACCAAGGTGAAAGAATGCATTATGATCTATGCATATTCAACGCAACAAACAAGATGAGAAAAACAATTACACTAAAATATTTTTATATTTTTTAGCACAAAGTGTATGTTTTCTTCTTCACCGTAGAATGGATCATAAGAAATAAGATTTTCAATAAAAAAAATTTTTTATCAAAGAGCAGAACTAGAAAATCGTTGATCTTGAGAGATCGTTTCTTTCATTTTTTTCCTTTTATTGTCCACCGGTTAAGCCTCTAATTAGGAAAAAGAATAGAATTAAATATTGCCTCTTTTAGTTTATGTTTTAAAATAAGAAAGTAGGAACATGAGTCCACTTGTCAAGAAATACACTAGACTCACATAAATAATGTTGGTTATGTAACTCACATAGAAAAAATTCTCTGGTACAACAACATATAAATTAAAAATAAATTTCGTACAAATTTGATATATCTACAACTATATATAAATTAAAAACAAATTTTATTTAACTAATTATATAGTATAAAACTTATTTATAACTTATCTACAACTTTCATACATTATTTTTATCCAGTTAAATACAACTACAACATCATACAACTTAAATACAATTTTCATATAAATTTAATACAATATATTTTTTGTATGTATTTTGTATATGATGTGTATATATTTTGTATGTGGCGTGTTCTTCTTTCTCTTTAAAATTTCAATCAAAACTTTCTCTCTTAATACAATTTTGATACATATCAACAACTTTATATAAAAAGATAATATTTATAACTTAAATACAAATTTCATACAACGATTCATACATTAACAACTATTTTTTAACTTTCATACAACATTCAAATAAAAAAAATATATAACTACAATATAATACAACTTAAATATAATTTACATACAACTATAATACAACTTTACTACAATTTCTTAAGTATATTATATGACATGTGCTCTTCTTCTTCTTCTTCTTCGATTTTTAATATGAAATTCGGCCAAAATCAAAACACCCTCAAAATTGAGATATAAACTCCAAAGAAAATTCTCAATTGTTTGCAACAACATCCAATCCAAACAAATAATAGTTTTTGAAAATCCAAATTCGAATTCAAAGATTTTTAATGGATGTTAATGGTGGATAATCAAACACCTTCAAAATTTATTGATTGACAATTTTAATTAGAATATCAATTGTGCAACATGAAAGAAAATTGTTAGGTTATAACTTTATAGTAAAACAATTGAAATACATTGATGAATTTCATTAAAACTCTATAAAACAAGAAAGCATAAAAAAAAAAAGAACATCAAAGGAAGAAAAATTAAGGAAAAAATCAGAGAAGGAGAGAGAGAGAGAGAGAGAGAGAGAGAGAGAGAGAGAGAGAGAGAGAGGAATGAAGAAATAACTGATATTACTCATTCAATTCCTAATATAAAAAGAATACTCATTTAAAATTTATTTGTATATAATTGATAAATTGTATATGACCATGTAATTAAGTTAAAACTTGATTAGGGAGGGTAATAAAGTTTTATATATAATATAGGAAGGTAAAAATCCCTTAAATTATAAAGATCATGCAAATATCACTCATTTCTTAATTAAGATTTTGAATTGAATATAATGCTCCGATTTTTGTACAAAAAACTCCTGTATGTGATTTCTTCATAGCAATTGCTATATATTGGCCACCTACGTTTGATTTTGTGTTAGATGATAACTTGTGTACTCTAAATTTCTAAATTACATTTTTTCCAAAATTAAACTAGTTAAACATCCTAAAAGTATTCTGTTAACAGTTAACACAAGAAAAATCAAATTTCAACAAGCGGTGATGTTATATCTAAAAAATTGACTTATTATAAGGAAACCAAAAAAAGGGAGAAAAACAAGGAAAGACAAAGGGATAATTCTTAGGATTTGAAAGTGAAAATTGGCGAGGAAGGGGGAAAATGATTAAAAAAAAGAGAGTTCGGTGCACAAAGTATCTAGTATTCATGTAGGTTTCGTGGAAAACCTACACCTCAAAGAGTATAATACAAATAGCCTACTCTAATACAAATATTAGTGATTACTTTCACGGCTCGAACCTACCACGTATAGGTTATACCTCGGAGGGAGAAAATGGAAAGTGATAGAAAAGCGAATTCCACATTAAGGGAAACAAGATGTAGCTCTTTATATTCAAACCTTTCCTTTTGCGCAATCAGAGTTCGAAAGGGCGCACGGGTTTGGGGGGGCTCTCAATAAAAAAAAAGGTGAACTCAGCTGCGTATTACCGTCCCCCACCCAATTCATCATTACCCTTGATTTGGACCACTTCACTTCACGTGCGCTCTCTTCTTCCCCTCTACCCTACCTTCCCTCTATCCTCTTCATCATTCTCCCTCTTGTTCTCCTGGGTGTGCAAACCGCGATATCTAAATCGAAATTTGAATTTTTAAAATTTTTAAATTGGATGATCTGACTTTGGATTTAATTTTTAAATTTTTTAAATTTCGAATATGATGTTGAATTTGGTACTTTAGATTAATAGATATCCGAAAATTCAAAAATTTTATACTTTATATTTAGTCCTTTATATATATGCTAATAATAATAAGTCCAAGACTTTACTCATTAGACATTATCGCAAATATTGAATAACTAATTATTAAGTTACTGTCGGAATACATTCTATTTAAATATAGTTTTACTATTGTTATTTCTTATCAGCCTTATTATATTTTTGTTGTATTTTCTTGATAATAATTTCATTAGTTAATTACTTTATTTGGATGATTGCAGCAAGAATGAAGAACTTTTTAGGTAATTTAACATGAATACTTTATTTGAATGTTCATTTTTGTAAGAAGAAGAAATATCTAAACTTATAGGTTCAAAACCAAAAGTTCGAAATATTCAAACCGATTAATTAAAAATTAAATTTAAAAAATCCGATCTAATCCGAGCTTATTTGGATTGGATTTGGATTGTTATTTATTTAATCTGAAAATCGAGTATCCAAATCGAAATTTTTATATTCAATTCGAACTCCCCGAACGCTCACCCTTACTTGTTCCTTTTTTCTTTTTTCTTCCACTCGATTTTCGATACCCGATGAAGAACATAGAGTGAAGAGTGAAAATAGCAATGCAAAACGACATGAATTGGAATCCACTTATTAAGACGGATGATCGAGAAAAAAACGAGTCTTGATTAATTGATGCGTGATTGCGTAAGGCTTATGGAAGGTAGAAGTGTTTATTTAGGATTTTTTTCATTTTAGTGCGCAAACTTGAAATTTTCGATTAAGAATACAAAAATCATAGCTATTTCACCAAACTCTTAGTAATATTTTTCACCACGTCTATATTTGCACAAACAAAATATATACGCACTCTATATTTATATCAGGATGATAAATACATAACAAGTACTATTGTATTAATATATTTTATCATTTATTAAAAGTGGTAATATGAATTTTTTACTTTGAATTGCGACTGTTAAAACAAACTTAATTTACTTGATCTGGTGAACACCGCTGGCTGAAGATGCATTATTTTGGCTATAAATGGTTTTCTGGGAGAAATTTGATATCTTCTCTTAAAAAAGTAAATTTATAGACTTAAATCTTTTATACTCAATACTTAAAGAAAGATAAAAAAAAGGGACCAAGTTTATAACTTACTAAGGGGTCGTTTGGAAGGGTGTATACGAATAGTGCACAATACAATGTATTAGTAATGCAGGGATTTGTAATACAGGGGTTAGTTATGCAGATATTATTTCTTATAAACTGTTTGGTGTGGTGTATTAAAAATTATAATGCATTGTATAATTTTAAAGAAAAATAGTTGTTTACAAAAATGCCCTCCATATTCTCTAGTTTTAAGGGACTTTAAGGACAATTTTGTCTCTAGCCATACTAATGCATGCATTAATAGCCTTGATATTACTAATGTCATGATTTTCTATGCATTGCATATACATAGGCTAATACCAAGTATGATGTATAACTAATGCAAGTATTAGTTATACATATGTTGAAAAAATGTACCAAATAAGGTATTAGTAATGCACAAAGCTAATGGTTGCATTATTTTTTCTAATACCTCCTACCAAACGACCCCTAAAGGAGTTATTGGTTATTAATCGTACATATTTAAGGAGTAATAACCTTACAAAACCTTCTAAAGTGGAATTACTAGTAAATTGTTATTTAACATTTTAAATATTATCTAAGATATTTCAAATCCATTCTTTATATCACCTTTGCATTTGGCTTCACATATTAGAGGAGAATGTATTAATTTTACCCCACCGATAATTGTACTAAGAACTAAGTATAGTAACATATACTAACAGATTATATACATGCTTACATAATTTGAAATTGAACACGAAATTTGCAGTAATAATGAGGTTTTTGTTTAATCATTCAATGATTTCAAGTTGAAGGATCTAGCATCCACCAGACCAGGAGGATATAAAACAGTTGTCTCTGTGTTAATCAATAAAACTAATCTACTATTATTAAAAAAGTCTTGACAATGGGACGATAATTGGTGGTCCAAAAACATATCCCATAATCCCACGAATCACAAGAACAAACCATCAATTGTCAATTAAACTCAATTGGCATCCCAAGCAAAACTTTGCTTCCTCATCTTAGGCAGCACAATTATTAACTCTCTTTTTTCCGCTTTTGTTTCCACACTTGACAACCCCTGTTCTTTTCTTACTCCCTCATTTTCTATTTAGATGATATATTTCATTTATCAAGAGTTAATTTAATTAAACTTTGAAGTTAAATTTAGATTAGTTCACCTAAGTATTTTAAAACTATAATTGAGATATTTAAAATTTTTATGAAAAATACGATAAATTAAAAATTTTCTTATATCAATATGATAAAAAATATACTTTAAAATATTGGTCAAACGTAACACAATTTTAATTTTCGATAAGCGAAATGTTTCATTTAGATTGAACCGGATTTGAGTATTGTTTTTTCTAGAGAATAGATATGAGTTGAATTACCGGTGACTAAAATTACCGACAAATGGTCAAAATTGTTATTTGCAGTATTTCTCACTGTCTTATCTACCTAACACGTTTAGAGTCCAGAACTTAATTGTGGTTCTTTTTGCCAAGTAGAACGAAAATAAATATAAAAAAAAGAGTGACTTTTCTATGGATAACGCTCTTTTAAAGGGCGTTATACATTAATGGACATTTTGGACGTTAATGTATAGCGCTCTTTAAAAAAACGCTATACATCTATAACGCTGTTATTAAAGGCGTTATATATATAATGCTTTTTAAAAGAGCGTTATACCTGTTTTGTGGGACCACCAATAAGTCTCCTGCATTTAACTGACATAACAATAATTTAAATGGGTATAGTGCCCTTTAAAAGAGCGTTATACCTAAAATAATTCAGCCCCCCGAGTTAGGCATTGCCTTATTTAAAGGCGTTAGGATTTCACAAAAATTCATTCAAAAATAATCCCAACTCCCGTTCAAATTTTTCTTCTTGTTAAATTCTCAAGCATTTTTTCATAATGTCTGAAGAGCGAAAAGTAAGAGTTTCATTATATTGAGGGGAGGAGGGGTGAGGTTGTGGTGGCGAATAACTCTGTGAGCTATAGTTTATCTCCATAGTGTCATGTTAAGTTGCCGCTTACAATGGAGTACGATAGATTAATATCGTTGTTATGTAATAAAATGAGTGTGAGAAAATATTCGGTGAACCTTAAAATAACCGGAAGATATCTGTATCCCATCACTCTGCAAGGGGTTGCTTGTTACGCTGAGTTTAACATCGACGATGATGAAACTTTGAGGGATTTTTTGATGACTCCGGATGAATACCGGGAATTTCTTGTGATAAAAATGTTAGAAATGTACGTCAAGGTCGAAGACGTTCGCAATAATGAGGTTGAGCATAGTAGGGATAACCCTCACTCGTCGGGTGGTTATTCTGGAGCAGTTTTTGCCGGACAGGTTCTGGCTGAAAGAGTTTGGCCTGATTTAAACTTATCACCACGGGCGAACGAGGAGCGAGGAAATAATTTCTCTCACGCTTTACATAATCCACAAGACAAGTAGTAAAGTTCAATTTTCCTTAGTGTTACAATGTATATTTTTGTTGTATTGAATTTGTATTAACACTCATATATTTCACAGGGGGTACCGGCCACATATGACTTTTACAAGTTATGAACCCACGTCCAGTTGGAATGTGCATAGTTCTGGTGTGTTGGATCATGGTGGTCCATCCGAGAGTCATCACCAACAGGATAATGTCCATCAAGGAATGTCAACACATTACGACTTGTAAGTGAAGTGATACAGCTATATAGAAAGTATTTATTAATTTGAGTAGCTTATTATTTTGTTGTTTGTGCAGTGAAAACGAGCAAGTTGAACCACCTGTCCTGACTCAATTGCCCGAAGACGACATATTAAATCGGGATCTGGCAAATGCACAAAGTGAGGAAGAGAACAGTGATTATGACAATAATGCCGATGATTCCGAAGACGACACACCCTTCCCTCGTGAGGATGGTGATGAGGAGGAAGAGAATGAAGGACCTGATTTGACGAGGGAGTATGCTCCACCCCCCGTTAGACCAAGAGTGTACGAGTCCCAAGTGTCGTTTCATTCAAAAAAGATTCCCTACCTTGATCATTTGCCAAGTATGCCAGATGTGGATGCTCTCATAAGGGATTTTGATGAAATTCGGACAGCAATGTGTGATGATTCTAGACCAACGGTGCTGGAAACGGGCATGCTTTTTCCTGATAAAGCGCGCCTAAGCAGGGCGGCGAAAATGTACAGCGTAAAAGAGTGTCGTGAGATGACGGTATGAGAGTCAAGTCCGGATGTATACAAGGTTGTTTGCCGCAGATGGTTTACGGGTTGTCATTGGATACTGCGTGCGACCAAGAAGACCACATGTCTGTGGAAAGTGGGTAAATATATTCCCACCCACAGGTGTGAAATGGACACATTCAATGGGAATCACTACAACTTGGATATTAACTAGATTTCTCTTGTCCTTATTCCATACCTTGAAGCGTCCATAAGGTATAAAATCAAAGAGTGCATTACATCAGTCCACCAGGAATATGGCCATACCATTACTAAAAGAAAGGCATTTCTCGGGTGCAAATGTGCGTTTGAAATTGTTTATGGTAACTGGGATAAGTCATTTACAGCTCTACCCAGGTACATGGCCGCACAACATAGCTTTAACCCTGGGACGGTTGTTGAATGGAAGCTTGAGCGAAGTCCGGGAAGACCAGAATATATATTCAATTACGTGTTCTAGGCATTTAAACCAGCAATTGATGGTTTTCTGCATTGTCAGCCGGTAATATCTATAGACGACACACATGTCTATAGAAAGTATGATATCAAGCTGTTGATCGATGTTGCAGTAGATACTAATGGACAAATATTTCCTCTAGCTTTTTCTATTTGTGCCAATGAAAGCCAAGAGACGTGGACGTTGTTTTTGAACCATTTGAAAGAGCACGTTGTCAAACAACGTTCCAGTATTTGTCTAATATCTGATCGGCATGGTGGTATCTTAAGTTCTGTACAGAATTTGCCTGCATGGCAAGAACCTTATGCCTACCACCGTTACTATATGAGGCACCTGAAGGCCAATTTCCAGAAGGCACATCCCAACAAGGGTCTGCATGATTTGATGTGGATGGAAGCAAAAGAACACCAAGAGCATAAATTCCGGAGGCACATGGAATATATCAGGCAGGAAGACGAGAGAGCCTATGATTGGTTGATGCGACATGAGCTTGACAAGTGGACTTTGCATGCGGATGGTGGAAGAATATGGGAAATTCTGACTACAAATGTGTTAGAGTCTTTCAACGGGTTATTGAAGTCGGCAAGAGGATTGGCTATCACTGCCATGGTGCGCATGTCATTCAAGCTGATGGCGGAGAGGTTTGTTGAAAGGGTTGCAGCTGCAACATCATTTATGGAAAGGGGTGTTTAATATATGCCACTGCCGATAAAGAGATTTGAGAAATACAGGCAACGAACACATTGGCATTCATTTTTATAGTATGATCACGACAGAAATATTTTTGAAGTTCGCATCGCTATCCATCAAAACAGAGGGAATAATGTACATACCATAAATGAATCTACAAGTTTATGTTTCTGTGGGAAATAGTCCATCTACCACATGCCGTGCTCACATGCCATCAGGTGCTTTCAACATATTGGTTTAGGGCCAACCAACTACGTTGATAAACAATATAGTGTCGCTGCATACTTAAACACCTATAGTGGGCAGTTGCAGCCAGTGGGTGCTGAGCATTATTGGCTGCCAGAACCATTTAAAATGGTGTGTAACAAGGAGTTTTTGTGTCGAGTACATGTGCAGAAGAGAACGCGTATAAGGAACCAAATAGATGTTAGTGATACCGTTTATGCGCGCAAATATGGTATATGCTCGCAAACAGGACATGACTGTCGAAAATGTCCTTCGGCTGGTTTGGGTGGTGGTGGCAATCCAGCTCCTGGTGGGAGTTCTTCTAATGTGCCCAACTATCAAGGATACACGTAATAACTGGGTTTCGTAATGTAGTTATAATAAGTGTATGTACTTGTTTATGTTGCAAGATGTATCAAATAAAATTATGTTTCCATTGTTGTTAAAAATAGTATTGGATTAAAAAATGATTTTTTTTAGTAGGCCTTCGAATTTCACGCTAAAATTATTATTAGAAAACTACACTGTCAGAGGAGGAAGATTTTTGATAAATATGTGAATATATATAGCGCGATTAAATACTACGTTATGTGTTAGCATAGTGCGGTTAAATACTACGTTATGTGTGTTATCTTGTCGAACTGAAAAGCTGCCCGCCTGCGAAAAAGCTATTTTGTATCCGAAAGAATCTTTAACACGCGAAGCATAGCGCGGTTAAATACTAAGTTATGTGTGTTGTCTTGTCGAACTGAAAAGCTGTCCGCCTGCAAAAAAGCTATTTTGTATCCGAAAGAATATTTAACACACGAAGCATATCGCGGTTAAATACTACATTATATGTAAGCATGGTGCGGTTAAATATTATGTTATGTGTGTTGTCTTGCCTATAAATAATGGGCGCATTCTAGTTATTTTCTGCGTTTAACAATAACCAATAGCAAAACTCTCCATAAAAGTAGGGTTTTTTTTTCGCTTTAACAAATGTCTAAATGCCTTTATGTACCAAGGTGCTAGTGCGGCAAAAGATATATGATGGCGGACTGTTGGGATGATGGTGAAGTTGGGCGCCGATACTGGATGTGTGTGAACAAATTTTATAGGATTCCCGACGAACCTTTTTGCAATTTTGAGGTATGGATTGATGAACCCTGTAAGAAGGAATGCTACAAACAAACTTTGTAGTATATTCATGATTTGAACAAAAGATACGAACGTGATGAGGTTATGTATAAACGAGAAATTGCAGCGTTGAAGGAGAAACTAAAAGAGGTGGAAGAAGAAAAAATAAGTTGTTGGATCAATTTTAGTGGTTGAAGAAGAGAATAGTTGACTAAATAAACCAATGTATGTGTTGAGTGTTGTATTTTATCTTTATACTTTCCATGTTATGTATTTTCATTATGTGTGCCGAATTTTAATTATGTTAAGTTGTTGTGTTTGTGTTTGTGTTTGTGTTGCAGTATTAAAATAAAGAAGAACCTGGGAAATATATACATAATGTGCATATAACGAAAACAATAAAAATTGTTGCTATTATTTACATAAAATAATATTTACATAAAATACAAAAAAAAGAAAAAGAAAATCAATGTGTTCCACAGCCTGTGTGCTTCAATGCAGCCGTTGGCCTGAGGCGCATCCCATATCGCCCGGCTACGCTATCAGGATCATCCTCATCACATCGCCTCTTTATAGCAGGATGCGCTGCAGCATGATCATCAATAGTGCTGGCAGGATCGGTAGAAGGGGCCGTCGGTCCAATAGTAACCTACAGAAGAATAAGTCAGCTCAGTATAGGAAAATATATATTAAATCACAACAATTTAAATTGTCTTACCACGATCTCGTCGGGCTCCTGGATATAATTATCCGTCGCAGCCAGGTCAGCATCGCACAAAGCGGTCTCCGTGACGGGTGAGGACGAAGCCTTAATAAGAAAATTAGTAAAGTTATTTATGGAAAATAAATGAGAAAAGAAAAAACAAATTTAAAGTAAATACTAATAAAAACATACCTGCGCCTGTGAAAGCTCCCCAGCACCCCTCGGGATGAGCCATAACTCAGCCGGCGCCCACTATCCACATCTCGGGTTGGCTGATCCTCAGCAGCGGTTGATGGGCCTGGGAAGTATGCATCCCAATCCTCTCCAGTGATGTCCGTGCCCGTGTTCAATAATGGGCCTGACCGAGTCACCTGCGAGGTCCTTGGAGTGAGTTGCAGTCTAAGGCTGTATGACGGCATGCTGTTGGGATACTCGTCCGGCTCATGAAGGTCACCCGACAGATCAGCATCAACATCATCAACAGGGGACTCAACGCCCCCTTGCTGGGGACCACCTCTTCGCCGCCCACCACGACCCCGTGGGGAAGCCCTGCCTCGTGGGGCACCCCTACCTCGTGGGACACCCCTACCTCGATGGTACTGCTCTGGCGCCACATAAGCAGGGTCGTGTACTAAGAGCTGATTCTCTCGGGCTTGCTGCAGTGTCCGGGCAGCCACCTCTGCAACCTGCTAGCCATAATCGTGCAAAGTGGCCGCTCCCTCACCGGCATGCTGCTGCATCTGCAATCCCATCTGGTAGACTATATGTAGGCCAATAGGCACAACGTATAAAATATAAACTATAGAACACTATGTTACATTATATACGTAATAATACCAGAAAACATACCATGGCCTCGTGCCGCCCGGCGTATGGAACGTACCGACCGCCAGCTCGATGATGGGATTCCCAACGAAAAGTCGGGTAACGCGGAGGTACCAGGGCATATACTCATAAATAGTATCCTTCCGGCTCTGTGAAGGGGTGGGGGGGGGGGGGTGAATCAGCTCAGCTCGCTTGTCCCAAATATCGACCTGTGCCTCTAGCCATGCCACATGTGCGTCGTCCACCCTGGAATGATCATCCCACTGATAATGCGTGGGCTCCCATGTGGTCCCTCTCGGTACAAGCTGCGGACGGCCAAACTGGCAAAGTACCCGCTCTGTGGCATGGTGCTCCACAATATCGAGGCACATCAGCGGGACGGAAGTTCTCCAAATCAGTCGGCCGACCGAGCAATAATCGGGCTGGCCACCTATCAAACATTGTATGGCGTCCAGATGAACTATTAAATAACAACAAAAAATGTGAGTATGCGCAACACATGTGAAGCTATACCAAGTAAACTTAGGTATACATTTACTTGTGCGCCCTCCAGCATATCCAACAAATCCCTGAAAGTGGGAGATTATGCCGAGCCTCGTAGATATATACGTATCCCCGCCGGAGAACCCACCTCCTAGATAGAGGGAGAAACGGAGGTGGTACATCCGGAGGTAATGGTGGTAGAGGTGGCTGCAACTGTAGGAACCGCTCCCAGGCCCAAACCTAACATACAAAGTTGACGTAAAATTTAAGATTAATTTTTACTAGATATGTTATAGTGAATAGAGTATTCGAATATGTTGTCACCTGTAGCAGCGGCAAAAATACACATACGTCATGTTGGGTGCCCATGCTCGCCCGTCACATCTGCCTGTACAAGTAGGCGAGAACAGCAGCACCTTAGCTGTACTAGGGTAAATCATCTAGCCGCTCAAGATGATGAAGAAATCTCAAGCTGACTAGGTTCCCCGAAGTGTTCGGCAACAAGACCCCTCCAAACATAAGGACCAGCAGCAACCTCATATACCGGTGAATATGCAGATCATCTGTCTCGCCAGTGATGTCGGGGTGCAATATCTCCAAATGATGTCGAATAGATGTCAAACTCATGCGACTGGCCCCTGAGTGTGCATTCTCATCCAGTGGCCTGAAACCAGTGAGATGCTGCAGCATGTCCAAATACTGCCCATGCGTCATCTCTCTCATAGCCTGAGGCAGTGCAACAGGTAGTCCATCAACGGGCAGCCCATATAAAACCTCCATATCCTGCATCGTGATGGTGGCCTCGCCAATGGGCAGGTGAAATGTGTGCGTCTCCGGTCGCCACCGCTCTATCAGGGCCGTGACCAAAGACCAATCGAGCTGCAGCCGCCCGATCTCCAAAATCCTGTAGAAGCTCGTAACCCGCAGGCGCTAGACTACACGGGGATGGAGATCTCTGTCCTTCATAAAATTTCACATGTCATCCACTCTCCTGGCGCGGAGAGTCTGGGCCAGTAACTCTCCCTCCCATACGTGGGCGGACCTATGATCGCCCTGTAACACTAATAGCTCATCGGAGAAAGGTTTGGGATGCATAGGCGGCACGTCCATGTCGTCTATTATAAATTAAACAACATTAATTGTATATTTGATCTGTAAATTAAATAATTAATTTTTAAAGTTATACAATCTTTAATTGGACAGAGTATATATCTATGAGTTTCAGGCTCGATATTTGAGGCATAGTAGCACCAAGCTATCCTGAATTCTTGTATGTGTCAATTTTATTATTTTACATGTTAGTTTCATAATTTTGTATGTTTTTTGTGTAAATTAAATAATTAATTTTTATAGTTATACAATATTTAATTGAACAAAATATATATCTATGGGTTCCAGGCTCGATATTTGAGGCCCAGTAGCACCAAGCTATCCTGAATTCTTGTATGTGTCAATTTTATTATTTTACATGTTAGTTTCATAATTTTGTATGTTTGTTGTGTAAATTAAATAATTAATTTTTATAATTAGACTATATTTAATTGGACAAAATATTAACATATGGGTTTCAGACTCGATATTTGAGGACAAGTAGCACCAAGCTATCCTGAATTCTTGTATGTGTCAATTTTATTATTTTACATGTTAGTTTCATAATTTTGTATGTTTTTTTTGTAAATTAAATAATTATTTTTTATAATTATACAATATTTAATTGGACAAAGTATTCGCATATGGGTTCCATGCTCGATATTTGAGGTCCAGTAGCACCAACCTATCCTGAATTCTTATGTGTGTCAATTTTATTATTTTACATGTTAGTTTCATAATTTTATATGTTTGTTTGTAAATTAAATAATTAATTTTTGTATATTGGACAAAGTTTGTGTTTGATCTATCAGTATAAGATATACTTAAACAACAGGGATACTACGCTAAAAGGCTCTACATTTTACTAAGCTAAAATGGCACTATATTACTAGTCTTTAAACAAACAAATAATCTAAATTAGATAAAATCAACAAATATATTTTAATCACAAAACATTCACGAAAATACATATAAAACAGTAAAAGTAATTTATTAACATTTTTATTAACAAATAATAACGATTTCTCAATTTTTACATATTTTTTTAGAACACTAATATCTTAGTCCGTATAAAAATAACATACCACTTTAAACGCAAAAACAATACAAAACAATATGGAACACATTCGAAACACCTAATATGCATTATTTATATGAGTTTCGACATAAACTAAATCGGAATATCTCAATTTAATTTTTCGAAAAGTTAAAGAATTGAATATTTGAGTTCGAAACAAGCAAACCACAACAATATGAATGGATGACTAGGATGTGGGACCAACAATTTTATCTTTTAATGGGATGGGTGGGGTCCACTCGAATAGTAACGACAAAATGGGGGGGGGGGGCTGAAGATTTTTAAAAAAATGGGGGAAGGGGACTGGTTTTAATCATTGGGAAGAAGGGAAAGGGACCGTTTTTATCTATGTATAGCGCGGTATATAACAACGCTATACATATAGCTCTTTTATATACCGCGCTATGCATAGCTGTCTTATCAGCCCAGGCATAACGCGGTTCATAAGAGTATTATATATTTATAACACTCTTTTAAAGAGCGCTATACCATAACGTCCAAAACGTCCGTTAAGGTATAACGCTCTTTAAAAGAGCGTTATACATAGTTAGGTAACTCTTTTTTTTACACGCATTTCCGTTCTTTTTGTCAAAAAGAACCACAAATGGGTTCTGGACTCAACACGTTTATCTCTCAAATCTCAATTAATAATTGATTTAAAAAGAAAATCTATGAGTCAAAAATTATCTTTGATATAATTAAGCCTTGTCAGCATTAGGAGGGTCTTTATAGGCTGCCACATGTTATCATTATGACTTCAACAAAGGCCTGCCCAAGGTCGAAGTAGTCTCTTAAGAGATGAAGGGTGGGGTCGATGAGCCAATGAAGATCAAGGTCAAGAAGTTGTTGTAGATCAAGGTCGAGCTCGAGCATCTTAGACAGAGTTATAACAACTAGTTTTAGGACAAAACACTAAAGAGAATATTCTATGTACCTGTACTATTAGGGTTTTTAGGTATATGTTCCCTATAAATAGAACGAGACATAATTATAGGCGACAGAAGATATTCACTTGTAAGGAAGCACATTGACTTTCTATGTAGAATCTGGCTTTATTGCAAACATACAACAAAGACTTTTCTTTCTAAGATTCGTGCCTAACTTTTTCACTTGATCCAAGAACAACCTGAACATTCGAAGGCTCATCAATCATTCATCATTGTGAGAAGGAATATCCATAGATCTCACCCTTTTTCGGGTAACTTACACGTTCTTATTACTTAAATGTCATTCATTACTATTTATTATTATTTAATGATATCCATCTCTTTTTGGGTCATTGAATATTGTTAGTGTTGTCAACATTTATTTGTATTAGGATAATATACTTATTACTTAACTACAAAATCAGTTAACATATCTTTTGGATATTAATATTGGCTAAGCTTAACTCTATTTTATTAAATCTAAATGATTGATCCTATATCCAAATTTTGGGTCAAACAGTTTGGCGCCGTCTGTGGGGATTTGTTAGCTAATCTTTTAGTTTTCTTTAGATCTACAACTCACATTAGTTGCTAACCTAACAAACCCCAATATTTTTCTCTTTCTCTACACTTACGGAAATTTACATGGCATGTAACTAAGGAGACAGGACTAAAGTGACAGGTGACATCCCCGACAGCCTCATAAATGCTATCAACGAGAGCTATGAAATGTTGGACGATGACGTGACACCCATTGCCTCCCTCAGGTGCGAGAGGTTTCCTCCTTCCCATTGTAGCACAACAAAACCAAAATGGAAAAGGGGCATCCACGTCCACAGGAGAAAGGACGTCGTCGATCATGAAAAAGCTTCTCGAAGTGTGGTTGACCGACACATTAGTAAGCGTGCTCAACAAGCAAGATCTGCATATGACCATAGAGACCGCAAGAGCTTATACGATACAACAAGGAGACGAACAGGGCGATCAACCAGATCCTCTCAAGCAAGGTATAACGTACGCCGATATTCTGAAGAGAACGGAAGAAATGGAGAATGAGAAAAAAAATAATCAGAGATCAAATGAAATAATACCAAGAACGAGTCAACAAGATATCAGGCGCCCCTAAGCTACTGCCAAAGAGGGACGTCAGTGGATTTGTAGAGCAGTCGTATAGCGAGGAAGCAACCCCACATGCCATACCAAAGACCCTCAAAATGCCACCATATCTCAGGATATATGACAGAACAACTGACCCCGAAGATCACGTGACTTATTACGTCACCGTCGTGAAGGGCAACGATCTCACCAAGGAACAAGTGTCCTCTATTTTGCTGAAGAAATTGGTGAAACCCTCACGGGAGGGGCATTAATATGGTATTCACTGCTACCAGCGCGCTCCATAGAAACCTTCGAAGAAAATGGCCAATAAGTTCGTGACGGCGCATGCCGAGGCCAAGAAAGCCGAAACAAGAGTAAACGACATTTTCACCGTCAAACAGTCCCTAGGAGAGGGATTGAGGGGCTTCCTCGCCCGATAGAATAGGGTAAGGATGACCTTACCAAATGTGTCCGAAGGGATGTGTCACGACCCAAAATCTAACTAGTCGTGATGGCACCTAACCCAACCCGTTAGGTAAGCCAACTATTCACTATCCAATTCCAATGTAATTTAACAGGACAATTATTAAAGAAAATATATGAAACCATTACATTTCCCCAAGAACTGGTAGTACAAATCATGAGCTTCTAAGAATAGAGTATACAAAGCTGGTATGAAATAATACATCATCTGTTTGAAAAGTACATAAACAGAGTTTCATGAATCTACGGCTACCATGAACAAGAGGCAGCAACAACCGAAATACAAGTACATCTTCAAATCCGGCAACCATCGAACACAGAAACAACGACAACCAATATCTGCACGCAATGTGTAGAAGTGTAGTATCAGTACAACCGACCCCATGTACTGAGTAAGTAACAAACCTAGCCGTAGGTTGAAAGTAGTGATGAGCTTCTACCAAGGTCGGGTCCAAAACCACTAGTCCACAACAGTCCATAACAATATAAAGCAAATAATACCAGAAGTAATCTCAGAGATGAAATGCTCAGCAAAATCATGATTTCAAAAATAATAGTTCTTCCTTTCAAGTATATCAGTGGAAACCCAAATCATTTACCGAAGTTGCCGAAAATATGAATAAGTTTGAAAACAGTAATTTTTTCAAAATCCTTTCAATAATAAATAAATTGTCTTATTTTCTTTCCAAATAACCAATGTAAAACAAATGTATCACTATGCCCATCTGTCAACATGTGTGAGAAATCATGAATAATGTGATACCGTACAATATGAGAAAAACACATCTCTATGCATGTATGTCATGTGTGCATGTCAATGCAATGTATCTCAGAAATTGTACTCATGTACTCACACTCTCAGAGTACTCAATCTCACTGTCTCGCATTCTCTCTCACTATGTTCAGCACACTCAATCACTCAGCGCTATATAATACCTGCTGCGGCGTGCAGCCCGATCCCTGTTTATAGTCGATTGCGCTCACTGGGGGTGTGTACAGACTCATGAGGGGCTCCTACAGCCCAAGCACTATAAGCACAGACAACTCATGTGCTGCACGGACAACTCACGTGCTATAATGATATCTGGATCTGCATGGCCAACTCACGTGCAATAGTATAATATATGGATCTGCACGGCCAACTCACGTGTTGCACGACCAACTCACGTGCAATAGTATAATATATATAAAGCCAACATGGACTGCTGCGGCGTGCAGCCCAATCCCAAAAAATATCTTCACAATCAGGCCTTCGGCCTCCCTCAGTCATCAATCTCTCTACTCTCTCTCTCATGGGCTCATAATGTCATGAGAATAGCCCAAAATGATGATATGATGTATCAATAAATAACAACAGAGACTGAGATATGATATGCAATGAAATGAATATGACTGAGTATGAATTTTCAATTTAAAATAAACAATTCACAACAATATGACCTTTGTGGGTCCAATAATACTGGCACGTAGCTTCAACATAATTTTTAATATGCTATTCAGTTCAATTTATTTAACTCATAAAACCTCATGGAAAATGCCAAGATCATTTAACTACAAAATTCCACAGAAACAATTATGTCACAATTTCTATAGTGCACGCCCACACGCCCGTCACCTAGCATGTGCGTCACCTCTCAACAATTCACGAAATACATATATTCAGGGTTCATACCCTTAACTCCAAGATTAGAAGAGTTACATACCTCGAACAAGCCAAATCCAATGTCGAGCAAGCTAGGCAATGCTACAGCAATTCCACTTTACGCGTATCAACTTCCAAACGGCTCGAATCTAGTCACAATTAATTTGATTCAGCCTACAAAATTTATATGAATTAATTCCATATCAAAATACTAATATTTTCACAAAATTCGAAATTAAGCCCCAAAAATTACCTGTGGGGCCCACGTCTCGGAATCCGACGAAACTCACAAAATCCGATAACCCATCTAATTACGAGTTCAACCATACTAATTTCACTCAAATCCGACTCTGAATCGGTGTTCAAATCTCGAAAATTCATTTTATAAAGTTTCTACAATTTTCCCAAAATTTCCACCTCAAAGTACTAATCAGATGATGAAATCATTGATATATTCATATATATTAACCAAATTCGAGTAAGAATCACTTACCCCGATGAATTTTTTGAAAAACTCACGAAAAATCGCCACAAACCGAGCTCCCTAGGCCCAAAATATGAAATAATACCCTAAACCCCGTTTATATAGTGCACCTCTGATCTCCCACTTCGCGGCTCACGAAAGTTTGAACACGGCCACGCCCCGGGTCCCGCAGTCGCGAAAAATATGAGCGGTCCGTGAAATTCTTGGGGCTGCACTTCCAGGCTTTAGTATTTTGGCCATAACTTTCTCTACAGATGTCCAAATGATCACTTCTTTACCTTTCTGGAAACTAGACATGAAGAGCTACAACCTTCGTTTATGAATCATCTCAAAATTCTTTGTAGATCAAAAGATATATGCTTCCAAAATCGAACCAGCGGATCTGCAGAACTTCCAACCGCGGTCCGTGAAAGTTTGCCGCGGTCCGCAAAATTCTGCCGCGGTCCCTGAAATTCCAAGTGCGACCCCGAAATTCTGCTGCGGTCCGTGCCTCTCCTTCGCCTCAGCACCCCAAAATGCGCGGTTCGCGCCCCCAAAAGTGCCAGAACAATATTAGAGTGCCGAAATGCCCGGACTCGCTCAAAACTTACCCTGAAACTCATCCGGAACCTCCCGGACACAAACCATATATGAATTTCAATCATAAAACATGCTACGAACCTTCTCGCGCACACTCAAAATACTGAAAAGAGGTCGTCTTGACCCGATATTGACCATGGCCAAACTCCCAAATTTCTTAGCTTTATTAATCTCTCAACTAATGATCCAAAATACACCGAAACCCCTCGGGACCTCGACCAAATATACCAACATGTTCTATAACATAACCCGGACCTACTCGAGGCCTCAAATTACATCAAATAAAATCAAAACGTCGAATCACACCTCGAGGCCTCTAATTTCATCAAATAACATTGAAACGTCGAATCGCACCTCAAATAAAAATCTATGAACTTTGAACTTTCAAATTCTATATCTTGTGCCACAACACATCAAATCAATCCGGAATGACTTCAAATTTTGCACACAAGTCACATTTCGCATTACAGTCCTATTTCAATTTCCAGAATCGGATTCCGACCCCGATATAAAAAAGTCAACCCCCCGGTCAAACTTTCCAAAAGTTCAACTTTCGGTATTTCAAGCCAAATTCCACTACGTACTTTCAAATAATTTTTTGTACACGTTCCTAAGTGCAAAATCCCTATACGGAGCTATTGGAATCATCAAAACTCTATTCCGGGGTCATTTACACATAAGTCAACGTTCGGTCACTATTTTAACTTAAGTTTTAAACCTTGAAACTAAGTGTTCTAATTTATTCCAAAACCTCGGCAATTGAATTATCTGCTCACAATTTTTACCCCGGCAATTCACACAATAACTGTAAAGTACAATTTGAGCAGTAAATGGGAAAATGGGGTTGTAATACTCAAATGACCGGCCAGGTCATTACAGGATGGCAGTCGCAGCCTTTCAGAACAGGTTGAGTAGAGAGGGTTCAAGAGTGAGCAGAAAATTACTAAACCGGTTGATGAAGTACCCTTCAACCACTTGGGATGAAATCCATCATGCTTATTATGCCAAAGTCCGTGTAGATGATGACGACATTAATGGACCGACTCGACGGCTCATCTCGGTACAAGCCGATCCCAGGAAAGAACAAAGAGATAATATAAAGAAGGGACCACCCGGTCTCATGGCCAAACAACGAATGACATTAGCCTTACATCATGGCCCCCGCCCCTCCTTCCTTCCGCTATGATGATGACCCATCTAGGCCGAGGATGGGGACTCACCGGAACAAGAGAGGTATGACCCATTTATTATCTGCTCACAATTTTTATGTATCACCTACAAAAATAGTCTATACCCTGGAGAAACTCGAAACGAAGGTGAAGTGGCTGCCAAAGATGAGGTCCAAATCGAGTACCAGAAAATAAGACGCCCTCTGTGAATTTCACCAGGAACGCGGACTCAAGATAGAAGATTGTATCGCCCTAAGCCAAGAGGTTGTGAACGTGTTGCAGCAAGGACACCTCAAACAACTGCCGAGCGACATGGGGAGGAACAACTTCGCCAGAGGTCGTGAACGTCGAGGCCCTTTGAAGCCTCCCTCTCCGACTCGTATCATCAACATGATTATCGGTAGCAGCGACGATGCCTCCATCAACGACGTCAAGTTCACTTCCACTTACAAGCTTAAAAGATCGATCACCCATGAACGGAATGACGAACTCAAAGAAAGTATCATTTTCGACGAGTCAGATGCCGACGGTTTGACTTTCGTCACAACGATTCTCTCGTCATTACTTTACAAATTTTAGATACCGATGTCAAATGTCTCATGGTAGATGATAGGAGTAGGGGTGCATTATCCATCCCTGAGTCCTCGCCAAGATGAGACTCAAAGACAAGATAGTGCCATGCTGAATCATACTAACCAGTTTTAATAATGCAGCTGAACGAAGATCGGGTGAAATTACACTCCCCGTCCTGGCCGGTGGCATAACTCTGGAGACAACATTTCACATCATCGACCAGGCCACCGCATACAATGCCATAGTAGGACAATTATGGATACATCCCATGAGAGCCGTCCCCTCCAGCCTATACCAAGTGATCAAGTTCCTAACACCTTGGGGAATATTCAGCATACGAGGAGAATAACGCACGTCCCGGGAATGCTACTGCATTGCCTTGGATAGCACAACAACCCAACAAAAGAAAGATAAGGAAAAAAGGCATAGCAATCAATAGGATCAAGGTTGACACAAGTTGAGACCAGAGACATCATCTGGACCCCGAAATGGTCGAAGTCGCGGACTCGACAATAGAGGACATCGACTCCGTCCAACTAGATCCCAGTGACCCCAGCAAAAAGGCCTTCAGACATGCAGATATGCCTGGTATCCCCAAGAAGTTCGCCATACACAAATTGCACGTTGACCCATTCTATCCTCCGGTAAGTTAGGTCCGACGAAAGTTCAACCCCACCATCAATGATGTTGTCCACGAGGAGGTAGAGAAGCTATTAGAAAATGGCTCAATCAGGGAGTCAAAGTACCCCAAGTGGATAGCCGACGTGGTAATGGTCAAAAAGAAAAACGAGAAATAGAGGAAGGACTTTCACAGATTTAAACAAAACATGCCCGTAGGACTCATTCTTGTTGCCACATATCGACCAACTCATTGATGCAATAGCCGGGCATGAGTTGCTGAGTTTCCTGGACGCATACTCGGGCTATAATCAGATACTTATGCCATTCGGTTTGAATAACGCATGAGCCACCTATCAGATGTTAGTCACAAGAATGTTCAAAGACTAACTTGGCAAGACCATAGAGGTATATATCGACAATATGCTAGTCAAATCCGTAAGGGCGAAAGACAATATTGACCATTTGAGGGAAGCTTTCGACATACTGAGACGGTACGTGATGAAATTAAACATAGAGAAATGCGCATTTGGCATAGACTTGGGGAAGTTTTTGGGTTTCTTAATATCACAACGAGAGATAGAAATCAATCCAGACCAAATCAAAGCTATCGAAGGGATACATGAGGAACTGAATACTAAGAAGCAGGTCTAAAGGTTGGCTGGTCGAGTCGCCGCTCTGTCAACATTTATCCCGCGGTCATCCGGTAGATGTCACACATTTTTAAGTTTACTCAAAAAGGATAACGGCCTCGAGTGAACGCCCAATTGCGTACAAGCTCTGCGAGAACTAAAGGCGTATGTGTCGTCACCACCTCTGCTCTCGAAGCCTGAACCCGGGGAACACCTCCTCGTCTACCTCGTCCTCTCCGTAGTGGCAGTAAGTGCAGTTCTGGTCCGAGAAAGTAAAGGTACACAATATCCCATTTATTATATTAGTTAAACACTCGTAGTCGCCGAGAAGGGGTACCCACCCTATCTCGGTATTTACCACTTTTTCTTTAAAAAGCATTTTACATAAACCCGAATTATAGGGGAGTCTGGCCAAGTGTGCCATCGAGGTCCAGAAAGAAGTTGCTCAAGCTTCTCTTGAAACATAAGACCTCTGGGTACTATACACCAACGACGCATCCAACACTTCTGGATCATAAGTGGAACTCATACTCGAGGTCCCCATCGGCGAAGCAATTCGCTAGTCCATAAGGTGACCAGATATGACCAACAATGAGGCCGAGTATGAGTTCGTAATTGCAAGGTTGAGACTAACACTCAATTATGGGGCGAAACTGTTGAAACTATTCTCACCTCATAGTCAACCAAGTCACAATCACTTTCCAAATCATAGAACAAAGGCTCCAAAAATATCAAACCGAGATATGTAAGCTACTGCTCAATTTCAACGAATGCTTGCACGACCAAATCCTGCATGCCCAGAATATCAAAGCGGACGGCCTCACTAAATTGGCTACATCCACCAAAAGTATCACAACCAGGGATAATTGTAGTCCACCTCATTAACTCGTCGTTAGACCAAATCGAGTTAAGATCTATAAGTTAACTTGGGATTAGCGCAATTGTATTATCACATACTTGCAGGACCACACACTTCCATATGACAAAAAGGAAGCTAAAAACTAAGAATACAAGCAGCCAGATACAACCTCCTTCATAACGACTTATACAAGAGAACATATGGCGGCCCTCTGCATAGTGTTTAGGTCCAAACCAAACCCAGCTCGTTCTCGAAGAAGTCCATGAAGGCTATTGCAGCACCCATTGCGGTGATCGAGCACTTGTTAGGTGTCTCATACGGGCAGGATACTACTAGCCCACCATGGAAAAAGACGCCTCAGAATTTTTGAAGAAATGCGAACAATGTCAAAAATACGCCCTAATATTTCACCAAGCACGCGAACATCTTCAGTTAGCTACCTCTCCATGGACGTTCATCAAGTGGGGAAATACATTGTGGGCCCCTTCCCAGCAGGGAGAGGTAATGTACAATTTTGTTTTTGTTTTAACTTACTATTTCTATAAATAGGTGGAAGCAGAAGCGTTCCCCCAAATATGCGAACAAGAGGTAATCACCTTCATTTGGAAAAATATCATCTGTCGATTCGGCCTACTCAAAAAGATGAGCTGCGACAACGGACCCCAGTCCAAGGGAAAGAAAATCGCTGAATTCCTCAATAAATGGCATATTAAGAGGATACTTTCAACCCCTTATCACCCAACGGATAACGGGCAGGCATAATCCTCCAACAAGTCCATATTAAAAATCATGAAGAAAAAACTCAAAAACGCCAAGGACTGTGGCCGGAAATACTCCCAGAAGTATTGTGGGCATATAGAACCACCCCGAAGACAAGCACAGGAGAGACACCCTATTCTCTGGTCTACGGAACCGAAGCAGTTATACCAGTCGAGGTCAGAGTGCCCAGCCTAAGGTACCCCCATGAAAGCGGAACTAATAATGACGGGAGTAGAAGGCAAGAGCTCGATGAGATCGACGAACGAAGAGACATGGAGTACATAAGAATTTTCGCCCAAAAGCAGCAAGCGGAACATTACTATAACAAGAAGGCAAAGGTCCGGCCGCTCAAAATTGGAGACTACGTACTCAAAGCCCAAATCCAAGCAAGCATAGATCCGCGAGAAGGCAAACTGGGAATAAACTGGAACGGTCTGAACAAAATTATAGTCAAAGCGAACAGGGGTTCATTCCAGCTAGAGACAATGGAAGGAAAACAATTACCAAATAATTGGAATACCAGCCACCTCAAATACTTCAAATTATAAAAGGAAGAAGCTCCTCCAAGTCGTACTCTTTTTCCCTCACTTGAGTTTTGTCCCATTAGGGTTTTCTCAAGGAGCTTTTTAATGAGGCGACGAAAGGGACACTTCGAGTCAAAGTATGCGAGGAACAGACTAGTTTCTATTTCATTGCCTGACTCCTCAATACTCTCCATGTTGAACAATGAAGGGACTAGATAGATCGGGACTGGGACTGGAACGCCGCTAATGCCCAAAGTTTGTAACTTTCTCAAATTATGTAATTAGAGCAACAACGCCAAAGTAATAGAAACTTATCTTTATCAAAATCGCCTTAACAAAAGGCCAGGTTCAACCACGTTCGAACAACACCTACCGGCCCTCGTATGTGATTTGACAAAAGGTTTAAGTACGACCAAGCTCGAACAAAGACCTATCGGCCCTCGACCGCACCTTAACAAAAGGTTAAGTTTGACCAAGTTCGAACAATGCCTATAAGCCTTTGGCTACAATTCAAGGAAAGGTTAAGTTTGACCTAGCTAGAACAAACACCTATCGGCCCTCGGCATACCTTAACAAAAGGTTACGTTCGACCAAGTTCGAACAACGCCTATAGGCCCCCGATCACTATTCAAGGAAGGGTTAATTTCGACCCAGCTAGAACAAACATTTATCGGCCCTCGGCCGCACCGTAACAAAAAGTTAAGTTCGATCAACGCTTATAGACCCCCGGCCATAATTCACGGCGGGTTAAGTTCAACCTAGCATGAATAAATAGCTATCGGGCATTGGTCGCACCGTAACAAAGGGTTAAGTTCGACCAAGTTTGAACAACGCCTATCGGACCTCGGCCACAACTTAAGGAAAGGTTAAGTTTGACCCAGTTCGAACAAACACTTACCGGCCAAATCTAAACGAAGAGACATACTCGACCTATGTAAACAAAGGGCTGACACGACCCTTAGATATTTGTCCCTAAGGCTACAACCAACTAGAAGACCAAAACAACAAAAAGCGTAGAAAGCATAATATGCAAACAATAGAAGCAAAAATATACAAGTGCAGAAACAAAAATATTTCAAGAATGGAAGAAAGCGTTTTTTATAAAGGCTCTTGAAGACGCCAACAAAAATACAAAAAAATAAAAATAAAAACTACTGGCCATCGCCATCACGACCTTCTGCACCCTCACCAGCTCTATTACCAATGACGTCATTACCCCGACCACCGATGTCCTCATTGTCTCGGTCCTCAGCATCCTCTCTACCCTCGCTCTGAGGGTAAACGGAATCATGCCAGGCATCCTCCTCAAGCATATCTATGCCCTCTTCCCCACCTTCCTCATCAGGTCGAGGTATGGTAGGGTCGTAACCACAAGAGACTCGAGCTTCACGAACCTTAACCCGGGTATCCTTTAGGGCCGCCTAAAAAATAGAGCCCATTGTATGGAAGTGCCGAAACATATCTAGTCGGGCCTCAGTGTGGATCCACTCTTTGAATAACTCCCGAGGGATGTTGGGGAAATCAGAAGCATTAGAAGAAGACGGCCGCACAACTAGTTAGGCCCTCTTAGCCTCCAAGGCAGTAACTCGGTCATGAAGGTCGGAGTTTTCCCTTTCCAGTTCCCCGATCCTCTCCTCGAGCCAGTCCTCCTTAGCCCTCACCGTAGACTGATCATTTTTCCGCTCAACTCGAAGAGTTTTTTTTGCCAACTAGAGGACTTTCGCCTTCCTCTGAGCGTCCAACCGGGACGACTCTGCCTTCTCAAGCTCCTCTCTTTTTTCGGCAATCTCGTCGTTGAGAGACTCCGCCTTGAATTGGCACTCTTCAAGTTGGCCTCGCAGCTGGACCAATTGGGATTGAAGATCACTACATTGGGCCTCTACGCCTCTACCGAGCTTGAGCTCCTCCTCTTTGTTCCTCAACATTTCTTCGAGGATAATACACTTCTCTACGGCCTGCATCAGCTCTTCATCCCTCTTCTTCAAGTCTTCCCTTAGGGCTTTCACATTACTGCCCTCACGAAGCCAACTTTGGAGATCCCGATATTTACTGCAGTACTCAGTATATTTTCTTTTCAGCTTCACAAAGATTTCTTTGCGCTTTTTCTCCCTCCGTGCATTGTTAATTTCCAGAATCACCATCTTCAAATCAAAGGAAAAAGGTGAAAACTTAGAATGTTCTAAAGCATTAGAAAAAGGGCGCATAACAGTACCTACCCTGAGAGCAAGGGTGATAATACTCTTCGACTAGCACTGTCATTTATCTCCTTGAGGATCTTACCCTCGACGTCGGAATAGAGAGGATCGAGGGCAGGGACTACCTTCTCAGTGTTCACCAGTAAATCACGATCTATTGGGATTGTGATGGTCCTCGAACCCCTTTCCAATCTCTCATCGAGCTGGGTGAGCCCCTCGTCGATCATTCTCAGGTTGTCAAAATCAACATCGGAGCATGAATCATCACCATCCTTGGTAATAGCCTTCCCCCAATCACTAGTAGGCGAAGAGGCGTCCACAGCCATTCAAGAGGTTGAAGCCTCCTCTTGCCGCGGAAGTTTATGGTCTCCTCCAACAGCAACCTCCTCGTTCTCTCTCCCCTCAGAATGTTAGGGCGCACCTACATCGACTTCTAGCAGTCTTGGGACCTTGAGGCTCGGATCAATATCATCATTAAAAAAAATTATCACTGTCTCACATAACGTGAAACCTTCTTTCGCGATGTAAGTGGCCGAAGAGACTCCGCCACCCACATCCACGGACCTCCTTTTTCGAGGTTGAATATCCCCATCACTGGACGAGTGTCCGTCATCCTCGTCAACAAGTGAAAATAAGGAAGGAGCGGAAGTCGCGACGATCGAAGCAGGGATGGGGGCGGAAGCAGCGACAACAGGAACTGGGACGAAGGCAGAAGTGGAAATAACTGAGATAGGGGCAGAGATTAAAGGCGCAATGGCCCTCCTCTTTCGAAATGAGGCTATAGGGGCTCTCGAACTCCTCGCAGCCCCTCTAACTAAACCTAGAAAAAAATTAAGAAGGTAGAAATCTACATGAAGGACACACGTAGACGACAGAGAAACATAGTCGGCGATGGGAAAAAGATTACTGTCAAGGGAAGAGACGGTCTGAATTTGTGGAAAAAACTCGACCAATCACATATCCCCGCCGTATAAGGAAGAATTTGTCTGACTCGGTCGGCGATGTGGACCACCAACTAGAGCGGTCGTATAGTAACTTGCTAGCTGCAGAAAAAGACCTGATTAACAAACCCACATCAAGAAAAGTTTTAAAAAACACAAACATGAGCACTTACGGGTGGGGTTCCAGGCCTCAGGGAAGCCGACGGCAACGGACACTACTGCCTCGATCCTGAGAAAGAAGTAATCGAGAAAAAAGTGCCGACTAGCCTTGTCGTCCATCCTTACCACCAAGCATGTCCCCCCACAGTGGCGAAGATTTTGCAACGTCCCTCAATAAAAATAGGGGGCTAAAAGGTGCACCAGGTGGCGTACCGTAATCTCGACCCCGGCCAATTCGGCGAACTTCGTTAATATTTTGACCTCTTTGAAGACGTAAAGGGTGAGCTATGCCAAAAATAAATTATAGTAGCGGCACAACTTTTCTATCAACGACGGTTAAGGGAACGAATAGCCGATCGTGAATGGAAAGAGCGCAGAATCCGGGACAATGGATCCGCACTTCATCGTCGCCAGCAGGGACCAACTCCACGTGATCAGGGAGGCCGAGCCTAGCCTTAAATTCGCCTAAATGCTCGACCGTCATCATAGATATAAATCTCTCAGTCACCACTTCCGGCGCCTTGTGTAAATCGGGGTTGGAATCATAATGCCAAGGTACAATCTCCTCCACAGTAGGGAGGGTTTCCTCCTCAACAACAACTGCAACGTCTTCCCCTTATCAGGGAAAATAACGTCTAAAGGGACAGAATGATCCTCCACGTGGATATCGGATGAGAGGTTCGATGTTGTTATAAATGAAGACAAAGAAGTAGAGAAAGCAACAGAAAGGCGGTAAAATCTTGCAAAGCAGAAGACAGATTTTTGCTTGAAAAATAAAAAGAGTGTGAAAAAACTTCAAAATCAACGAACCATCCGCTATTTATATGGTTTTAGGGCACTAGAATCGAAACAGCCGATCATGATTAGCACAAAGAATGAAATGACAGAACCAATCAAGGGCCACACGAGAATCGACGCAATGCGTTGGGAATCGGCATCATCATGATGCATGAAGTTATGACGTCACTCCTTCTCTTGGACCAGGTGGCTCCAACAGATTACCCAAGAAATTTAAGGGATTTGAAATACGTGGTCCACAGAGAGCCATGTTGCCTACTCGCCACAACGACTACGACCCTTATAGTCTGATCGATAAGATCGACAACGAACGACATTATTCACTCATCGAACTCGCCTGCGAGGACGACCTCAATAAGCGGATGGACTAACTGTATGAGTCAAAAATTATCTTTAATATAATTAAGACTTGTCAGCATTAAGAGGGCCTTCATAAGCTGCCACGTGTTAATAGTATGACTTCAACAAATGCCTGCCCATGGTCGAAGTAGTCTCTTAAGAGATGAAGAGTGGGGTCGATGAGTAAGTGAAGATCAAGGTCTAGAAGTCATTGTAGATCAAGGTCGAGGTCGAGCATCTTAGACAGAGTTATAACATCAAGTTTTAGGACAAGACACTAAAGAGAATATTCTAATGGATATTCTCTGTACATGTACTATTAGGAGTTTTAGGTATATGTTCCCTATAAATAGAAAGAGACATAATTATATGCGACAGAAGATATTCACTTATAAAGAAGCACATTGACTTTCTATATAGAATCTGGCTTTATTGCAAACATACAACAAAGAATTTTCTTTCTAAGATTCTTGCCTAACTTTTCCACTTGATCCAAGAACAACCTGAACATTCGAAGGCTCATCAATCATTCATCATTGTGAGAAGGAATATTCATAGATCTCACCCCTTTTCGGGTGACTTACACGTTTTTATTACTTAAAATCCATTTATTGCTATTTATTGTTATTTAATGATATCCATCTCTTTTTGGGTCATTGAATATTATTAGTGTTGTCAATATTTATTGCCAGTCGGATAATATACATATTACTTTACTACAAAATTAGTTCACATATCTTTTGAATATTAATATTAGCTAAGATTAACTCTATTTTATTAAATCTAATTGATTGAGCCCAGATCTATTCGAAGTGAATTCTTAGCTTTTTTCTAGATTCTTTCTAGATTCAAAGACTAACCACAAAATCACAAAGAAAATAGATTCATTAGTCCGATACCTTGTATAAAACTCATGTGTAAGAAATATTCGATCGTATAGAGTGTAAGAATGGGTTGGTTAACAATTCACAGATGAAAAAATGGCAAAAAAAAAAAGCATTCACTCCTTTTTTCTGTTTTTTTCTTTTTTAGCATAAGGTTTGCCTCCTACTACTGAATCATAAGCATCTAGATTTATTTATTAATATTAACGATGCGATCTATTATCGCTTTTTGCATGTCCTCTAATTTTGGGTCAAACACTGATATATTTTCTTTAGTATTTTTATATTCTATTCTTAATTATTTTACTAAGCAGACTACCCCTAGTAATTAGGATATGGAAACACTTTAAGCAATGATTTGGGTTCGCACAAAAACATTAACATGGAAAACTTGATGTAAAAGTTCACTCTCTACTTTACTTTATTATTTTCATAGAGTTGTCAATTTCGATCTAAGAAGGGAAGAGAATATAACTAAAACAAGTAGTATAATCATTTTTGCCTCAATTTTATGTTTTGATTTTGATACAAGTTCATGTATAGGTCAAAATCTGTCTCAGTGGGATTTACAATGGAGCGATATCGTGGAAAACAATATGGTCGAGGTCGACTAGTAGATAAGGGGGCTCATAGCTGAGCAATCGATAATGGCTGAGGTCGAGCATCAAGGGAAATGCTAACGGCTAGTTTTTGCAATAGGATATTCAAGAGAATATTCCATAGAATATTCTTGATGTTTGTACTTTTAGGGTTGACTAGGGTATGTCCCATATAAATATAAAAAGATATAGGGGGAAAGGGGTATGTGACATTCTCTCATAAGAACACTTTTTGAGAAGAATACTTTCTCTCTGGAAAAGATACAAATATTACCTTTCTGAGAAGATTCGATTATATATTATTCCAAACTTTTTCGTCAGATCCGAGAATAGTTCCAATATTATAGCATTTGCCTATCACTCATCACTGTCAGAAGGAGGAATCATCCACCCCATTCAATATTGGGTGAATCATTCTCCTTATTTATGTTAATGTCATTTATTATTATTTATTGCCTGATATTCTTCTATCATTAATGATCTTGAAATATTGAATGTACCTAACATTTAATCCTCCGCCAACACTGTCCGATTTTATTTGAGTTGACTGGTTATAAATCTGGGGACATTATTATTAACTAGGTTTAATCCCTTTTATATAAAAATTAACTAGTTTAATCAAAGGTTTGTACTTTTTGGTCAAACAAATTGCCGCCGTCTGGGGATTGCCTAGTTAAGTTTTTAGTTTATTCTATCTCTATAACTGGCACAGTTCATAAAAAAAAACAAAAAAAAAAACTCCCACTTCCTTATACACACGAATATGACATGGCAGGTAATGGAGAAGAAAGAATGAAGGCTGTGGCCAATCTCACTTCCAACCTATTAAACACTATCAATGAGGTCTACGAAACAGAAGGCGAAGACATAACGCCTAACGCCTCTCCCTGGCGAAGTAGGTCGCCCCCCCTCACGGCAGTATCACAACATCCCGTGGTAAAGGATCTTCCATGTCCACAGCGGAAGAGGCACCACCAGTAGTGAAGAAACTACATGAGGCTTGGCTGATAAATACGCTGACCGGCATCCTCGACAAACCCGCTCATGAGGCAGTTAGACAAAATGCAAGGACTTGTATTACGCCAGCAACGGCTGAACAACACGGCCCTCCCCCTCAAGTAACATGTATCACTTACAATATTAATAATGTAGGTAACGACGCCCTCACGGCCATTTTGAAAAAAATAAAAGAAATGGAAAATGAAAACAAAATGCTTCGAGATCAAATGAGAGAGCACCAAGAAAGAGTTGCCAAAATACCGGGTGCCCCAAACGTCTTGCCAAAACGGGATGTTGGTCGATCGTTGAGAAACCCTACAGCGATGAAGCCGCCCCACATGCCATACCCTAGACCTTCCAGATGCTGCCTTATCTAAACATATATGACGGTACCACCGACCCCGAAGATCATGTGACTCACTATGTCACTACGGTAAAGGGCAATGATCTCGCCAAAGAACAAGTCTCGTCCATCCTGTTAAAAAAGTTCGCCGAGACCCTTACCGGAGGAGCATTAACTTGGTATTCACAGCTGCCTGCGCGCTCCATTGAAACATTCGAAGAGATGGCCGACAAGTTCATAACGGCCCATGCTGAGGGATAAAAAGGCGGAGTCAAGAGTGAACGATATATTTGCCATCAAACAAATACCCGAAGAGGGATTGAGGGACTTCCTTGCTCGATTCAACAGAGTAAGGATGACATTACCAAATGTATTAGATGGAATGGTTGTAGCAGCTTTCCAGAACGGGCTGAACAGGAATGGCTCAAGGGCGACAAGAAAATTATTAAGTCGACTTATTGAATATCCTCTAACCACTTGGGATGAAATACACAACGCCTACTATGCCGAGGTCCGTGCAGACGAAGGCGACCTGAATGGGCCAACCCATCGATTGACCTTGGTACAAGCCGAAACCAGGAAGGATCGAAGAAATGATGCCAGGAGAGAACTTGAAGCCCCACAATCCAACCGAGAAAGGAATCAACCATATGTTACAAGCGCCATTATGCCCCCCTCCCGCCACGAAGAGGTCCCAACTAGGCCAAGGACAGGGATTCACCGGAACAAGAGAGGTAGCCCCTTTTACTATCCGCTCACAATTTATGTGTGTCACCCTCAGAAATAGTTTATGATTGGAGAAACTCGGACCAAAAGTAAAGTGGCCACAAAAGATGAGGTCAAATACAAGCACTAGAAAGTCAAACACCCTATGCGAGTTCCATTAAGAGTGAGGTCACAAAACCGAGGACTGCATCACCTTAAGGCAGGAGGTCGTGAACATGCTTCATCAAGGACACCTCTAAGAATTGTTGAGCGACCGAGCGAACACTTACTTTGCCCGAGGACGTGAACAACACCAGGAACCGCTGAATCCACCCTCACTGACTCACACCATTCAAATGATCATCGGGGGTGGCGATGATGTTTCGATCAACAGCGTAAAGTTCACCATAACCCACAAGCTCAAACGGTCAATCACTCATGAACGATATGACGAACTCGAAGAAAGTATCATCTTCGATAAGTTAGATACCCCCGGTTTAGGTTTCCCTCACTATGATGCCCTTGTTATCACTTTACGAATATTAGATACATATGTAAGACGCATTATGGTAGACGATGGGAGCGGAGCGTGTATTGTCCACCCTCGAGAACTTGCACTAATGAAATTCGAGGATAAGATAGTGTCGCACTACATCACGCTAATAGGTTTTAACAATGCAGTTGAACGAACGTCCGGGGAAATCACACTCCCCGTCCTGGCCGGCAGCGTCACTCTGGAAGCCACATTCCACATCATGGACCAGGATATGGCGTACAATGCCATAATAGGTAGAAATTGGATACACGCCATGAGGAGAACAACACACATCTCGAGAATGCTATCATATCGCCCAGGATTGTACATATACCCAACAAATGAAGGGCAAAGCAAAAGATGTATAGCCATTAACAGCGTCGAGGTAGAGCTGTGATGAAAAAACGGACGTTATCAGAGATCCCTAAACAATAGACGCCACGGGATAAACCGTAGAAAACCTCGACCCCGTCCAACTTGATGATAACTACCACAGTAAGAAAGCCTACGTCGGCTGCAAGTTTCAATAACCCGGTACATTCCATCAATTATTAACTGCTAACACAGACTTATTTATTTTTTCCTATGCAGATATGCCAGGTATCGTAAAGGAAGTCTCCACACATAAGTTGAACGTCGACCCGTTCTACCCCCCGGTAAGGCAGGTTAGGCAGAAGTACAATTTCGCAATAAATGATGTAGTCCGCGAGGAGGTCAAAAAATTACTAGAAAATGGCTCCATCAGGGAATCAAAATACCCCCAATGGGTCGCCAATATGGTCAAGGTGAAAAAGAAGAACGGAAAGTGGAGGATGTGCGTAGACTTCATAGATTTAAACAAAGCATGCCCCAAAGATTCATTCCCGCTACCTCATATCGACCAGCTCATTGACGCAACGGCCGGGAATGCACTATTGAGCTTCTCAAATTCCTACTCAGGCTACAATCAGATCCTCATGGAAGAGGAGGACCAGGAGAAGACCACCTTCATCACCCATAAAAGAACGTACTGCTATAGGGTGATGCCCTTCGGACTGAAAAATACGGAGGCGACATACCAAAGGTTGGTAACCAAAATGTTCAAAGACCAACTCGGCAAGACAATGGAAGTCTACATAGACGATACGTTGGTCAACTCCAAAAAGAAAGAAGATCATATCAACCACCTGAAAGAGGCCTTCGATATACTCAGGTGATACGGAATGAAGCTAAATCCTGAAAGGTGTGCATTCGGCGTGACCTCAGGAAACTTCTCGAGTTTCCAAGCATCTCAAAAAGGTATCGAGGTCAACCCCGAACAAATCAAAGCCATAGAAGGAATACCAGAGCACTTAATCAGCAAAAAACAAGTTAGAGGCTGACCGGCCATATCGCCGCCCTATCGAGATTCATCTCCCGATCATCTGACTGATGCCATAAGTTTTTCGGCGTACTCAAGAAAGACAACGACCTCCAGTGGACTTCCGAGTGCGTTAAAGCCCTGAAGGAATTAAAGGCTTATCTGTCGTCGCCGCCGTTGCTTTCCAAAGAGGAGCCGGGGGAACGACTTCTCGTCTACCTAACTGTATCTGAAGTAGCAATGAGTGCAGTCCTGGTCCGATAAGGTAACGGTACACAATCTCCCATCTATTACGTTAGCAAAACCTTAATCGACGCCGAGACGAGGTATCCCTACCTCAAAAAATTGGCCCTGGCCTTGGTCTTAGCTTCACGAAAGCTTAGACCCTACTTTCAGTGCTACCCCATCTCGGTAGTCACAACTTTCCCCTTGCAAAGTATTTTGCATAAGCCTGAGCTATCGGGCAGGTTAGCTAACTGGGCCATAGAATTAAGTGAGCATGATATCACATATCGAAAATGGACGGCGATAAAATCACAAGTCCTTGCCGACTTTGTTGCCGACTTCAGCGCAAAAAATAATGCCCGAAGGTTACCTCACCCCATAAGGAGGGGGCCGACGATGTCCATTCCCCATTTGATGAAAGGTCAAAGGGAAGTGACCGAGTGGAGATGCTCGCCCGCTTGATAGATCATTGGGGCATATTTTTGGCATTGCTCGTATTTTTTCACGAAGTCTCCGACCTCTTTTTTCATGGTAGGCTAGTAGTAACCTGCCCGTATGAGACATCTGACCGGAACTCGATTGCCTGAGTGAGATCCGCAGTGGCCTTCGTGGACTTCTTCTAGGACGCGCCGCGTTTGATTCGGGCCTCAGCATTTTGCTAAAGGGCCGCCATACGTCCTTTTGTATACCGCTTGAATCCGGAGCTTCTTGGATTCCTTTTTATCATCTGGGAGTATGCCATCCTGCAAGTATGTAACAATACGGTTGCGCCAGTCCCAAGTTAGATTTATAGTCCTTACCTCGATTTAATCTATCGATAAGTGGAGGAGGGTGACCACGTTCCCTTCTCTCGTAATGCTTTTAGTTATTACCACTAATTTGGTGAGGCCGTCTGCTTCGACATTTTGTGCTCGAGGGATTTGGTCGAGCTGGCATTCGTCGAACTCAAGCAGTAGTTTACAGATCTCGGCCTGGTATTTTTGTAACCATTGCTCTTTGATCTGGAAAGTCCCCGTGACTTGGTTGACGATGAGTTGAGAGTCGCAGCATAGGATGACCCGCCTCGCTCCGTACTTGAGTGCTAGCCTTAACCCTGCAATCACGGCCTCATACTCGGCCTCGTTGTTAGTCATGTTCGGGCACCTTATGGACTGGCGAACCACTTTGCCTGTCGGGACTTCGAGCACAAGTCCCAGTCTGGCCCCCGACGCATTAGAAGCACCATCGGTGTACAAAATCCATAGATCTTGTGTTCGTAGAGAAGCATGGGTGGCTTCTTTTACGATTTCTTTTGGTTTTAACTGACTATTTTTATAAATGGGTAGAAGCAGGAGCATTCGCCCAAATATGCGAACAGGAAGTGATCGCCTTCATATGGAAAAACATTGTGCGCCGCTCCGGCTTTCCCAAAGAGACCAGTTACCACAACGGACCCCAATTTACTGGAAAAAAGGTCGTCGAATATTTTGAGAAATGGAATATCAAAAGAATACTCTCCACATAATACCACCCTGCGGGAAACGGGCAAGCGGAATCCTACAATAAATCAATACTGAACATCATGAAGAAAATGCTTGAGGACGCTAAGGGATTATGGCCGGAGCTATTACTAGAAGTGATTTGGGACTATCGCACAACGCCGCGCAGGAGAGACGCCTTACTCTTTAGTCTATGGGACCGATGCGGTAATATCATTCGAAGTTGGAGAGCTCAATTTGCGATACTCCCATGAGAGCGGGCCGAGGAACGATGAAAGTAGAAGGTAAGAGCTCGATGAAGCCGAAAAACGGAGAGATATGGCCTACATAAGGATGATCGCCCAAAAACAGCAGGCAAAACGGTATTAAAACAAAGAGGCCAAGATCAGACCACTCAAAGTCTGGGACTACGTGCTTAAGGCCAAAACACAAGCAAGTAAAGAACCGCGGGAAGGCAAACTAGGGACGAATTGGGACGACCCATACAAAATCACGACAGCAACAAATAAAGGGTCATTTCAACTAGAAACAATGGAAGGAAAACTACTACCAAATAACTGGAACGTCGCCCACCTCAAGTACTTCAACTTTTAAGAAAAAGCGTCCTTCAAGTCGTACTCTTTTTCCCTCTCTTGAGTTTTGTCCCAATTGGGTTTTCTCAAGGAGGTTTTTAATGAGGCGACAAGGGAGAAACTTCAAGTTGAAATATGAATGGAAAAAGACACCGGACGGTCAGTTTATTGCCCAATCTCTCAACACATCTCCAGGTCACCCAATGAAGGGACTAAATAGACCGGGACTGGAATGCCAGCCCGAAACACATGTAAATTTCTCCAAGTATATGAGCAAAATACAAATGTATGAAGTTAGCCTATGTTTTTGCCAAAACAACATTGAATCAATATCTACTCGCCCGCGACAGCAATTAAATTAATTATCATTCGACCTCGTTCAAATTAACTCACATTCGACCTCGTTTGAATTAACTCACATTTGACCTCATTCGAATTAACTCACATTTGACCTAGTTCGAATTGAGTAACATTTGACCTCATTCGAATTAATTAACATTCAACCTCGTTCGAATTAACTCACATTTGACCTCGTTCGAATTAACTCACATTCGACCTCGCTCGAATTAACTCACATTCGACCTCGCTCGAATTAACTCACATTCGATCTCACTCAAACCAACTCAATACAGGTTATATTCAACCTCGTTCAAATTAACACCCACTAATCCCTGACCATGACCAAAACTAAATTTTTATGATTGAAGCAACCAAACTACAAAACAAAAGAAAGAAACGTGCAAGCCCGAATAGAAAGAAAAGAATCAGATACGAAACATCGAAAATGACATTTCAAACTTCAAATATATTCCTTACAAAGGCTAAAGAAGATGCCATCAAAAGTATATACAAGAGTTACAAGCAAAAGAAAGAAAAGCAACTACCCACTACCTAACTCAGCAACGCCATCTCTACCTGTCTCTCTGCCATTGCCGTCGTCGTCGGGATACTCATCTTCGTACCAGTCATCCTGCTCAATCCCC
Organism: Nicotiana tomentosiformis; assembly: GCF_000390325.3. Lineage (NCBI taxonomy): Eukaryota > Viridiplantae > Streptophyta > Magnoliopsida > Solanales > Solanaceae > Nicotiana > Nicotiana tomentosiformis. The sequence goes on along the minus strand of NC_090818.1, from coordinate 33,904,615 downwards.
TTCCACGTTTTCCTCATCATCACCAGCTTGTGGTGTAGCGGGGTCATAGCCACAAGTAAACCGAGCTTCATGTGCCTTAGCACGTGCATTCTCTAAGTCGGCTTCCGAAATAGCTCCCATCCCTATCAGATCCCTGAATACATCCAGCTGGCCCTCAGTTTGAATCCATTCCTCATACAGATCCTGAGGAACATCAGGAAAAGTAGAAGTGCAGGATGAGGATGGCTGAGCTAGTAACTGTGCCTTTTCGGCCTCGAGGGCAACAACTCGATCACTAAGGTCTGCAGCCTCTTTTTCTAACTCCCCTATCCACTTATCAAGCCACTCCTCTCTAAGCCTAGCTGTCTCTATGGAGCAATCTCGTTCAGAACGGATAACACAGATCGTGTCCTCTAAAGCTGCTGCTTTATGCGCAGCTGATAACTGGGCCGACTTCGCCTTCTCCAAACCCGCTATTTTCTCGGCGACTTCGCCACTCAAAACGGCCGCCCGAAGTTAACACTCTTCCAGCTCGGCACGCAACAAGACCACTTGGGCCTGAAGGTCGGCGCATTGGGCCTCGACTCTCCTTCTCACCTCGAGATCCTTCTCTTTGTCCTTCAACGTCCCCTCGAGCTCACTACATTTTCCGATGACCTTCACCAATTTGTCATCCTTCTTCTTTAGCTCATTTCAGAGGGCCCGAAAGTTGCTACTGCCACCAAGTCGCCGGCAAAGCTCACGGTGCTTATCACGATATTCGCGATATTTCCGCTCCATCTTTAGGAAGATGGGCTTACACCACTCCTCTCGGTGGGAACTTTCAATCTCCAAGATCACGGTCTGAAAAGAAAGCCAGAGCGAGTAAGAACAAAGTCAGATTCGACAAGAAAAATGAATATGGAAACGGAATACCAAACTTACTCTAAGAGCAAGGACGGCTATGCTCTTCGACAAGGTGGAATCCTTCAGACTTACCCTCCACATCGGAACAAAGTGGACCAAGAGGAGGGACCACGTCCTCCGTGTCGACTAATAGATCTCGGTCCAAAGGGATCGCAATAGTCTGTGTGCTCCCTTCCAACCTCACCTCAAGCCAGGTGAGTCCTCCCCCCATCATCATAACCTCCTTGGCATCCATATCGGAGCCTGTCATATAATCCTCTTCCGCTATACTTTTTCCCTTGATACCAACTCGAGAGAAAGGATCCTCGGCTGGTAAAAAGGTCAATGTCTCGCCCCTTGTAAGGCGTCAGGGACTGGCGCCGACGACCCTTCAAAACCCATTACGACCTCAGGGAGCAACATACATCCCTCGGACCCCGACGGCGGTGGAATCGTGGACAACAGCTCGACATTATCTCCGAGATCTATGGTCGCCGTTTCTCTGATAACAAAGCCCTCCATCAACGGACTCCCCACGCAAACATCTCCCTCGTCGATACAGATTGCCTGTTGCGGGAAGTATATTATCATCATTCGGCGACAATCCTTCCTCATCGTCCTTGTCAATTAGATGACGCAGAGGGGAAGTGGAAGCACCCGCCGCAATAGTCGATGACCGAGCAGGTCTCACTGCAGCAGCATGAATAGAAACGACTTTTCTCTTGCGGAATACCGGAGTAGGAGCTTTCTGCCTCCTCGAAGACCCTCGGCTTGAAAAAGAGATTAGAATGTCAACTCTTAGTCATAACGAATATGTGACCATAAGGTCAGGACGACATATGTAAAAAGTCACTATATGTATGAGTACAAATGAACATACTCACCGGTTGCTGAAAGCTTGGGCCCGAACTTCTTGAAAAAGGTCGTCCACCCATGAATCCCCACTGTGCGAGGCAAGACCTGGCTAACCCAATCGTGAATATCCATGACCAAAGGAGGGGGCTCGGTCTCACCTGAACAAGAAAAAGACATGACAGTTAGGCTACGTTGAGAATAAGCAAAATGAGCACTTAGTAAAAATACTTACGGGCTTAATTCCATGCCTCAGGAAAACCATTTGCATTCGCTACCACGTCCTTAGTCTTTACGTAGAAGTAATTAAACCAGAATCGACGATTTTCTTTATCGTCCATCTTCACCACCAAGCTTTTGCCTCCACCGTGGCGAATGTGCAACATCGTCCCCCCATGGAAACTCGGCGCGAAGAGGTGCATCAGGTGGAGAAGAGAGACCTCGCGACCAGCCAATTTCGCATACTTCTTCAGCATGATGATAAGCTTGTAGATATAAGGAGAAAGTTGTGTCGGGCAGACGCCGTAGTAGCGGCAGAATTCCTCTACTAATAGGAGAATGGGAAAAGAGTAGCCCATGTAGAATGAATATGCGTAGAACAAGCAGTATCCAAGGCGATGAATCTGCACCACATCGCGTCCAGCTGGGACCAGATCGATGTGGACTGGAATTTTGAACTTCGCCCTGAAATTAGCAAGGGCAATCGCGTGCATCTCATACTCCACGGCCTTAAGGTCATCCTCGGGCAGCTTTGAAAAGTCAGTTCTAGCCTTCTCATTACGAGGAATTATTTCCTCCACCGTAGGAAAGCTTTCATCTTCTGCAACAATGGCAGCCCTATAGTCATGGGGAGGCATGCGCACTGCCAAGGGAATAGGGTTAGGTACCCCTCCCCCCCTCCCCCCAGAACTGGAAGACACATTAACCAGTTTGGTTTATGAATAGAGGGGGCGTAAACGCAGAAGAGTCAAGAGTAGCAGGAGCCACCAAAATCAGTGAAGGCAGGAGTATGAAGTAAGGTCAAGAAAACAAAGATTCCGATCGAGGAAGGAAGAAAAAGATATGATAATTCGATTTCTAAAATGCAAAGAGTGAATCAAAGGATTGAGTATCCCTATTTATAAGAGTTAGGGCATCAATATCGAGGAAGCAAACCGTCGTTGCCCCGCTCAAGCATCAAAATAGCAGAGCCACGGGAAACGATACAAGGTATCAGAAAAATGCGTAATAATGACGTATGATGACATGACGTCACTCTGAAACGATGTGACCTTAGGTTGCGGCTCACGGAAGGCCACGTTTCCATCCCATCCGAGGCGCTACTAGTCGACCAGCTCGAATGAAACTTCTCAACCCCAACTCACAGAGTCCGCTCATCGAGGTCGCTTAGGGTCGACATCAATAAGCGGAGGGACTAACTATATAGGTTAAAATCTGCCTTAGTAGGATTTAGCATGGAGCGATATCGTGGAAAGCGATATGGTCGAGGTCGACTAGTAGATAACGGGGCTCGTAGCCGAGCAGTCGATAACGGCCGAGGTCGAGCATCAAGGGCAATGTTAACAACTAGTTTTTGCAATAGGATATTTAAGAGAATATTTCATAGAATATTCTTGATGTCTGTACTTTTAGGATTGACTAGGGTATGTCCCATATAAATAGAAAAAGAGATAGGGGGAAAGGGGTATGCAGCATTCTCTGATAAGAACATTTTTATAGAAGAAGACTTTCTCTCTGGAAAAGATAAAAACATTATATTTCTGAGAAGATTCGATTATATATTATTCTACACTTTTCCGTCATATCCGAGAATAGTTCCAATATTATAGCATTTGCCTATCACTCATCACTGTGAGAAGGAGAAATCATCTACCCCATTCAATATTGGGTGAATCATTCTCCTTATTTACGTTAATGTCATTTGTTATTATTTATTGCCTAAAATTCTTCTATCATTAATGATCTTGAAACATTGAATGTACCTAGCATTTAATCCTCCACCAACACTGTCCGGTTTTATTTGAGCTGACTGGTTATAAATTTGGGGACATTATTATTAACTATGTTTAATCCCTTTTTATATAAAATTAACTAGTTTAATCAAAGGTTTGTATTTTTTGGTCAAACAGTTCCATCTATTCCTAAATTAATATGAATCTATATTATATTAAAAGTACGAAGGCATTTAACGAAATGTCGTTTGTCTTTTCTACCCCTTAAAATAGATTTCACATTGGACAAAAGTATAATTTAAATTATTTTCTTAATATTTAGGAATCTGAGATTACCTAAAATTATGGTTATTAAATCTTTCCTTATTTGAGTTAAATAAAAACTCCTAATATTTAGGTCCATAGATTCTATTAAAATTTTACCTTATATAATATCTTTCATATTAATTTTCTTCATATATATGCCCAACTTTTCGTTTCCTTTTAAAGAATAAGCAGTGAATTCACAAATCAAAGTACAAGTGGTTGGCTTCAAATTTTGAAGTTTAAGTCCTTGATACTATCGGGCAAAAATTTCTTGACTTTTGGTATAATATTTCTCTAAAGATATATTGTTTTTAAAAATTCATACTAATTACCATTTTATCCAATATAAGAATAAAAAATTAATCAAACATTTTGTTTAGAACGTCCTATATTGATAATACATTTTAACATAATATTGGGACTACTTTTGTACTTATACAATATATATGGAGAGAGAGAAAGAAAAGTGATTGGCAAGAATAAAAAGTAATATAGCCGATAAATTGTTTATCTTTGAAAATAGAAATTCTTATTGAATAAAGAATAATTACGATTAAATATTTAAAATAAAGGATAAGCCAATAGTAAGAATTTGAATCCAAAAAACTTGAACTATATTTAATATTGAGAAAAAAATAGTTAAATTCTATTTAATATTGAGAAGAAAATTAAGCGTTTACATAAACTGAATAGAAAAAAAATTATTTTAATTATTTACCAAATTCATCATACAAGTAAGATTATATTTCAGGTTGATAAAACCCTAGGATACATAAATTTGTCTCCATAAGAAGAACGATGAAAGGAACTAGAAGATAGAGCAAAATTGGTTGTAGTATTATATCAAGAGTCACTGATAAAAAGGTAAACTTGAAGCAATAAGCATGAAATAGAAGAAAACATATATTCTAAATGAGTTGTCATCAAATTTATTTTCTTTTTGCATTATTCCAACAAATGACAGGTCCCAATGTTTTCGTTTCACGTTTCTAAAAGGCCAAAAGATTTATTTTTTTAATCTGTTTTATTTGATAAATCTTTGAATAATTGTGATAAAAGTACTTTCGTGTTATTTCTTTGCGTTTCGTATTAGGTATTAGGAATAATAACAATTTTCATAAAATAATTCTCTTAAGTCCAAGGAAATATTTTGGATAACCTTTTTAAATATATATTAGATGATAGCAATAACAACAATTTGGTATTTATAAAAATTATTTATGTGATTTCTTAAAATTACATACTCATTAATATGAGGTACACACAAAAAACTTACCTGAAAACTAGATTACTATAAAAGCGGAAGGATCTAATGTAAAAAAATGATAGACCAAAATGCATGCATATATAAAATTATTTCTACCTTTTAATTAAACACTCATTCTATAATATTTGTGTACAAAAATATCAGTACATATTCTAATAAATACTACTCCCTAGATACAAATTCTCTCATTAGTTTTTGGTAAACTCTTTAACTCAACATCAACTTATAAAAGTACTTATGAAAGGTCATCACGTCAAGTTCAGACAACATAATTTTAGGGAATAAGAATCGATTATATTATAATTTGTTATTAATTTTTTATAAAGTATATTTTATTATTTAATACCACAAGAAAGAAGAAAATCAGATAACTTCAATAATTGGAGGTAAAACTTGAAGTTACAATGAGGCATCTAAAGTATAAGGGGTTGGAGCAAGACTTATTCATTTATTAAGTTAGCTAAATCAGATCAATTCAATATTTTTTAGGAATCTATAATTTTTTATTTTGATATTTAATTTTATAACTTATATATATTATTTAATAACATTTTATGTAATTTCTTAAAACCGATGTACTCTCAACACTAATGAGGTACAACGCAATAATTTGATATATGTTATATGCACGTACACTAATACTAGTACACTTAATGATCCCGGCAGCTTGATACTTTAACTTACATCGAAATCGAAACTCAATATTCAATGTAGACTTGCGCACCTCTAAAGGTTGTGGGGTGTTCTTCCTTAATTAGAAGTTATATTTTGGGTTCGAATCTTAATTAGATATGATGTCGTATTTTGTAGGGAGTATTTTAATTCTACAAGTGAATTTTCTCGATTCAAATTCAAATTAATCGGATTTTAAAACAAATACCCATCAGTTGTAAAACTAAAAAAGTAGATTAGCACGAAATACTTTGCCACATTGGCCGGAAGATTTATTATACAAAGGAATCTAATAAAATTTGCGGAGTAGTATTCTTTTATATTATATTTTGACTCTTTTTATTAAAAATTCTGATTTCGCCCATGCTTGTAGAGAGTGTTTTCTTCTTTAAATATGTTACATACTGTATGAATTTAAAATAGTCGAATTAATAAGTACCGAAATATAAAAAATGATGCACCTACCCGTATTTAGTCACATTCACATCAGAACAAAGTCTGTCTGATGCTTATGAATCTTTTGAAAAACTAAAGAGTACTTTCATTAACCAGAAGGTATACCTGTGTTGATTGACCAAGTCAGTCAAAGGGAAATATACTGAGCTTGAGAAGATGCCAAGTAGAAATATATCTTTCTTACACACATGCATATAAATCCAGAAGCTAGCTACTTATAAAGTGTCTCCATCTTCATATCTATGAGGAATTACTCGTGCTAACTGCAGCTTTTTTCAGCTGAAACCTGCTCAGAATTGACACAGTTCAGGACTGCTAATTCCCAGAGAGCGTTGAATTGAACAGTTATTTTGCCAAATAACGCTTACACTAGTGACTAGTCTAACCATACTAAAATACTCCTATTTGCCCCTATCTTTGCCATTTGCAATATAATGACATCAAATCAATGCATGCATGGGTTGCATTGGGTTGCGGTTTAAACGTCGTCTTCTGGAAAATTATGAACAGTGGAACTGAGACGAGAGAGTTGCAGAGTCAAAGATTTTAATTTTGGTCCAACTCACTGACACCACCTCGTGTATTCTTGAAAGGTGTGTCATAGAATGACTTGAAAGAAAGGATTATTCTGCAGAGTATATGAGATGGTCGTCCAGAACCCATTTGTAGTTTAAGTGTGACGAAAATATGTGTTTAAAAAAAAGAGTGATATTTTTATATATAGCGTTCTTTTAAATCGCGTTATACAGTTGATAAGATAGTTATGTATAGTATAGTATATAACCACGTTATATATGTATAGCGCAGTTATATATCGCGCTATACATAGATAAATAAACGGTTCCCCTCCTTCTTCCTCGCACTCAAACCAAACGCCCCCCTCCCAAATTAAAAATTCTTAACCGACCCCCTCCCCCCCCAAATTTTCTTCTAAAAAAAATTGTAATGGACCCTACCCGTCACACAAAACGATAAGATTGTAGGTCCTACATCCTAGCCAAGCCTTCTATTATTGTGGTTTCCTCGTTTCGGGCTCAAATTTTCAATTTATTGACTTTCTGAAAAACATAAATTGAAGTATTCCAATTTAGTTTATGTCGAAACTCGTATAATAATGCATATTAGTTGTTTTGAATGTGTTTCCATGTTGTTTTGTATTTTTTTTGCGATTAAACTATTATGTTATTTTTATCCGGACTAAGATATTAGTGTTTTGTGTTTGTTTTTGTGATTAAAATGTATTTGTTGTTTTTATCTAGTTTAGATTATTTATTTGCTTAAAGACTAGTGCCCTTTTAGCGTAGTAAAATGTAGAGTCTTTTAGCGTAGAATTCCTGTAGTTTAAGTATCTTTTATACTGATAGATCAAACACAAACTCTGTCCCATTAAATATAATAAAAATTAATTATTTAATTTACAAAACAAACATACAAAATTATGAAAATATTAAAATTGATACACACAAGAATTCAAGATAGCTTGGTGCTACTGGGTCTCAAATATCGAGCCTGAAACCCATAAGTATATATACTATGTCTAATTAAATATGATAAAAATTAATTATTTAATTTACAAAACAAACATACAAAATTATGAAAATATTAAAATTGACACACACAAGAATTCAGGATAGCTTGATGCTACTGGGCCTCAAATATCGAGCCTGGAATCCATAGGTATATACTCTGTCCAATTAAATATGATAAAAATTAATTATTTAATTTACAAAATAAACATACAAAATTATGAAAATATTAAAATTGACACACACAAGAATTCAGGATAGCTTGGTACTACTGGGCCTCAAATATCGAGCCTGGAACCCATAGGTATATACTCTGTTCGATTAAATATGATAAAAATTAATTATTTAATTTACAAAACAAACATACAAAATTACGAAAATAATAAAATTGACACACACAATAACTCAGGATAACTTGGTCCTACTGGGCATCAAATATCGAGCATGGATCCAGGACCAATTAAATAGCTTGGTCCAATTAAATAATGTATAATTATAAAAAATAATTATTTACTTTATAGGTCAAACATACAATTAATATTGTTTAATTTATAGTAGACGACATGGACGTGCCGCCTATGCATCTCGGACCTGTCTCCAATGAGCTATTAGCGTTGCAGGGCGATCATAGGTCCGCCTACGTATGGGAGGGAGAGTTACTGGCCAGACTCTCCGCGCCAGGAGAGTAGACGACATGTGGGATTTTATGAAGGACATAGATCTCCATCCCCGTGTAGTCCAACGCCTGCAAGATATGGGCTTCTACAGGATTTTGGAGATTGGGCGGTTGCAGCTCGACTGGTCTTTGATCACGGCCCTAATAGAGCGGTGGCGACCGGAGACGCAACTTTCCACTTGTCCATTGGCGAGGCCACCATCACGCTGCAGGATGTGGAGTTTTTATATGGGATACCTGTTGATGGACTTCTCATTGCACTGCCTCAGGCCATGAGAGAGATGACGCGTGGGCAGTATTTGGATATGCTGTAGCAGCTCACTGGTTTCAGGCCACAGGATGAGACTGCACACTCAGGGGCCAGTCGCATGAGTTTGACAGCTATTCGATAGCATTTGGAGATATTGCACCCCGACATCACCTGGGAGACAGATGATCTGCATATTCACCGGTATACGAGGTTGCTGCTGCTCCTTCTGTTTGGGGGGAGTCTTGTTCCCGAACACTTCGGGGAACCTAGTCAGCTTGCGATTTCTTCATCATCTTCAGCTGCTAGATGATTTACCCCAGTACAACTGGGGTGTTGTTGTTCTCACCTACTTATACAGACATCTGTGCCTGGCGAGCATGGGAACCCAACATGATGTATGTGGATTTTTGCCGCTTCTACAGGTGACAATATATTCGAATACTCTGTTCATTCCTTCCAATTCTATCTAGTCAAAAGTTTTCTTAAAATTTACGTCAACTTTGTATGTTAGGTTTGGGCCTCGGAGCGGTTTCTGCAGTTGTAGCCACCTCTACTACCATTACCTCCGGATGTACCACCTCTGTTTCTCTCTCTAGCTAGGAGGTGGATTCTCCGGCGTGAATCTGTATGAGATTACGAGGCTCAGCATAATCTCCCCCTTTGTAGGGATGTGGTGGATATGCTGGAGGGAGCACAGGTAAATGTGTACCTAAACTTACTTAGTATAGCTTCACATGTGTTGCGCATATTCACGTTTTCTGTTGTTATTTGATTGTTCATCTGGACGCCATACAGCGACGACTTGATAGGTGGCCTGCCCGATTATTGCTCGGTCGGCCGACTGATTTGGAGCACTTTCGTCCCGCTCGTGTGCCTCGATATTGTGGAGCATCATGCCACGGAGCGGGTACTTCACCAGTTTGAACGTCCGCAATATATACTGAGGGGGCTACATGGGAGGCCACACATTATCAGCGGGATGATCGTTCCAGGGCGGACGACTCATATGTAGCGTGGCTAGAGGCGCAGGTCCATACTTGGGACGACCGAGCAGACCTAATTCCGCCCCCCATTCACAGATCTAGACGGAGACTATCCAGCTCTATATTCCCTGGTACCGCCGCGTTACCCGACTTTTTGTCGGGAATCCCATTCATCAAGCTGGCGGTCGGTATGTTCCATACGCCGGGTGGCACGAGGCCCTGGTATGTTTTCTGTTATTATTAATTATATAACTGTAACTTAGTGTTCTGTAGTTTATATTTTATACGTTGTGCAGACTATTAGCCTACATATAGTCTACCAGATGGGACTGTAGATGCATCAGCATGCCGGCGAGGGAGAGGCCGCTTTGCACGATTACGGTCGGCAGGTTGCAGAGGTGGCTGTCCAGACACTGCAGCGAGCTTGAGAGGATCAGCGCTTAGGACACAACCCTGCTTATGTGGCACCAGAGCAGTACCAACGAGGTAGGGGTGCCCCACGAGGCAGGGGTGCCCCTCGAGGTAGGGGTGCCCCACGAGGCAGGGTTGTCGTACGGGGTCATGGTGGGCGGCGAGAAGGTGGTCCCCAGCAATGGGGCGTTGAGGCCCCTGTTGATGATGTTGGTGTTGATCTGCCGGGTGACCTACATTAGCCGGACGAGTATCCCACCAGCATGGCGTCATACAGCCTTGGGATGCAGCTCACTCGAGGGACTTCGCAGGTGACCCCGTCAGGCCCATTATTGATCACGGGCACGGACCTTACCGGAGAGGATTGGGAAGCATACTTCCTAGGGTCATCGACTGCTGCTGAGGATCGACCGACCCGAGATTTGGATAGTGGGTGCCGGCTGAGTTATGGCTCATCATCACAGGCGCAAGTATGTTTTTATTAGTATTAAATTTAAATTTGTTTTTTCTTTTCTCATTTATTTTCCATAACTTTATATTAATTTTCTTATTAAGACTTCATCCCCGCCTATCACGGAGGCCCATTTGTGCAATGTTGACATGGATGCGATGGATGATTATATTCAGGAGCCCGACGAGACCATGGTAAGAAAATTTAAATTGTTGTGACTTAATATATACTTTCCTATATTGAGCTGACTTATTCTTCTGTAGATTTCTACTGGACCGACGACCCCTTCTACCGATCCTACCAGGACCACTGATGATTATGTTGCAGCGCATCCTGCTATAAAGAGGCGCCGTGATGAAGATGATCCTGATAGCGTAGCCGGACGGGATGGCTGCATTGAAGCACACAGGGTGTGGGACACATTGATTTTATTTTTTTTTGTATTTTATATAAATATTATTTTATGTAAATAATAACAATAATTTTTTATGTTTGCAAAATATGCATATTATGTTTTTATTTCTCTGTTCCTTCTTTATTTTAATACTACAACACAAACACAAAACATAACAACTTAACATAATTTAAATTCAGTACAACTAATGAAAATACATAATATGGGAAACATAAGGATAAAGTATTACACTCAACACATACATGTCATTGTTTAGTCACTGCCGCCCATTATTCTCTACTCCGACCACTTAAATTTCTCTTCCATCTTATTTTTTTCTAATTCTGCCTCTTTCGGTTTCTCCTTCAACTCCGCAATTTCTCATTTATATTCTTTTTCATATTCACACTGTTTTAAGGTCAAATCATGAAGATACTGCAAAGATCGTTTGTAGCATTCCTGCTTACAAGGTTCATCAATCCATACCTCAAAATTGCAAAAAAGGTTCGTCGGGAACCCTATAAAACTTGTCCACACACATCCAGTAGCGGCGTCCAACTTCACCATCATCCCAACAGTCATTCATCAAATATTTTTTGTCGCACTGGCACCTTAGTACATAAAGGCGTTCAGGCATTTGTTAAAGCGTTAAAAAAAACCTTACTTTTATGGAAAGTTTTGCTATTGGTTATTGTTAAGCGCAGAAAATAACTAGAATGCGCCCGTTATTTATAGGCAACGCAACACATATAACGTAGTATTTAATCACGCTATATATATATATATATATATTCACATAACGTAGCATTTAACCGCATTATGCTTTGCGCGTTAAAGATGATTACGGATACAAAACAGCTTTTTCTCAGACGGACAGCTTTTCAGTTCGACAGGACAATACACATAACGTAGTATTTAACCGCGATATATATATATATATATATATATATATATATATATATATATATATATATATATATATATATATATAAAGCGTACATAAAGCAGAAGTGGTCCCCTACCCCTTTTATAAAGTTGGGGAGTTCAAGAAGAATATATTGCAAAATGTGCATATCTTTTCTTTCTTTCGTCTCAAAACTCCTTTTGCTTTTCTAATTCTCTAATGTCAAATCTGTTGTCACCAGGTCACAAGAAAATTTGTTCAACTGTGTCTCTCTAAACTTATAAGTTACTTTAATTAATTATTTTCGTAATTCTGCTATGAGAGAGTTAAATCTCCATAATAATCACGTCTAATGAAGTATTCTTGGTTTCGAATTGGTATATGGATGGGACAACTATTTGGGTCGTAATAATGCATACAAAATATTGATAGAGCTAGCAAAGACAACATTATTGTATCGATGTTTATTTTGTACGGATTCTAATAAATCTCTTGTGCCTTCAGCATAACGCCACCTACGAAACGAATATTTTGTTTCAGATAAGCCAACAATTGTTGATCTATAATTTATAATAGCTTTTTTTTGGGGTAGTTTTCGGATGTCAAGATATTAATTTTGAAATGAACTAGTGTTTTTCCATTTAATTCTGAAAGAGTAGAAGATAATCTTTATTCTTCGGAAGAGAGGGAAAAGTGAAGGAGTATATTCTTAGTTTACATTGGTGAGGGATTGTGTTACATTGGTTTGTAATGATGCATTATAGTTTTTTTTGTCTTTTGAACCAAAACAAGGATTTCAGTCCATTCTGCATCTGAAAAGGCATTTTCTGGTAGTCAGTTTATGTGATTACACATATTTTTTAGAATATCTATTTTCAAAATTTGACACAATTTAACTGAAATTTTGTATTTTATTTTTAATAATATATTTTTATAGCCACACAATATTATAATATGCATGTTTAAGACCATAGTTTAAAAGTCTTTTTTTCTTTTTTAATTATATGATAAATAGGATCACATAAAATAAAATAAAGAAAGCATTTTCTTTTTCTTCTCTTGTTGAGTTTTTTTAGAGTGGTCACTACTAGAAATCCGGTAAATTCCGACAAAAAGACGATCTAAACATCGTCCAGCACGGACGGAAACTATTAAAAAATTATTTATTTATTTTTTTAATCGCCATACCGACCAAGGATAGTCGGTAAAATTTGGCGCAATTACTCGGGAAAACATTACCGACCGACATCAGTCGGTATATTCGTCATACATTTGACCACAATGGTCAGATATGCTTAGTCAAAGTATTTTTTTGATTACCGATCAACATCGGTCGGTTATATGGATCTACATATTTAAATTATAATAATTATATTATTTATTTAAAATATTTTATAAAATTTATGTTCTAGTTACTGACCAAAATCGGTCGGTTATTACAGGAGAACATTTTACCGACAAACTTTGGTGGGTAACTTTAGTTTCTGAAAAATAACCGACCAATATCAGTCGGTTCAAAGGTCAAACATGGTCAAACTTTTAAATCACATTAAAATTTACTATATAAATATAATCCATGTACCACTTTATTTTGTAATACAATTAATGAATGCACTAACATATACGATAATAAGCATCTAAGAACGCGAAGCGCTAGGGCTATAAGGTCGTTTTTTTGGAGGATAGGCTTGTGAAGAATCAATAATCTAACTAGTATATATAATTGATCATCATCAAATGTATCTATTTGAATAAATATTAAATTGATTCATTGACTTATAACTTAGAAATAAAAATTAACGTTTTTAGATGCATAGATGAATATTAAAAATAAAACGTTTCGACCTATATCGATTAATCTATATATGTCGTACATTATTAGTTATGAACGAATAAAATATAGAACAATAATAAACTTCTTTGACATGTATATATGTATCGCAAATTAAATAAATGGAAGAAGCTATTAGTATTATGACAATCATATATAAGTAAACGAGTTAATATAACAACCAACTAAACAATTGATCAAGTTTTCGTGCGTTGTAAGGCATGCACGTGCGTCATATATAAGAAGTAGTATTTAAGGTAATCGACCAAATCGGTCTGTTAACTGTGGTCAAACACAGTCAACTGTCACTTAAGTGTATCGACCGACTTTACTGATCGATGTCGGTCGGTACCTTTTAATTTCAGATCTAAAATACAGGCTTCCCCCTCATTTCTCTTCTTCGCTTCTCAAAATTTTATAACTCTCACTCTCTTCTCCCTCACACACATCTCATTCCCCACTTCTCCGTTACCACCCCAGCTGCCTTCATTCCGGCCACTGCCCCCGCCGTTGTCGCTATTACTGCCGCCATTGCCCCTCCTCCTCGACCTCCTAAAAATTCTAGATTTCGATTTGAACGTACATTGTTTGTATAATATTAGTATTTTGTTAATTAGTTATGAATTAGTTAACTAGTGTTTAAATTGATTGTTTCTTTGAATTTTATTGAAATCTAGGGTTTGGGTCTTGTTAAAATTGAATTAAATTGAGTTGATTACCTAGGGTGTAAATTGAATGTTTAAGTTTGTATCGACTTGAGTAGTTTAGTTATGAATTAAATGTTTAACTTTGAATTGAATTGATGTTTTAGGGTTTAGTTCTTGTGAATTGAATTTAGGATATGAATTGAACTTCTAGGGTATGAATTGAATTGGTTTAGGGTATGGGTTGAACTTTTAGTATATGAATTAAACTTTTAGGGGTAAGTGCTGAACTTTTTGGATAGAGCTTATGTTTTGTGAGGTTAATTGAATTATTTAGGATATGGGTTGAACTTTTAGGATATGAATTGAACTTTTAGGGGTAATGGTAACTTTTTGGATATGAATTAAACTTTTAGGAATAAGTGTTGAACTTTTTGGGTATGAATTGAGCTTAAAGTTTATGTTTAAATATGATTAATCATAATTAATTATATTTACTGTAATTTAATTTTGGTGTAATTAGTAAAAATTAATTATCTTAATTAAGTAAAAATAATTTAATCAATTTATAATTGTAGAATAAATTAAGTAGTTCTAATACCTAGGGAAATATCTCAATTTATTTTTATTTTATTTGTATAGATGGAACATTGTCATTGGATGTACAATAGGAATTATCCTAATCGGCGGGGATTGAGGAAGAATTTTTTAGAGGGGGTTGATGAGTTTATTATACATGCAATGTCACTTTCACCATACCAAATTGAAGGAGTAATTAGGTGTCCTTGTGTCAAGTGGGATTGTGTAAAGTTTAAAAAATCAGAGGAAGCTAAGATGCATCTTTATAGTAGGGGTTTATAGAGAATTACATTATGTTGACTAATCATGGAGAGATCGATGATAATCGTGGAATATTTCATAACATGGTTGTTGGTGAAAGTAGTAGGTCGGTGGAGAATAGGAATCAAGATTATAGAATTCATGATATGGTTGCGGATGCTTTTGGGATGCATTCCGGGGTTGAGCCCGATGAAAATATTGAACAGACTCCTAATGATATGCAAAATATTTTTATGAACAGTTAGAGGAAGTTAGTCGTCCACTACATGAAGGAAGTCCGCACGCTGAACTGTCTGTTGCGGTTAGATTACTAAGTATTAAATCTGATTGGACTATTTCTCTAGCGGCCATGGACTCTTTCATTAACTTTATGAGTGAACTAGTTGACCCAAATATCAACTTACATGGTGATTTTTATAAGGCAAAGAGATTGGTTTCTAAGTTAGGACTTTCGTTGATGAGAATTGATTGTTATGAAGATGGTTGCATGCTATATTATAAATATGATGCAAATTTAGAATGTTATAAATTCTGTGAAAAGTCTCATTTCAAGAGGATTTTCAGTGGTAATATGGTTGCTGTGAAGGCGATGCATTATTTTCTCTTTTACCTAGGTTAAAGAGGTTATAAACGTCGATGAGTTCTGCTCCTTATATGAGATGGCACTTTGAAAACAGAAGACCACCTGGTATTATGTGTCATCCGTCAGATGGAGAAGCTTGGAAGCACTTTAATAGGACATATCCAGATTATGCTAGTGAAGCAAGCAACATTCGGTTAAGTTTGTGTGTGGATGGCTTCACGCCTTTTTCTAAATCTACGACACCATATTCATGTTGGCCTGTTTTTCTTACACCTTATAATCTACCTCCTGAGTTGTTGTGTGTGTGTGTATATATATATATATATATATATATATATATATATATATATATATATATATATATATATATATATAATTTTATTTTTTAAATGGTATTATCCCCGATTCACGTAATTCGAAAAGTTTGATTGATGTATATTTATAACCTTTGATTGATGAGCTAAAACAGTTGTAGTATGATAGTGTTGAAACATATGACATATCAACCAAGCAGAATTTCAACTTGCGTGCTTATTTAATGTAGACTATTAATGATTTTCCAGCATATGGAATGTTGCTTGGGTGGATGACTGCTGGGAAGCTAGCTTGTCCTTACTGCATAAAAAATGGTAAAGCGTTCACTTTGAAACATGGTCGAAAGCAATCATGGTTTAATTGTCACCGTCAGTTCTTTCCTGATGATCATGAGTTTAGAAGGATGAAAAATGCATTCAAAAAGAATAAAGTGGAACATGATTCGCCACCTCTGATACTTTCGGGTGAGGAAATTTAGGAGAGGGTGAAGAACTTCACTAAAGTTACTGAGGCTCCACCTTCTAGATTCTCCGGATATGGTGTTACTCATAATTGGACGAGACATAGTATATTTTGGGAGTTTCCTTATTGGAAGGATAATCTTCTCCGACAAACCTTGATGTCATGCATATTGAGAAGAATTATTTTGATAATTTATTCAACACAATGATGGATATTAAAGGTAAGACAAAAGATAACTCAAATGGTAGAATGGACTTACAAGAATATTGCAGGTGACCTGAATTATACTTGTAGACAGCGAAATATGGTAGGTGTTCAAGCCCAAAGAAAGTTACCTATTCACTTTGGAGGAGAGACGACAGATTTGTGATTGGGTTACGAACTTGAAGATGTCTGAGGGTTATGCGTCAAATATGGGAAAACGTGTAGATATGGAGGTAGGAAAGTTGAGCCTTTTGAAAAGTCATGACTGTCATGTTTTCATGGAGACCTTAGTGCCTATTGCACTTTGCGGTTTGTCCGAAAGAATCTGGAAATCCATCACAGAGTGCCACCACCCCAAATTCCCTCTGTAGGATATCGTGATGGCACCTAGTCTCTAAGACTAGGTAAGCCTAACAATTTGCGGAATAAATAAATAATAAACTGAACTCCGATCTCAACACATGATATATAAATATAAAACTGCAAATCCATAATTAAAGCTGCCAAAATCCGGTGAAAATAAGTCACAAGCTTCTAAGAGAAAATACTAAGTGTCTCTATATATCAAGTCTAAAGAGAATAAGGGGAGAAAACATAATAAGGATAGAGGGGGACTCTGAAGTCTGCGGACGCTAGCAGATATATCTTGAAGTTTCCACGTACAGTCCAACTCACTAGTATCTCGCTTGGTAGGAAGAACCTGGATCTGCACAAAAAGATGTGCAGAGTGTAGTATGAGTACACCACAACGGTACCCAATAAGTGCCTAGCTTAACCTCAAAAGAAAAGTAAGGCAGAAGATATAATAATATTTGAAATAACTGAGAATTTAAATAACGAGAAACTTTAGAAAATAATAGCACAGCAAACAGAGATAAACAATAGGGGCGCTCCCGAGGTACCGCCTCGTAGTCCCAAATGTAAAAATGCAATACGAGGGGATCTCCCGAGGAACCGCGTTGTAGTCCCAAAGTAAATATGCAGTACAGGGGGATCTCCCGAGGAACCGCCTCGTAGTCCCAAAGTAAATATGCAGCAGATAACCGAACCGAAGGAACAATGAATTTACAGCAACAAATCTTACAGTTAAAGATTTAATTCAAATCAAGCGAAGCAGTTAATTCAACTAAGCATGTTGCACAAATTGCAAGTGAGAGTTAAGACACGTAGACATGCGATACTAGGCTAATCATGATCACTACATATGCTAAAGTAACTCAGTTAAAGAATTTAAATAGAAGACAACTCAGCAAGAACCAAAATTTTCACAATTAGCCCGTGTACTTACTCGTCACCTCACGTACACGGCGCTCACATATCACAAATTTTTATAACAGTACCAAATCCTAAGGGGATTTTCCCCACACAAGGTTAGACAAGTCACTTACATCAAATCTCGCTCAATCAATCGATAAGGATTCCTTTCCCTAGATTTTCCGACTCCGAATGGCCCAAATCTAGCCAAAAGCAATTGCATAACATGAATACAACTACAAGAAACTAATTTAAATCATAAATCTACGACTTTAGCAAAGAATCGAAAAATCGCCCCAAAAAGTCGACCCATGCCCACATCATGGAATCAGGTAAAAGTCACAAATTACGAACACCCATTCAACCACGAGTCCAACCATACCATTTTTAATAAATTTTGACACCAAATCGCCACTCAAATCCCTAATTTATACTCTCCAAATCCCTAGCCTCAAACTCCCAAATTTCACCTTAAATACACACTAACTAGGTGGAAACATCAATGGGGAAATAAGATTATTGATAAAAAAATAAGCACAAGGACTTCCGCTTCTTAGATCACTTGACCGCATTTGCGGTCCCGCTTTTGTGAAAAAATGCACCACTTCTGCGGTTAACCACTGGAGTTGGGCCTCCACTTCTGCGATCTTCTCCCTCGCATCTGTGCAACTGCAGGTGCGGAACTCACCATCGCGCAAGCGCACCTTCCTCATCTACGCCCATTTTCTCGCTTATGGGATCTCGCATCTGCGGGGCCATGATCGCATCTGCGGGCTCAGCTGGACAGTCCCAATTCCGCTTCTGCGGATCGAAGGCCGCTTCTGCGGTGCTGCACTTGCAGCTTTAAAATGCGCAAGTGCGATTACACCAAACACAACAAATCTTCAGTTATGCTCCAAGTCCAATATTTTGATTCGTTAACCATCCGGAAACCACCCGAGTCCCCCGAGACCTCAACCAAATATACCAACAAGTCCTAAAACATCATACGGTCTTAGTCGAGCCTTTAAATCACATTAAACAACGCTAAAAACACGAATTGTGCATCGATTCAAGCCTAATAAACTTTAAACTTCAAACTTCTACATTCTACGTTGAAGCCTGCCAAATCAAGTTTGATTGACCTCAAATTTTACACACAAGTCATAATTGACATTACGGACCTACTCTAACTTCCGGAATCAGAATCCAACCCCGATATCAAAAAGTTCACTACCGGTCAAACTTCCCAAAATCACCTAATTTGCCAACTTTCACCAATTGACGCTTAAATGACCTACGGACCTTCAATTCCACATCCGAACATGCTCCTAAGACCAAAATCACCCTACGGAGCTATTGGAACAGTCGAAATGCCATTCCAGAGTGACTTCACATAATTCAACCTATGACCAATTCCTAGAACTTAAACTTCTATTTTAGGGACTATGTATCTCATTTCACTCCGAAACCAAAGCAAAATCCTCCTGGCAAGTCACAAAACCCAAAAATAAAATAGAGGGATCTCAAAATGACCAACCGGGTCGTTACACAGAGATTAGTTTGTTTTTCAAAGACTTGTGTTCTATCACTTTGAGGGAAGAAAACCTACTTCGGATGGATCAGAGCATTCCTGTAACTTCTAGTAAGATGGAAAAAATATTTTCATATGGTTTCTTTAATGTGACGGAATACCTTAAAATCCACCTTGTACACGAGGCATGACTTGAAAGGCATGTTCAATGTAGATAGATGTATCTCTTTGAGAGGTAATATTATAAGTTTACCGTAATATTCTATTTTATTTGAATGTTGTTGGCTAACATGACATTATGTAGGACAATTGGCAAATGCAAATAATTTGTTAAGAAGAGGAATAGGATTGAAGGATTTACATGCGAAGCCCTATCATGCAAAGAAAACTGCACATTTTTGTTCTTACTATTTTGAGAGTAACGTGCCATGTTCTAGGAATAGGAACACTTTCGAATGTGTGAATGATCTATTATATCCATCAATGTCCATCTTCAATCAACCAGGCCGATGCTCTAAGGATGTTAGAAAGAAAAGTTTGAGTGATATGGAGTACAAGTGAGCTACAATGCATGTGTTGCTAAACTGTCCTGAAGTTCAACCATTTCTTAAGTAAGTATTGATTTATTAGTAATCAAAATATAAAATTTACAGTGATTTCATATTGATGCAACTACTGAAATTTTTTGATGTGTCACAGTCACTTAGTGGGTCAATTTAGCCATGATGCTGTATATACATGATTTGACACGTGGTTCAAATAGTTTGTATATTTATCCTGAATATATATATATATATATATTTGCTAACTTATGAGTTTTTTTTAACACTATATGTAGGTAAATAATCCAAATAATGGTATAAATTAATTTTTGAAAGATATATCTTGGGGACCTAATCTTCAGGTCACAACAATGTCTAAGTCCGTAGTGAATGATACAAGTTTCATATGGAAGATTGCTCTAAGAATAAAAATAGCAAAAACAACGATGTGTGGGTTCAAGGTAGTGATGGCAACCAAACTGGAGATATTGATTATTATGGTGTGGTCAAAGAAATATATATATGCTAACTTATGAGTTTTTTTAACACTATATGTAGGTAAATAATCCAAATAATGGTGTAAATAAATTTTTGAAAGATATATCTTGGGGACCTGGTCTTCAGGTCACAATAATGTCTAAGTCCGTAATGAATGGTTACAAGTTTCGTACGGAGGATTGCTCTAAGAATAAAAATAGCAACAACAGCGAGGTGTGGGTTCAAGGTGGTGATAGCAACCAAGCTGGAGATATTGATTATTATAGTATGGTCAAAGAAATATTACAACTAGAATATATAGGATGGCCATATAAGAAATTGAAACTCTTTAGATGCAAGTGGTTTGAGCCAAATCCAACAAGCGGTACAAAAGTGTACCACCAATAAAACATAATTGGGGTTAATCATATGAGGGAGTATGATCGCTATGATCCTTTCATAATTGCACATAAGGTTAGGCAAGTGTATTACGCTCCTTATCCATTGCGGAAGAATAAGTCCGATTGGTGGGTGGTAATAGAAACTAAGCAAGTAGGTAGGGTGAAAGTCGAGAATGTGTTTGATGTTGCATATCAAAACGATATCTCAAGTGTTCACCAAATAGTGGACGATTAGTTAAAAAATAATTTGGAATATCGTGAACGCATATTGGAAGAACTTAATAGAAATGAAATAACAATTATAGAAAATGAGGATGAAGAATCAACTAATGAAATTAAAACATGTGAGGACGAAGAATTCTCGGACGAGGAACAATACATCGACGAGGATTAACAAGTTAGTTTTTAAAAGCACTCTCGTGTTATAACTAGTTTCTTATTTTGTCATTCTAAATTTGTATTATATTATGCATATGGTAGGCAAGGGTCAAGGTAACAATAACCCTACTAGTTCTCGGGGTCGAGAAAAGACTAGGAAGGGAAGAAGGAGGGTAGAATTTGGGGATAATACTACTCCCTAATTTTCAGCCTCTTTAGAGATGCCTATGTCTTATCCTCCACCACATAGCTACACTGAGCTGCCACAACATCATCAGGCTTTTACTTTCATTCAGACACCGGGTCTTCCATCACAGGGCCATAGGACTATACGTCAGTCATACAGTCCGGTTGCCTCACATCCACTTGGATCGCAGCCTTCTCCATCAAAACAACATGGATCACAGCCATCCATATCATACCCACATGGGTCATATCCATCTGTATCACATCCACATGGATCGCATCCAGCTATGTCGTAGTCATAGGGATCACAACCATCTTTATCATCTACTCCATCCATTTTAGGACTTTGCCTGTGAGACCATAGCTCTGAGCCCTCATCTACACCGTCTACGTATGCCTCTGATACACATGTTGAGGATGATAATCCAAAGGTAGTGTATTATTTTATAATGTTTTAACTAACATTTTCATGTCTTTTTATTGTTAAGTTGCATGTTCAAGCCGGGCAAACAAACTACAACGATAATTACTAATGTCATCAAAAAGCTTTATGATGGCCCTTATGCGACTTGGAGTGATTTTCTATACTCGTTGAAGGAGGAAATTTTCAATCAGTTTAAGGTATAAATGTTCTTTTAGCACTTTAATAAATAATATTTAAGATGTTTCCATCTAATGTTTAACTTTTGATATGTAAAGTAAGTGTGTATGGGAAGACCACTAGAGCGAGGAAATGGCTGCAAATTTTCATCAAAAAGCCCACAAGAGATTGGCAGATCATCTCGGATGGTAGAAAGAAGAATAAGAGGCATGACTGGTATCTGCAACATTTATGGGATGATTTGTTAAGGCAATGGCAGACCGAGGACTTCTTAAAGAAGAGCGAACAAGGAAAGAAAGCTCGCTCATCCGAGAAGGGAGGCTCCTTGCACATTAGGGGTGCTATCAACATCGGGATAATAAGAAGAAGATTGATAATTCCATAAATTATTACGTCTTTACTTTTCTAAGTATATCAATTCTATTTATTAACTAAATTAATTTATTTTCAGGAAAAGAAGCATGGGCGTCCACTGCAGCAAGATGAGATGTTCAAGGAGATGCATATTTTTAAAAAAGAAAAAAGAGGCGGATGCAGATAGGTGGGCCGAGGACCGGGCATAGACTACATATGTAAGCATTCAAATTTTTTTAAGTGTTATATTTTACTTTTCTAAGACTTTTTATATATATTAATTTAATTTAAAATAATGTAGGATCCCAAAGTACCATGGAGGACTTCATTCGTATTCAGCGAGCTAGTGAATAGGGCGAGCCAACCCAACCTTCGGACGAGGATGCTGAAAGAATATGATTGGAGGTTGTTGGCAGTCCAAAGAAGGCGAAGGTATACAGGCTTCCTGAGAAAAAATATCATCTCTACAGGTGTAGAATGCAAGGAATAAGGACTTTCTCACAAAGCGAGGTGCTTAATAGGGAGAGCCTCTCGGCTATGCAGGAGATAGTGACAAGGCTTACATCCGAGCTAGAAGCGGCCAAGGAAAGAGAAAGGGTTAGAGATACATAATTCTTTGGTATGCAAGCTTAGATCAAAACTCTCCTTTCTACTGGAGCTTTTCCATTGCCCCGATCTCGTGAGTCATCGCCAGAGGCTCGACCTCCACGTGATTGTTCCTCCCATCCTGCCCGTGATTTGTTCTGCCTGTCCTCCACATGATCATTCTTCCCATCCTCCACAAGACCGTTCTTACCGTCTTCTAGATGAAAGTTCATCAGATAGTGGTGATGCTATAGAAAACACTCCTTGAACAATACTTTGAACTAGACGAATAGAACTTGTTTTGAATTCGAATGATCATTTTTGAACTTGTTGTAGTTACTTAGTTTTTGATTGATTTTGAATTGTGATGTTTAATTGAACTTGTTTGTATTAAAATATTGATTGGTTTGAATTGAGATGTTTGGTTGGATATGGTTGAATAGGGTGTATGGATGGTTAGATTAATTGTGGTGAATTGAGGGTTATTTTTAGTGAATTGGGGGGTTATTGGTTGTTGTTGAATATGTATTTTTATTTGGTAGGTGGTGTAGTTACCAAAACATGCATTTTTTTGCCAAAATTATTCCCAAAAAACCGACCAACCTGGGTCAATAAAAAAAAATTAAATTGGAAAATACCGACCAATGTTGGTCGGTTAATGCGCAATAATTCCCATAAATTCAACATTACCGACAAACGTTGGTCGGTAAGTTAGCTGTCAATTTTCAAAAAATCAAGATTACCGACCAACGTTGGTCAACAATCTTAAATTTTAATTATCTTTTTAAAAAGAGGATATTTCTAATACCGACCAACGTTGGTCGATAATTTAAATATTATTTGATTAACTTGTTTTTATTTATCGATCAACTTTGATCGGTAACGAAAATTTTTAAATTTAGCTCACTGACTAATGTTGGTCGGTAATATTAAATTATTAAAATAATATTCTGACCAATGTTGGACGGTGGCTCACTTAAATTGTCAGATGGTCTTTTATAGTGATCGATTATTATTGGTCGGTAATTTCCGACCGATTTTGATCGATTTGCTCTACCGACCAATAAATTACCGACCACACGTAATTGATCGCATTTTGGACAATTTTGGCGAATATTTAGTAGTGGGTGGTTCGTGAATAGTGGTATCGTAGAGGTTGAACTAATAAGGGAGGGATTGTGGTGAAAGATTGGAAAAATTGAATTAGGGAATTTATAAAAAGAATTTATTTTTTTTCAAAAAAACAACTCAAACAATAGCTTTTAAAAACACACAAAATATTGAGATTGCAAACCCAAGCAACGTCTGTTTTTTTGTTTTTAAAACTAACTTCAAACTTTTACAAACTCAGTTTCTGGGTTTTTGAAAATTATTTGCTAGACATCTTGACCAAAAAAATAATAATAATTAATTTTTCTCTTTTAAAGATCTCTAAAGTCTAAACTCAAACACTAGTATGGTACTCATGTATTTTCACTTTTAAGTTCGGCTTACTTAAAGGTACGTCAACTTCAATGTTGCCCGTAAATCGTAATTATTCTCTTTTCCTTTCCTTTTTCTTTTGTGTCTTACTTACGTTGAACCATGGGTTTGAATTTGATAGAGCAAATGTTTATCCCCTTTTCTTCGAGTAATTAACAAGAGGTATATTTTAACTTTGGTCGTTGTTGGGTTAAAGTGTCTTAAATATGCTTTTAACATAGTGTGATATTGTTTGCTTTGGGCCAATTCCTTATGGCTTTCCCCAAAAGACTTCACAACGTTAAGAGATCCTTACACCTTAATTATATGTAGGCTCCCAATTTTTCAGCTATCAATGTGAACTTTGTTTGCACACTCAACAATCTCCTCTCTAACCAAGTTTTATATTGCCTACTACCGCGATCCAGGGTCTTCCCTCAAACCAAGTTCCACGTGGTCCATTACCATGATTTATGGATTAATTTTCGAAATTCATTGTGTGTCACCTACATCGTTAGAGTACTTATGGCAACCGAAACCTGCAACTAGTTTCTTCTTGTGTGAGTGTCTTCAAGCTTGTCACGACCCGAAATTCCCTCCTTCGAACCGTGATGGCACCTAATATTTCACTTGCTAGGCAAGCCAATGTTAGAATAATATTAACAAATTTTAAACCATTTTGAAATTATTAATAATTAAGGAAACAAAATCGGAAGTAAAGTTTGTAACATAGTGAAATAGTCCATAAAAAAATAACGCTGTCTAAATACCATCCCAGAATTGGTGGCACAAGTGCACGAACTACTAGAATAAATACAAATAAAGATCTAAATAAAATAAAGCTGTCTGAAAATAAACACACAACTAAAGTAAAATATACGGGGACTTCAGAACTGCGAACGCCATGCAGTTATACCTCAAGTCTCCTCTGAATAGCTGAAATCCGAGCAAGTCTATGGCACGCCGCTAGGACCAACTCCGAAATCTGCACAAGAAGTGCAGAGTGTAGTATCAGTACAACCGACCCCATATACTGGTAAGTGCTGAGCCTAACCTCGATGAAGTAGTGACGAGACTAAGGCGGGTCACTTACATTACCTGTACGCAATATTAGTAACAACAACAATAATAGAAATAAATCAGTAGCTCATTTATAATAATTGAAGCCAACTCACCAGTCATAACCAATTATCATTTCCTTCAATTCTGTTGCAGCGTGCAACCCACTCTCACAATATATTCACATTCAATTCTGTTGCAGCGTGCAACCCGCTCTCACAATATATTCATATGTATGTCGACTTTTTAATAAGTATGTTGCGGCGTGCAACCCGATCCTCCAATATGGACTTTTCATAAGTCTGTTGCGGCGTGCAACCCGATCCTCCAATATGGACTTTTCATAAGTCTGTTGCGGCGTGCAACCCGATCCTCCAACATATTCATTTATCAATTCTTATAGAAGAAATTTCCCAATAAATACAATAATTAATATAAAATTATAAGACAACAAGTATACAATAATTATAATTTAATTATGAAACAAACAATGACAAATAGCAGATTATTATGGAAAATAGGGAGAAAATAGGCAGTTTAAGATTTAATATGCTAAATGTCAAATAACAGTTAAAATACATAATTCAAATAACATGTAACAATTCATGCAGAAATTCAAGAATTAATATCTGACAAAGAATAGGAGAGAAACAATTATTATAATAATTAATTTATGATTTAAAATAATTTATGATTTTTCAAGTAAGCAGAAAAATAATTAATTTGACGACGTATAAACACTCGTTACCTCATCTATACGTCGTTCACATGCAATTCACATAGCAATTAAATTAAGAATTTTATTCCCTCAAGTCAAGGTTAACCACGACACTTACCTCGCTTTGCAAATTCCAATCAATTACTCAACCATAGCTTTTCCTTTTAAATTTGACTCCAAAAACTTCAAATCTATTCACAAACGATTTGATATATTCAATATAATCATAGGAATTAATTCCATATGAATTTATAAATTTTTCAGATAAAAATTCGAAATTCATTACAATATTCGGTAGTGGCACCCACGTCTCAAATCTCAGAAAAACTTACGAAATTCGAACACCCATTTCAAGACGAGTCCAACCATACATAAATTATTCAATTCCGATATCAAATGGACCTTCAAATCTAAATTTTTCGTTTTTGGAAAGTTTTACAAAAATTCCAATTTCTTCCATCTAAATCCGAAATAAATGATGAATATAGGCTTAGATTTATGAAATACAATCACTATATGATAAAGAACATTTACCCAGTTCGAAATCGTGAAAAACTCCTTTGAAATCGCCCCTAAGCAGAGTTATAATTGAGGGTTTGTGAAAAATGGAAAAATCTCGTTTTGGTTTTGTTTTAAGTCACAGGGGTCAGGCCTTCTTCGCGTTCCCGAAGGGCCTGTCGCATTCGCGATGAGTAGCAGCCCGTGGCTTTCGCGTTCGCGAGTTCTCCTTCGCGTTCGCGAAGACTTTTTCCCCCGGCCTTCGCGTTCGCGAGGCATTGCTCGCGTTCGCGATGAAGGAATGATCAACCCTCCCCCAGGTGTGCCTAACACTATGCATTCGCGAGGAGCTGGTCGCGTTCGCAAAGGGTAATGCCCCCATCGCTTCGTGTTCGCGATTAAGCCTTCGCGTTCGCGAAAAAGAAAACTTCAGCTGTCCAGTTTACTCTTCGCGTTCGCGAGAGTACCTTCGCGAACGCGAAGAAGGACATGCCAGAACACCTGCTGCAGCAAAATACCAGATTTTCAAAGTCCAAAACATCCCGTGACCTATCCGAAACTCACCGGAGCCCTCGGGGTTCCAAACCAAACATGCACGCAAGTCTAAAAACATCATACGAACTTGCTCGCGCGATCAAATCGCCAAAATAATACCTAGAATTACTAATTTAGCACCAAATCAAAGGAAGTTTCCAAGAAAACTTTA
The DNA here is from genome assembly GCF_000390325.3 of Nicotiana tomentosiformis. NCBI lineage: Eukaryota > Viridiplantae > Streptophyta > Magnoliopsida > Solanales > Solanaceae > Nicotiana > Nicotiana tomentosiformis. The sequence goes on along the minus strand of NC_090818.1, from coordinate 33,877,039 downwards.
AAACTTATATTTTTATAACCGGACGTCCGAATCATGTCAAATCAACTCCGATTCTCACCAAATTCAGCAGAAAAGTCATAAATATTATAGTGGACCTATACCGGGCTCCGAAACCAAAATACGGACCCGAGGTCAATAAATCCAACATCAGTAATTTCTTAAAAATCATTACGCTTTCAAGCTTTTATTTTTTCATCAAAATTCCATATCTCGAGCTAGGGACCTCGGAATTCGATTCCGGGTATATGCCTAAGTCTCAAATCATGATACGGACCTACTGAAATTATCAAAATACTGATCCGGGTCCGTTTGCTCAAAATGTTGACTAAAGTCAACTTAGTTGAGTTTTTTTAAAGCTCTATTTCACATTTTAATCCATTTTTCACATAAAAACTTTCCGAAAAATTGTACGGACTGCACACGCAAGTCGAGGAATGGTAAATGGTATTTTTCGAGGTCTTAGAATATAGAATTACTTATTAAATTTAAAGATGATATTTTGGATCATCACATTCTCTACCTCTAAAACAAACGTTCGTCCTCGAACGGAGTTAGAAAAAGTACATGAGCTGGAAAAAAGGTGTGGATATTTACTCCGCATGTTCGACTCGGACTCCCAGGTAGATGCTTCTGCCGGATGACCTCTCCATTGCACCCGAACTGAAGGATAACTCTTAGACCTCAACTTTCGGACCTGCCGGTCTAGAATAGCCACCGGTTCCTCCTCGTAAGTCAATTCTTTGTCCAATTGGACTGAGCTGAAATCTAACACATGGGACGGATCACCATGATATTTCTGGAACATAGACACATGGAACACCGGATGAACCGCTGATAAACTGGGTGGTAATGCAAGCCTGTAGGCTACTTCACCCACCCTTTCAAGAATTTCAAAGGGTCTAATATATCTAGGGCTCAACTTGCCCTTCTTTCCGAACCTCATCACACCTTTCATAGGTGAAACCCGGAGCAATATTCTTTCTCCAATCATGAATGCAATATCATGAACTTTTTGGTCGGCATAACTCGTTTGCCTAGACATAGCTGTGCGAAGTCGATCCTGAATAATCTTAACCTTATCCAAGACATCCTGTACCAAATCAGTACCCAACAACCGAGCCTCTCCTGGTTCAAAAAAACCAACTGGCGATCGGCATCGCCTTCTGTATAACACCTCATATGGAGCCATATGAATGCTCGACTGGTAGCTATTATTATAAGCAAACTCCGCAAGTGGCAAGAAATGATCCCAAGAACCTCCAAAGTCTATAACACAAGCGCGGAGCATATCTTCCAATATTTGAATACTGCGCTCTGACTGTCCGTATGTCTGTGGATGAAATATTGTACTCAACTCCACCCGCGTGCCTAACTCACGCTGTACAGCCCTCCAAAAATATGAGGTAAACTGCGTACCTCGATCTGAAATAATAGACACGGGCACACCATGAAGGCGGACAATCTCACGAATGTAAATTTCAGCTAACCTCTTTAAAGAATAGGTAACTGCCATTGGAATGAAATGTGCTGACTTGGTCAACCTGTCCACAATGACCCAAACTGCATCAAATTTTCTCTGAGTCCATGGGAGCCCAACAACAAAATCCATAGTGATATGCTCCCACTTCCACTCAGGAATTTTTAACTTCTGAAGAAAACCACTAGGTCTCTGATGCTCGTACTTAACTTGCTGACAATTCAGACACCGAGCTACATGTGCAACTATATCCTTTTTCATTCTCCTCCACCAATAATGTTGCCGCAAATCTTGATACATTTTGGCGGTACTTGGGTGAATAGAATACCTGGAACTGTGTGCTTCTTCAAGAATTAATTCACGAAGCCCATCAACATTAGGCACACAAATACGACCCTGTATTTGCAGAACCCCATCTTCTCCCACAGCAACCTGCTTAGCATCACCGTGTCGCACCGTGTCCCTAAGGACAAGTAAGTGAGGATCATCATATTGCCTCTCTCTAATGCGCTCATATAAAAAAGATCGAGCGATTGTGCAAGCTAGAACCCGACTGGGTTCTGAAACATCTAACCTCACAAAATGATTAGCCAAAGTCTAAATATCTATAGCTAATGGCTTCTCACCAACCGTAATATACGCAAGACTGCCCATACTCACAGTCTTTCTACTCAAAGCATCGACCACCACATTGGCCTTTCCGGGGTGATACAAAATTGTGATATCATAGTCTTTCAATAACTCCAACCATCTTCTCTGCCTCAAATTAAGATCTTTTTGTTTGAACAGATACTGAAGGCTGCGATGATCAGTAAATACCTCACACGAAACACCGTAGAGGTAATGCCTCCAAATCTTCAGCGCATGAACAATGGCTGCCAATTCTAAGTCATGAACAGGATAATTCTTCTCGTGAACTTTCAACTACCGCGATGCATATGCAATTACCTTGCCATCTTGCATTAATACTGCACCAAGCCCAATGTGAGATGTGTCACAATATACCGTATACGATGCTGAACCTGTGGGTAATACCAACACTGGCGTCGTAGTCAAAGCGGTCTTGAGCTTCTGAAAGCTCATCTCACACTCGTCTGACCATCTGAATGGGACACCTTTCTGGGTCAATCTGGTCAATGGGCTTGCTATAGATGAAAACCCTTCCACGAACCGACGATATAACCTGCTAAACCCAGGAAACTCCGAATTTCTGTAACTGAAGTAGGTCTAGGCCAATTCTGAACAACCTCAATCTTCTTAGGATCCACCTTTATGCCTTCTGCCGATACAACATGTCCCCAAAAGGCAACTGAGTCTAACCAAAACTCACATTTTGAAAATTTGGCATATAACTAATTATTCTTCAAGGTGTGAATCACACTTCAAAGATGTTGCTCATGTTCCTCTCGACTTTTGGAGTAAATCAAGATATCATCAATGAATACAACCATAAAAGAATCCAAATAAGGCATGAACACCTGATTCATCAAATCCATAAATGCTGCTGGGGCATTTGTCAACCCAAATGACATCACTAGGAATTCGTAATGCCCATACCGAGTTAGAAAAGCTATTTTAGGGACATCAAATGCCCTAATTTTCAACTGATGGTAACCAGACCTCAAATCGATCTTCGAAAATACCTTGGCACGCTGAAGCTGATCAAATAAGTCATCAATTCTTGGCAGCGGATATTTGTTTTTGATAGTGGCCTTGTTCAACTATCGATAATCTATACACATCCGCATAGAGCCGTCTTTCTTCTTTACAAATAATACTACTGCACCCCAGGGCGAGACATTGGGTCTAATGAATCCCTGATCAAGCAAGTTTTGTAACTGCTCTTTCAATTCTTTCAACTCTGGCGGGGCCATACGATATGGTGGAATAGAAATGGGCTGAGTGCCCGGAGCCAAATCAATACATAAGTCAATATCTCTGTCGGGTGGCATCCCCGGCAAATCTGCAGGAAATACTTCTGGAAATTCACGAACAACTCGTACTGAGTCCATAGAAGGGACATCCACACTGGGATCGCGAATATAAGCCAAATAGGCTAGACACCCTTTTTCTACCATACGCCGAGCTTTCATATAAGAAATAACCCTGTTGGCAGAATGACCAGGAGTTTCTTTCCACTCTAACCGAGGTAACCCCGGCATAGCTAGGGTCACTGTCTTGGCATGACAATCCAATATAGCATGATAAGGGGACAACTAATCCATACCCAAGATGATATCAAAATCTACCATATCAAGAAGTAGAAAATCCACACTAGTCTCAAGATTACCAATAGTAACCACACACGAATGATAGACATGATCTACTACAACAGAGTCTCCCATCGGTGTAGATACATACACAGAAGCACTCAGAGAATCACAAGGAACAACCAAATATGATGCAAAATAGGAGGACACATAGGAATAAGTAGACCCTGGATCAAATAGAACTGAAGCATCTCTATGGCAAACTGGAATAATACCTGTGATCACAGCATCAGATGACTCGGCCTCAGGCCTAGCTGGAAAAGCATAAAATCGGGGTTGGGCCCCACCACTCTGAACTGCGTCTTTGGGATGGCCTCTAACTGGCTGGCGTCCATCTCTAACGGTCTGACCTCCACCTCTAATGACCTGACCTCCACCTCTAATAGCCTGACCTCCACCTCTAGCTGCCTGACCCCTACCTTTAGCTGGCTAAGCATGTGGTGAACCAGTACCGGTATGATGGCACGAGAATATTGCTGAGACCTGTTACTCGCCAATCTAGGGCAATACCTCCTGATGTGGCCAATTTTTCCACACTCATAACACCCATCCTGATGCCGTGGCTACTGAAGCTGAAGCTGACCTAGATGGGCCGAATAACCACTATAGTAACTTTGGAGTGGTGGTGCACTGATAGGAGCTGAATGTGCACTGAATACTGGCTGCCCAGAGTAAGGCATAATAGAACCGTGACTCCCTGAAGCATCGAGAGATGCATGAAGTGTTGAATGAAACGGTCTGGGAGGATTACCCCTACCAAAATTATCCCTGCCTCCAGACGAGGCACCACTGAAACCACCGAACTGACGAGGCCTCTTATCGGACCTCTATCATCTCTCCTGTGCAAGAACCATCTCTATCCTCCTTGTGACATTAGCAGCCGCCTGAAAAGAAATCTCACTTCCGGTCTCCTTGGCCATTTGAAGTCTGATAGGGTGAGTGAGTCCCTCAATAAACCTCCTCACTCTCTCTCCCTCCTCAGGTAGTAAAAGGAGAGCATGACGGGCCAAATCCACAAAACGGGACTCATACTGAGTAACAGTCATACTACCCTGCTGTAGACGCTCAAATTGCTTGCGGAATTCCTCTCTCAGTGTGATAGGGAGGAACTTCTCCAGAAATAGCTGAGAGAACTGCTCCCAGGTAAGTGTAGGTGATCTAACTGGTCGGGTCAATGTATAATCTCTACACCACCTCTTGGCGGAACCCGTCATCTGAAATACAGCAAAATCAACCCTATTGGTCTTAACTATACCCATGTTCCGCAACACCTCATGGCAGCATTCAAGATAATCCTGTGGGTCCTCAGAAGGTGTACCACTGAAGTGAACTGGAAAGAGCTTGGTAAACTTATCTAGTCTCAATAAGGCCTCAAAAGACATGGCGGGCCTATCACTGATCTGTGCCGTAACAACTGGCTGAACTACCCCAACTGGCGGGGCTGCTGGAGCCTGATTTTGGGGAGCCATCTGCTCCGGAGTGGGAGTAGTGGGAGTTTGTGCTCCTCCCCCAGCCTGTGAGACGGATGGTGCCACTGGAAATGTATCATTATGGGCCACGCCCTCCATAAGACTTACCAAACGGACTAGAGCGTCCTGAAGTACTGGAGTGGCTATGAATCCTTCCGGGACCTGAACTGGTCCAACTGGTACATTCTGAACTGGAACCTCCTCCTGAAGGTCCACCTGAGGTTCTACAACAGGTGCAGCTGCTCGAGCTCTGGACTGAGCTCTACCTCGGCCTCTACCCAAAATTCTCTCCTTCGGACCGTGATGACGCCTAATATTTTACTTGCTAGGCAAGCCAATGTTAGAATAATATTAACAAATGTTAAATTATTTTTAAATTATTAATAATCAAGGAAACAAAAGCGGAAGCAAAGTTTGTAACATAGTGAAATAATCCATAAAAGAAAATAACGGTGTCTAAATACCATCCCAGAATTAGTGTCACAAGTGCACAAACTTCTAGAATAAATACAAATAAAAATCTGAATAAAATAAAGCTGTCTGAAAATAAACACACAGCTAAAGTAAAATAGACAGGGACTTCAGAACTGCGGACGCCATGCAGTTATACCTCAAGTCTCCTCTGATAGCTGAAATCCGAGCAAGTCTATGGTACGCCGCTGGGACCAACTCCAAAATCTGCACAAGAAGTGCAGAGTGTAGTATCAGTACAACCGACCCCATGTACTGGTAAGTGCTGAGCCTAACCTCGACGAAGTAGTGACGAGGCTAAGGCGGGTCACTTACATTACCTGTACGCAATATTAGTAACAACAACAATAATAGAAATAAATCAGGTAACTCATTTATAATAATTGAAGCCAACTCAGCAGTCATAACCAATTATCATTTCCATCAATTCTGTTGCAGCGTGCAACCCGCTCTCACAATATATTCACATTCAATTCTGTTGCAGCGTGCAACCCGCTCTCACAATATATTCATATGTATGTCGACTTTTTAAAAAGTCTGTTGCGGCGTGCAACCCGATCCTCTAATATAGACTTTTCATAAGTCTGTTGTGGCGTGCAACCCGATCCTCCAATATGAACTTTTCATAAGTCAGTTGCGGCGTGCAACCCGATCTTCCAATATAGACTTTTCATAAGTCTGTTGCGGCGTGCAACCCGATCCACCAACATATTCATTTACCAATTCTTATAGAAGAAATTTCACCAATAAATGCAACAATTAATATAAAATTATAAGACAACAAGCATACAATAATTATAATTTAATTATGAAACAAACAATGACAAATAGCATATTATTATGGAAATTAGGGAGAAAATAGGCAGTTTAAGATTTAATATGCTAAATGTCAAATAACAATTAAAATACATAATTCAAATAACATGTAACAATTAATGCTAGAATTCAAGAATTAATATCTAACAAAGAATAGGAGAGAAATAATTATTATAATAATTAATTTATGATTTATAACAATTTATGATTTTTCAAGTAAGCAGACAAACAATTAATTTGACGACGTATAGACACTCGTCACTTCGTCTATACGTCGTTCACATGCAATTCACATAACAATTAAATTAAGGGTTCTATTCCCTCAAATCAAGGTTAACCACAACCAGCGGCGGCCCGATGGTAAGGCAACTCAAGCAACCGCTTGAGGCCCCATATCTATGGGGGCCCAAATTTTCTAATATTAAATAGTTGCATATGATATTTTTTTTTAAAAATATCTAATATATCAAAAAATACATTTTTCATGAAAAAGGAAATAAGAGATAATTTGGTAATATGAATAGTTACTTTTGGGATTCAGCCCTAAACTTTAGGTGTGAATATGTTTCTTAACTCCTTTACACACTATCATCATTATCATGAGGCCCATATTACTTTGATTATTTTGTCTTTCTTTACAAGTCCACTATCTCATAAAACATTCCGTCAAGTAAGATAGCAAAAGGCAATTGCAACCCTTTTTTGTCAAGCTTTCCCGGCATTGCACCAAAAATATTGAAGCAACAAAAATAATATCAAGTTATCTATAACTGTTTGTTAAACCAGGTTCAATTGTTCCGTACTTTTTTTATTACTTTGCATCTAAAATTTGTTATTTTTTTATATCTTTTATTTGTAAGTATATGTATCATCTTTTTATTTATTTATAATCCTAGTAAAGAAATCGATTATAAATAAATTATTAATAATTTACATCTCAAAAAACTAGAAAAATAAATTTTAATTAAAGTGTTACTAAATGAGTTTTTTAATACCGAAAAACTTAGGGCCCCTCATTGAAGTTTGGCTTTAGGCCCCAAACACCGTTGGGCCGCCCCTGACCACGACACATACCTCGCTTTGCAACTTCCAACCAATTACTCAACCACAACTTTTCCTTTTAAATTTGACTCTGAAAGCTTCAAATCTATTCATAAATGATTTGATATATTCAATACTAATCATAGGAATTAATTCATATGAATTTATAAATTTTTCGGATAAAAGTCTGAAGTTCATTAAAATATTCGGCAGTGGGACTCACGTCTCAAATCTCGAAAAAACTTACAAAATCCGAACACCCATTCCGAGACGAGTCCAAACATACAGAAATTATCCAATTCCGATATCAAATGGACCTTCAAATATAAATTTTTTGTTTTTGGAATGTTTTACAAAAATTCCAATTTCTTCCATCTAAATCCGAAATAAATGATGAATATAGGCTTAGATTTATGAAATACAATCACTATATGATAAAGAACACTTACCCAGTTCGAAATCGTGAAAAACTCCTTTGAAATCGCCCCTAAGCCGAGTTATAATTGAAGGTTTGTAAAAAATGGGAAAAATCTCGTTTTGGTTCTGTTTTAAGTCATATGGGGTCGGGCCTTCTTCGCGTTCGCGATGAGTAGCAGCCCGTGGCTTTCGCGTTCGCGAAGGCTTCCCCCCTCCCCCCCCCCCTGGCCTTCGCGTTCGCGAGGCATTGCTCGCGTTTGCGATGAAGGAATGATCAACCCTCCCCCAGGTGTGCCTAACACTACGCGTTCGCGAGGAGCTGGTCGCGTTCGCGAAGGGTAATTCCCCCATCGCTTCGCGTTCGCGATCAAGCCTTCACGTTCGCGAAGAAGAAAACTTCAGCTGTCCAGTTTACTCTTCGCGTTCGCGAGAGTACCTTCGCGAACGCGAAGAAGGACATGCCAGAACACCTGCTGCAGCAAAATACCAGATTTTCAAAGTCAAAAACATCCCGTGACCTATCCGAAACTCACTGGAGCCCTCGGGGCTCCAAACCAAACATGCACACAAGTTTAAAAATATCATATGAACTTGCTCACATGATCAAATCGCCAAAATAACACCTAGAATTACGAATTTAGTACCAAATCAAAGAAAGTTTTCAAAAAAACTTTAAAACTTATATTTTTACAACCGGACGTCCGAATCACGTCAAATCAACTCCGATTCTCACCAAATTCGGCAGACAAGTCATAAATATTATAGTAGACCTATACTGGGCCTCGAAACCAAAATACAGATCCGAGGTCAATAAATCCAATATCAGTAATTTCTTAAAAATCATTAAGCTTTCAAGCTTTTAATGTTTCATCAAAATTCCATATCTCGAGCTAGGGACCTCGGAATTCGATTCCGGGCATACGCCCAAGTCCCAAATCACAATACGGACCTACCGCAATTGTAAAAATACTGATCCGCATCTGTTTGCTCAAAATATTGACTAAAGTCAACTCAGTTGAGTTTTTTTTAAAGCTCTATTTTATATTTTAATCCATTTTTCACATAAAATCTTTCCAAAAAATTGTACAGATTACGCACCTAAGTCGAGGAATGGTAAATGGTGGTTTTCGAGGTCTTAGAACACATAATTACTTATTAAATTTAAAGATGACATTTTGGGTCATCACAAAGCTCGTAAGGGTAAGCAAAATGAGACCCACACCATCACTCAGCTATCGCCATACTCGTCCCATAGAACCTGAGCTCTGATACCAATTGCTGCGCTAAACCATCCCAAAGATATTTTTAACATGGTGTGATATTATATACTTTGGGCGAGGCCCTCACTCTTTTTTTTCCAAAAGGCATCACACCATTAAGAGATCCCTACTCCCAATCTTCTCAGCTCCAATGTGGACTTTTTTCGCATACCCAACAATTACCTTCTTGGTTAGCACTTTTTAGCAGACGCGAATTTAAGATTTCTAGAACATAAGTGCATCACTAAAGAAAGGAGGAAAAAAAGTATTTAGTGAAAATTGACCCCCTATTTTAGGATAAATAACTAGGCATTCAACTAACTACACCATTTAACTTTTTTCGAATATGGAACCAATAAATAATATTAGATCAATTTTAAAAAATATATACATAAAATATTTGATTTTGTAGAAAGACGATGAATTCACATGCAGTATAATTTGGGCTTAAATCTGCCCCTCCTTTTCACCAAGAAAGAAAAAAAAAAAGGGGGGGGGGGAGAAAGGATGTTCTCATGCAGGTAAAATTAAAAAGTAATCTAAATGGAGAAACGAAAACCTTTTAATCCTGCACCTAATGTCATGAGGCTGAGAACAAAGAAATTATACTATTGCTTTAGAATATAATGGAGTGAATTTGTTCTAGTTCTTCTTTATATTTTTCTTTTCTTTTTCCTTTGTCTTATCTGTATCCGTACCAAAACTTAAGACGATAAAGTGGCATGTACTCAATCAGTAACTATAATGGGAGCCGGAGGTGTGCGGCCGAAGAAGATTGACCGTGTTCTTTTCTTTTCATTTATTTGTCGGCTTTGTATGTGTGAAATGTCAAAATTTTCTTCTTAAATTTCTCTCATTTTTTTTTGTCCATACAAAGTTGGTAAAAACCCTCCTAAGCATAAAAGGATGTGAAATTAGAACATGACAAGCACGCGTGAATCTGATCTAACCTTTTCTGTGTTTCTTTTGCCTTTCCCTCCTTTTTGCGAGTCCGAAACCAAAATATGATTCATTTAGACTCAAAAGATACAATAAGGTTAAAAAAAAAATTAGGTACCATTTTATGTATAGCGCGGTTATTCATCGTGTTATATGTTAACGGTAATTTTGTCCGTTAAAATATAGCGCGGTGAATAACCGTGCTATATTTGAACTTAAAATGGGCGGGAGGGTATAGCGCGCATATATAAGGCGCTATAGTATAGCGCCTTATATATGCGCGTTATACCTATATAAAAAAGCGTGTATCACGATCCAAAATCCAACTAGCTGTGATGGCACCTAACCTCACCCGCTAAGTAAGTAAAAAAAAAATCGATTTAATTAATATTTAACTGACTCTAATACACTCCCCAAGAACTGATAGTACAAATCATGAGCTTCTAAAATTAGAATTTACAAAACTGGTGTGGAAAAATAATACGTCATCTGTCTAAAATATACATGAACAGATTAAAAATTCTAAAACTACCATGAACAAGAAGCAGCAATGACTGGAACGCATGTACATCTTCAGATCCAGCTCCCGCCGTACGCAGCTACATTAGCATCAGAAATCTACACACAAGGTGCAGAAGTATAGTATGAGTACAACCGACCCCATGTACTCAATAAGTAACAAACCTAACCTTTGGTTGAAAGTAGTGACGAGCTGGAATAAGGGTCAGAGTCCAACTCCAATAACCATCAACAGTTCATAACAATATAATTTAAAGCAATACAAGTAATAACTCAATAATAAAATGCTCAGCTCGTATAAAATTCCGAAAAATAAATATTTTTTTTTCAATATAACAGTAAAACTCAAATCCTTTGCCAAAAGTTACCAAAAATATGAGTAAGTCTGAAACCTGTGATTTTTCTTAAAACATTAACGACAGATAAGAAATCTCATTATCAGATGGCATGAGGAAAAAAACTTCTTTATGCCTACATATCAAGTATGCATGTCTATTACAATGCAGCACAATGACGAACTCATGTACTCACACTCTCAGAGTACTCAATCTCACAATACTGTATATGGCCAATCCAGCCCAGGTAAGATCCATCCCAAATATATATATACACATAATAACTGACATTCAATCACTCAGTACTGTAGAAGGCCAATCTAGCCCAGGGAACTCCATCCCCAATATAAATAAATAAGGCAACTCCATGCCCCGGGAACTCCATCCCAAATATAAATAAATGAGGCAACTCCATGCCAAGGAACTCCATACCAAATATAAATAAATAAGGCAACTCCATGCCCAGGGAACTTCGTCCCATATATAAATAAATGAGGCAACTCCATTCCCAAGGAATTCCATCCCAAATATAAATAAATAAGGCAACTCCATGCCCAAGGAACTCCATCCCAGGAGTGAATATATATGGCAACTCCATGCCGGATGAACTCCATTCCAAATATAATATCCACTGCGCTCACTTAGAGGGGTGCAGACTCCGGAGGGGCTATTTCAGCCTAAGCGTTATAATAAGCCAATCTGGCCTGCTGCGGTGTACTGCCCGATCCCATAATAATAAAGTATATAAAGTCAATATGACCCGTTGCGGCGTGCAGCCCGATCCCATAAATATCCTCACAATCCGGCCCTCAGCCTCACTCAGTCATCAATCTCTCCAATCTCTCGGGCTCAAAATGTCATGAAACTCAGCCCAAAAATAATAATATGATGCATCAACAATTAGCAACAGAGACTGAGATATGATATGAAATGAACGAACATGACTGAGTATGAAATTACAATTTAAACAAATAATTCAACAATAATATGACCTCTGTTGGTCTCAATAATAACGGCATATAGCCTCAGCATGATTTTTAACATGATTCTCAGCTCAATTTCTTTAACACATGAAAGTACATGGATAATGCCAATTTTTTTTAATATAAAATTCTACGGAATCAATTACGTCACAAATTTCTATGGATTCATACTCCGAGCTCCAAGTTGAGAAATGTTACTTACCTCAAACTGTGCAATTCTTTATTCCAATAAGACTTTTCCTCACGATTCGGCATCCGAACGCCTCGAATCTAGTCACAAATAATTTATACAATCAACACGAGGTGTAGGAATCAATTCCATATGAAAATGCTAAATTTTACAATAAATTCGAAAAAGTTAACAGTGGAGCCCACGTCTCGGAATCCGGTAAAAGTTACAAAATATGAATACTCATTCAACCACGAGTCCAATTATACCAAATTTACCAAATTCCGACATCAACTCGACCTTCAAATCCTCAAATCTTATTTTCAAATCCTAGGCCCAAATTCTCGAATTACACTTCAAAACACATAATCTAGTCGGAATATTCGATGATAATTCAATATTATTGACTAACAATTATCACAAGTGACTTATCTCAAGATTTCCCGTGAAATTTCTCTGAAAAATTGCCCCAAGCCGTGTTCTTTTGCCCAAAAATGTTAAAATGAACTAAAAAAACAAAACTGCTCAATAAAAACACTAATCTGGCCGCTAAAAGTCCATTTCTCATCACTAAAAGTCTATTTCCCGTCGCCAGTAATTTATTATTTCACTAAAAAGGCTTTAAATCTATCATACGAACTCATACTTAGACAATTCTTGTTCCTATGAGTCACAAATAATAATACGAACCTCGTCGTTCCATCAAAACTCAATTCGGAGCTCATTTACTCAATGCGATACCAATTTCACTCGTTATAAAATTAACTCATATTTCGCGCTAAAAACCCAATCGCAACTTGATGAAATTAGACCAAACATTTCAGATCATTCCTATAATTCATTATCAAACTCCCAGAAGTCTCGAAATCGAATTTCGATCTCTATAACTAAAAATGGACCTTTAGATCATTACATGCTTATGCTCAAAACACCAAACTCTTCCAAAACTCATCTGAGCATGTGGTACCGCAACAAATTATACTAACAAGTCCCATAACATGACATGAACTTAGTCGATGTCTCAAATTATATTAAACAATACTAAAATATGAATCGCACCCCAATTCAAGCTTTATGATAATTAATGAATTTCGAATTTTACGTTCGATGCGGAAACCTATCAAATCAAGTCCGATTGACCTCAAATTTTGCACACAAGTCATACATGACATAACGGATCTGTAAAAATTTTCAGAACTGAATTCCGACCCCGATATCAATAAAGTCAACTCCCAATCAAACTTCCAAACCTTCCATTTCTAACTTTCACCATTTCAAACCAAAATCAACTACGGACTTCCAAATAAAAATTCGGACACACTCCTAAGTCCAAAATCACCATACAGAGCTATTGAAACCATCAAAACTTCATTATGGAGTTGATTGTATAAAATTCAAACTTCGGTCAACTATTTTCATTTAAGCTTCTAGACAAGGATTGTTCTTTCAATTTAATCCTAAATCATTCGAAAACCAAAGCCGAAAATTCACACAATTCATAATACACATTACGAAACTGCTCAAGACTTCAAATTGTTGAACGGGATATAAATTCTCAAAATAACAAGTCGGGTCGTTACATTCTCCCCCACTTAAACATACGTTCGTCCTCGAACGTGCCAAAAGTTGTTCCTAAACCTTCAAATCACTATTCCACCTTACCACACATATACCTGGGATGATCCCACGTCACCCTCTTCCATATAGGGCTGGCAGCACAACATAATTAAAAATCATTACTTTAACCGTGGCCCATAAAGCTTGGAGCCCAATTTCTAACATCTGAAAGTCTTTTCAAGTCCCGGATCTCACATCTACACACTTTATAAGTTTAAACAAGTTGTATTAAGCCTTAACCATAATCCGAGATATAATCACATAACATATTACACAACTCGCATACTCGCAACACCATTTTCGATCACAGTAACTACTCAAAACTAATCAAGTACTAGTATTATACCCCACATTCCACATAACCTCATTCCAAAACATTCGTAAACTGCCGATAATGAAAGAAACATACATGAACTCACAATAACTCACCAGATCAATATGTCATGGAGCTTTCCCTCGTTGAACAAGTACCATAGCCAATTATTTAAGCCGAATTCTAAATTATTCTTCCAACACCCTGTAATGAAACCTGATAGTATCCATTCTATGTCCAATGACCTTATATCACCAAAAATAACTATTCTAGCTATTCCGGTGTAATCCTGCCTTTTTTAAAATAAAAAAAAAACTGGCACAGAACATTATTTAAACCAACTCATCAAATTCCGTGAGAAGAACATTTGTGTGTGCATGTGCACAATTTTCTCAAATTGCCCTGATCAGGCAATATCATAGCATGTAGAGGAAGGAAACAATTAATCAAATAAACGATCAAGGAAACGTGATTTTCACACGTTGCACGGACAACTCACGTGCTAACAATAGAACACGCATGGACAATTCACTTGCCAATAATATCAATATATGTATCTGCACGGATAACTCACGTATTAATAACATAATCCGTCCGGTATAGTCCTAGGCCTCCAGTCCAACATATCATATGGGAGCATTTAAACAGGTATATGATGAGTAGGATAAGATTCTCATGTTCCTGGACTAGTATAAATGACATGCTAAAGTGTAGGCATGTACAAAGTGTGCTATCGTAGCTCAAATCGAAAATCTTTCATCATTGAGGCATTTATCAAGTTCGTTCAGGGATTTTAACCCCTATGTAGCCACAAACACGACTCAAATAGCTAACGCAATATTACAGATATGAGAAACACCATAGCTTAAAGCTTAACAGTCAATTCTAGGCTTATTATAGCCTAAACGCAATCCGAGCATGGATAAATAGTCCTCTAAAAAGTCCTCAATGACTTAGCCATAACATGTACTATTATCTAGTTAACTTGGCCTCATCTTCACAGTCTGTGGCCCCGAAACAATTTACTTCTGAGAACTCCCAGTCCCCAAATTCATAGAACACATGAACCACCGTAACTGATCACAACTCCAGCACTCGAATGACTAGCACATCATTTATGCACGATCATCCCACTAGGAATACTTTCATAAATGTTCCATGCCACATAGAAATAATTTGAATACCAGTAGTCTATTAACCAGGTGTGTACCGCAATACCAATGAACTTCCGTAAGTCAAAACACAATGCGCCTTCTAAAATGCGCACCCATCTCAGGAATTACTGAGCAGTTATAACATTCATCTAAATATCTGAAACTGACCATGTTGTCCAAAATTCGTGACCTTCTATTCAAGACTGAACTGCCACCTTGTATATGTAAATCTTAATCTTGCATAACACACCACATCTATAGTGCCATCATGTGAAAAGCACGAGAATCTTATTATCAACTCCGTGTCACCAGCAAATTACATACCCGATTAGTTAGAAACCTTCCATTTGCTCTCATCTAGGAGGAAATCATAATACACAACATGTTCCTCACACCGGTAGAAAATATCCGGCTCAAACCATGGTAGAAACCATTAAGAACACTTTGAAATCTATTTGCACATAACCAAGTTATCAGAACTGAATTTCTCTAACTCGACCAAGCCACGCAAGTCACCAAACCCAAGAATGTTGCCACCAAAACATCTGTAGAGCCTCATCACATCATAATTACCCCTATAAATACCACAATCGAGACACCCACTCTGAAAAGACCTTATGTGAACTTAAAATTGTTCTTTTACCTTTCTTGTACTGGAATGTAGAATCCATAGTCATACAGAAATACTGCAAGTCCCGACACCATCCAATGTAAATAATCGATTCTAGTGATATATAAAATTCAAAAAAATTTCAATTGCCACATGTATATTTTGAATCCATTAGAACCCTCTTGAGAGTCATCCACTCTACTCAAATCTAAATTGTACCTCCCAAATGGGCCGAAAGACATGTGCCACATTAGCACAACAACACACAAAGAGGTAACCCTACCTTAACACCACCAATCAAATTCATACTATGTGCGTACTACATCCTTCACAATAATAACTCGATCATCCCATGGTTTCCATATATTTATAAAGTACAATATAACCCGTATCTAGGAATTTTCTTACTCGAATCATCCTCGATCTCAACCTCTGCAGTCATAACTGATCCATAAGTATGTCTCTGACCGAAACTAAAATTTAACATATAAGCATGAAATTGAATTGTCAATAGCAGGCTCCCTCCCTTGGCTCAAAGCCATAGATTAAAACACTCGATAACTCACAATACTCATACTCTATTACTGCCATAATACTACAGTCAGTTCAACGAAAATTCTTCTCAAGCTCATGCAACCCCAACCATAAACTACCTCAATCATCCGTTAAGCTCGTATTTATTCTCTTGACAGTCACTTCAACTTTCTCAACGAGATTCAAATTCAAATCTCAACACGTACGCCCCGCTGATAGAAAAGAAACTCTCCACTCAACATTATAAGGGGCACACCGACGTAGATTACTCTGCAGGAAATAACCCACATGCATGGTCTCAAATTGGCATCTTGCTATACCCTTTCACAGCCACAATTACTACGCAATCACTTAATTTTCCTGAGTCCAAACTCATTAATAAGACATGAGAATTTAATTTGTCCCACAATTTAACAACGTGAAAGATCGTTCAACACATTCATACTCGAGATTATACGTCAAATCAAGACAGACATCAAGTACCCAATGGCCCTTTTTACATCTCGAGAAACTCTTCTCGTCATATTCAAACCATCACATAGTCATTCAACTGCTCATCGAGCCACAAATTTCACTTTTAGGGACACTGCCGGACGCATAATTCCAAACGCACAAGTTCTCACAACTGAAACTACCGAGCTTAAGTTGGGGTCTAACCCTGGCCTCAAGTCCTCCAGACTGGACCATCACCAAAACACATAATACTTATCGCGAACCTCATTCATGGAATCACAAGCCGACGATGCACAACAGATACCGAGTGATCACGCGCACACGAATGCGTGGAAGGAATTTAAAAAGTTATGTTTCAAGCTGAATTAATTCCGCATGATAAGGAAATAAAGAGGGGAGATTATCCTAAATGCCCTGTAGCCTCTCGAAGATAAGTATGGACGTCGTCATACCGATCTTCAAGACTCTACTAGACACATGCGCATGACTTGTAGAACCTATGAACCTAGAGCTCTGATACCAACTTGTCACGACCCAAAATCCAACTAGCCGTGATGGCACCTAACCTCACCCGCTAGGTAAGCCAAAAAAAATAATCCGATTTAATTAATATTTAATTGACTCTAATACACTCCCCAAGGACTGGTAGTACAAATCATGAGCTTCTAAGATTAGAATTTACAAAACTGATGTGGAATAAAAATACGTCATCTGTCTGAAATATACATGAACATATTAAAAATTCTAAAGCTACCATGAACAAGAGGCAGCAATGACTGGAACGCAGGTACATCTTCAGATCTAGCTCTCGTCGTACGGAGCTACATCAATATCAGAAATCTGCACACAAGATGCAGAAGTGTAGTATGAGTACAACCGACCCCATGCACTCAATAAGTAACAAACCTAACCTTAGGTTGAAAGTAGTGACGAGATAGGATAAGGGTCAGAGTCCAACTCCAATAACCAGCAACAATTCATAACAATATAATTTAAAGCAGCACAAGTAATAACTCAATAATAAAATGCTCAGCTCGTATAAAATTCCGGAAAATAAATATTTTCTTTTCAATATAACAGTAAAACTCAAATCCTTTGCCGAAAGTTACCAAAAATATGAGTAAGTGTGAAACCTGTGATTTTTCTCAACAATTTAACGACAGATAAGAAATCTCATTATCAAATGGCATGAGAAAAAATACTTCTCTATGCCTACATATCAAGTAATGCAATGTAGCACAATGATGAACCTATGTACTCACACTCTCAGAGTACTTAATCTCACAGTACTGTATGTGGCCAATCCAGCCCAGGGAAGATCCATCCTAAATATATATACATAATAACGGACATTCAGTCATTCAGCACTGTACATGGCCAATCTAGCCCAGGAAACTCCATCCCAAATATAAATAAACGAGGCAACTCCATGCCAGGGAACGCCATCCCAAATATAAATAAATAAGGCAACTCCATGCCCACGGAACTCCATCCCAAATATAAATAAATAAGGCAACTCCATGCCCAGGGAACTCCATCCCAAATATAAATAAATGAGGCAACTCCATGCCTAGGGAACTCCATCCCAAATATAAATAAATAAGGCAACTACATGCCCAGAGAACTCCATCCCATAAGTGAATATATATGGCAATTCCATGCTGAGGGAACTCCATCCCAAATATAATATCCATTGCGCTCACTATGGTGGGTGCAGACTCCGGAGGGGCTCCTTCAGCCCAAGCGCTATAATAAGTCAATCTGACCTGCTGCGGTGTGCAGCCCGATCCCATAATAATAAAGTATATAATGTTAATATGGCATGTTGCGGCATGCAACTCGATCCCATAAATATCCTCATAATCAGGCCCCCGGCCTCACTCAGTCATAAATCTCTCCCGTCTCTCGGGTTCAAAATGTCATGAAAATCAGCCAAAAAATAATAATATGATGTATCACTAATTAGCAACAGAGACTGAGATATGATATGAAATGAACGAACATGACTGAGTATGAAATTACAATTTAAACCAATAATTCAACAATGTTGGTCTCAATAATAACGGCATATAGCCTCAGCATAATTTTTAACATGATTCTCAGCTCAATTTCTTTAACACATGAAAGTACATGGATAATGCCAAGATTATTTGATTACAAAATTCTACGGAATCAATTATGTCACAAATTTCCACGGTGCATGCCCACAGGCCCATCACCTTCAAATAATTCATATAACACGTAATTCAGGAATTCATATCCTCAGCTCCAAGTTTAGAAATGTTACTTACCTCAAACCGTGCAATTCTTTATTCCAATAAGCATTTTTCTCGCGATTCGGCATCCGAACGCATCAAATCTAGTCACAAATAATTCGATACAATCAACATGAGGTGTAGGAATCAATTCCATATAAAAATGCTAAATTTTACAATAAATCCAAAAAAGTCAACAGTAGGACCCATATCTTAGAACCCGACAAAAGTTACAAAATATGAACGCTCATTCAACCATGAGTCCAACCATACCAAATTTACCAAATTCCGACATCAACTCGACCTTTAAATCCTCAAATCTTATTTTCAAATCCCTAGGCCTAAATTCTCGAATTACATCTCAAAAACACGTAATCTAGTCGGAATATTCGATGATAATTCAATATTATTGACTAACAATGATCACAAGTGGCTTACCTCAAGATTTCCCGTGAAATTTCTCTGCAAAATCGCCCCAAGCCGTGTTCTTTCTCCCAAAAATGTTGAAATGAGCTAAAAAAACAAAACTTCTCAATAAAAATACTAATCTGGTCACTAAAAGTCCATTTTCCGTCACTTAAAGTCCATTTCCCGTCACTAAAGGTCCGCACCAGAACCTGCTTGCATCAGTAATTTATTTTTTCACTAAAAAGGCTCTAACTCCATCATACAAACTTGAAATTCGATGATTCTTGTTCCTATGAGTCACAAATAATAATATGAACCTAGTCGTTCAATAGAAACTCAATTCGGAGCTCATTTGCTCAATGCGATACCAATTTCTCTCGTTAAACAATTAAGTCATGTTTCGCGCTAAAAACCCAATGGCGACTTGATGTAATTAGGGAAAATATTTCAGATCATTCCTATAATTCATTATCAAACTCCCAGAAGTCTCGAAATCGAATTTTAATCTCTATAACTAAAAATGGACCTTTAGATCATTACATGCTTATGCTCAAAACACCAAACTCTTTCAAAAACTCTTCCAAAACTCATCTGAGCATGTGGTACCCCAAAAAAGTATACTAACAAGTCCCATAACATGACACGAACTTAGTCGATGTCTCAAATTATATTAAACAATACTAAAATACGAATCGCACCCCAATTCAAGCTTTATGATAATTAATGAATTTTAAATTTTACGTTCGATGCCGAAACCTATCAAATCAAGTCCGATTGACCTCAAATTTTGCACACAAGTTATACATGACATAACGGATCTGTCAAAATTTTCAGAACTGAATTCCGACCCCGATATCAATAAAGTCAACTCCCGATCAAACTTCCAAACCTTCAATTTCCAACTTTCGCCATTTCAAGCGAAAATCAACTACAAGCTTCCAAATAAATATGCGGACACACTTCTAAGTCCAAAATCACCATACGGAACTATTGAAACCATCAAAACTCCATTTCAGAGTCGTTTGTACAAAAGTCAAACTTCGGTCAACTCTTTTCATTTAAGCTTCTAAACAAGGATTGTTCTTTCAATTTAATCCTGAATCATCCGAAAATCAAAGCCGACAATTCACACAAGTCATAATACACATTAAGAAGCTGCTCAAGACTTCAAATTATTGAACGGGATGTAAATGCTCAAAATGACAAGTCGCGTCGTTACAGCATGCCATCTCCTTCCTCCACCAGACGCGAACCAGAACCCCCCAAAACCCCAAAAATCGTCCCCCTTAAAGAAAAAAACTCAATGGAGCCCATCCATCCCACAAAAAATGTATCTTGTCTCTATTGTAGCAAGCTAACACCGGATCTAAGGCGTTATTGTGTAGTGGTTTGCTCGTTTCGGCCCCCAAATCATCAAATCTTCACCTTTCAAAAAATTGTAAATCGAGGTATTCCGACTTATTTTTTGTAAAAACTCATGTATAAAAAATGCGTATTAGTTATTTTTTACTGTGACCTAATTTTTTTTGTGATTGTTTTGTGATTTCATTAATTTGTCATTTTTTATCTGGATTAGATTATTTTTGTGCTAAATAATTAGTAAAATAGAGAAATTATTATTTAATAAATAATTAATATTATTAGATGTTATAAAAAATATTTATTAGTTATATTTTAATGTGGTATATGTATTTTCGTGATTGTTTTTAGATTAAATTAATTTGTTAGTTTTTATCCGGATTAGATTATTTATCGTGTAATTGTTTTTTATCCGGATTTTATTATTGTACATATATTAATATATGACTTTATTGTTGTTTAGTACCCTTTAGTGTTGTGCCCGTGATTTTAATGTAGTGCCCATAATTATAATGTAGTGCCCTTTAGCGTAGTTAAATGTAGTACTATTTTGCTTAGTATTTTGGTAGTTATTGAAATTAATTATTTAATTATTTGTTAACCCCAAAAATATCTGAAAAAGATGATAGTTCAAACACAAACGCTTTCAAATTTTAGTCATCAAATGTAAGAAAATAACATAAAAAATAACAATATTTGTCCAACTAAGTATTTTTATATGAGTACTTATTAATTATATCACGTATAATTATGAAAATTAATTATTTAATTCTATTATACCCAAAAATAGGTGAGTAAGAAACAAACATATAAAATAAGAAACAAATATAGAAAGTAATAAACTAACATATAATATAATAAACTAACATATAAAATAATAAACTAACATATAGAATAAGAAACAATTATATAAAATAGTAAACTAACATATAAAATAATAAACAAACATATAAAATAATAAACTAACATATAAAATAATAAACTAACAAATAAAATAATAAATTAACATATAAAACACGTAATCTAGTCGAAATATTCGATGATAATTCAATATTATTGACTAACAATGATCACAAGTGGCTTACCTCAAGATTTCCCGTGAAATTTCTCTGCAAAATCGCCCCAAGCCGTGTTCTTTCTCCCAAAAATGTTGAAATGAGCTAAAAAAACAAAACTTCTCAATAAAAATACTAATCTGGTCACTAAAAGTCCATTTTCCGTCACTTAAAGTCCATTTCCCGTCACTATAGGTCCGCACCAGAACCTGCTTGCATCAGTAATTTATTTTTTCACTAAAAAGGCTCTAACTCCATCATACAAACTCGGAATTCGATGATTCTTGTTCCTATGAGTCACAAATAATAATATGAACCTAGTCGTTCAATAGAAACTCAATTCGGAGCTCATTTGCTCAATACGATACCAATTTCTCTCGTTAAACAATTAAGTCATATTTCGCGCTAAAAACCCAATGGCGACTTGATGTAATTAGGGCAAATATTTCAGATCATTCCTATAATTCATTATCAAACTCCCAGAAGTCTCGAAATCGAATTTCGATCTCTATAACTAAAAATGGACCTTTAGATCATTACATGCTTATGCTCAAAACACCAAACTCTTTCAAAAACTCTTTCAAAAACTCTTCCAAAACTCATCTGAGCATGTGGTACCCCAACAAAGTATACTAACAAGTCCCATAACATGATACGAACTTAGTCGATATCTCAAATTATATTAAACAACACTAAATACGAATCGCACCCCAATTCAAGCTTTATGATAATTAATGAATTTTGAATTTTACGTTCGATACCGAAACCTATCAAATCAAGTCCGATTGACCTCAAATTTTGCACACAAGTCATACATGACATAACGGATCTGTCAAAATTTTCAGAACTGAATTTCGACCCCGATATCAATAAAGTCAACTCCCGATCAAACTTTCAAACCTTCAATTTCCAACTTTCGCCATTTCAAGCGAAAATCAACTACAAGCTTCCAAATAAATATGCGGACACACTTCTAAGTCCAAAATCACCATACGGAACTATTGGAACCATCAAAACTCTATTTCTGAGTCGTTTGTATAAAAGTCAAACTTCGGTCAACTCTTTTCATTTAAGCTTCTAAACAAGGATTGTTCTTTCAATTTAATCCTGA
Organism: Nicotiana tomentosiformis; assembly: GCF_000390325.3. Classification (NCBI taxonomy): domain Eukaryota; kingdom Viridiplantae; phylum Streptophyta; class Magnoliopsida; order Solanales; family Solanaceae; genus Nicotiana; species Nicotiana tomentosiformis. Next base: position 33,854,005 of record NC_090818.1, on the reverse strand, counting down.
ATCATCCGAAAATCAAAGCCGACAATTCACACAAGTCATAATACACATTAAGAAGCTTCTCAAGACTTCAAATTATTGAACGGGATGTAAATGCTCAAAATGACAAGTCGCGTCGTTACAGCATGCCATCTCCTTCCTCCACCAGACGCGAACCAGAACCCCCCAAAACCCCAAAAATCGTCCCCCTTAAAGAAAAAAAGAAAAAAACTCAGTGGAGCCCATCCATCCCACAAAAAAATGTATCTTGTCTCAAGCTAACACCGGATCTAAGGCGTTATTGTGTAGTGGTTTGCTCGTTTCGGCCCCCAAATTATCAAATCTTCACCTTTCAAAAAATTATAAATCGAGGTATTCCGACTTATTTTTTGTAAAAACTCATGTATAAAAAATGCGTATTAGTTATTTTTTACTGTGACCTAATTTTTTTTGTGATTGTTTTGTGATTTCATTAATTTGTCATTTTTTATCTGGATTAGATTATTTTTGTGCTAAATAATTAGTAAAATAGAGAAATTATTATTTAATGAATAATTAATATTATTAGATGTTATAAAAAATATTTATTAGTTATTTTTTAATGTGGTATATGCATTTCCGTGATTGTTTTTAGATTAAATTAATTTGTTAGTTTTTTTTCCGGATTAGATTATTTATCATGTAATTGTTTTTTATCCGAATTTTATTATTGTACATATATTAATATGTGACTTTATTGTTGTTTAGTACCCTTTAGTGTTGTGCCCGTGATTTTAATGTAGTGCCCATAATTATAATGTAGTGCCCTTTAGCGTAGTTAAATGTAGTGCCATTTTGCTTAGTATTTTGGTAGTTATTGAAATTAATTATTTAATTATTTGTTAACCCCAAAAATATCTGAAAAAGATGATAGTTCAAACACAAACGCTTTCAAATTTTAGTCATCAAATGTAAGAAAATAACATAAAAAACAACAATATTTGTCCAACTAAGTATTTTTATATGAGTACTTATTAATTATATCACGTATAATTATGAAAATTAATTATTTAATTCTATTATACCCAAAAATAGGTGAGTAAGAAACAAACATATAAAATAAGAAACAAATATAGAAAGTAATAAACTAACATATAATATAATAAACTAACATATAAAATAATAAACTAACATATAGAATAAGAAACAATTATATAAAATAGTAAACTAACATATAAAATAATAAACAAACATATAAAATAATAAACTAACATATAAAATAATAAACTAACAAATAAAATAATAAATTAACATATAAAACACGTAATCTAGTCGGAATATTTGATGATAATTCAATATTATTGACTAACAATGATCACAAGTGGCTTACCTCAAGATTTTCCGTGAAATTTCTCTGCAAAATCGCCCCAAGCCGTGTTCTTTCTCCCAAAAATGTTGAAATGAGCTAAAAAAAAACCAAACTTCTCAATAAAAATACTAATCTGGTCACTAAAAGTCCATTTTTCGTTACTTAAAATCCATTTCCTGTCACTAAAGGTCCGCACCAGAACCTGCTTGCATCAGTAATTTATTTTTTTACTAAAAAGGCTCTAACTCCATCATACAAACTCGGAATTTGATGATTCTTGTTCCTATGAGTCACAAATAATAATATGAACCTAGTCGTTTAATAGAAACTCAATTCGGAGCTCATTTGCTCAATGCGATACCAATTTCTCTCGTTAAACAATTAAGTCATGTTTCGCGCTAAAAACCCAATGGCGACTTGATGTAATTAGGGCAAATATTTCAGATCATTCCTATAATTCATTATCAAACTCCCAGAAGTCTCGAAATCGAATTTCGATCTCTATAACTAAAAATGGACCTTTAGATCATTACATGCTTATGCTCAAAACACCAAACTCTTTCAAAAACTCTTCCAAAACTCATCTGAGCATGTGGTACCCCAACAAAGTATACTAACAAGTCCCATAACATGACACGAACTTAGTCGATGTCTCAAATTATATTAAACAATACTAAAATACGAATCGCACCCCAATTCAAGCTTTATGATAATTAATGAATTTCGAATTTTACGTTTGATGCCGAAACCTATCAAATCAAGTCCGATTGACCTCAAATTTTGCACACAAGTCATACATGACATAACGGATCTGTCAAAATTTTTAGAACTGAATTCCGACCCCGATATGAATAAAGTCAACTCCTGATCAAACTTTCCAACCTTCAATTTCAAACTTTCATCATTTCAAGCTAAAATCAACTACAAGCTTCCAAATAAATATGCGGACACACTTCTAAGTCCAAAATCACCATACGGAACTATTGGAACCATCAAAACTCCATTTTCGAGTCGTTTGTATAAAAGTCAAACTTCGGTCAACTCTTTTCATTTAAGCTTCTAAACAAGGATTGTTCTTTCAATTTAATCCTAAATCATCCGAAAATCAAAGCCGACAATTCACACAAGTCATAATACGCATTAAGAAGCTGCTCAAGACTTCAAATTATTGAACGGGATGTAAATGCTCAAAATGACAAGTCGCGTCGTTACAGCATGCCATCTCCTTCCTCCACCAGACGCGAACCAGAACCCCCCAAACCCCAAAATGTCAATGGGTCCCCCCTCCATTTTTAAAGAAAAAAACTCAGTGGAGCCCATCCATCCCACAAAAAAATGTATCTTGTCTCTATTGTAGCAAGCTAACACCGGATCTAAGGCGTTATTGTGTAGGAGTTTGCTCGTTTCGGCCCCCAAATCATCAAATCTTCACCTTTCAAAAAATTGTAAATCGAGGTATTCCGACTTATTTTTTGTAAAAACTCATGTATAAAAAATGCGTATTAGTTATTTTTTACTGTGACCTAATTTTTTTTGTGATTGTTTTGTGATTTCATTAATTTGTCATTTTTTATCTGGATTAGATTATTTTTGTGCTAAATAATTAGTAAAATAGAGAAATTGTTATTTAATGAATAATTAATATTATTAGATGTTATAAAAAATATTTATTAGTTATTTTTTAATGTGGTATATGTATTTTCGTGATTGTTTTTAGATTAAATTAATTTGTTAGTTTTTATCCGGATTAGATTATTTATCGTGTAATTATTTTTTATCCGGATTTTATTATTGTACATATATTAATATGTGACTTTATTGTTGTTTAGTACCCTTTAGTATTGTGCCCGTGATTTTAATGTAGTGCCCATAATTATAATGTAGTGCCCTTTAGCGTAGTTAAATGTAGTGCCATTTTGCTTAGTATTTTGGTAGTTATTGAAATTAATTATTTAATTATTTGTTAACCCCAAAAATATTTGAAAAATATGATAGTTCAAACACAAACGCTTTCAAATTTTAGTCATCAAATGTAAGAAAATAACATAAAAAACAATAATATTTGTCCAACTAAGTATTTTTATATGAGTACTTATTAATTATATCACGTATAATTATGAAAATTAATTATTTAATTCTATTATACCCAAAAATAGGTGAGTAAGAAACAAACATATAAAATAAGAAACAAATATAGAAAGTAATAAACTAACATATAATATAATAAACTAACATATAAAATAATAAACTAACATATAGAATAAGAAACAATTATATAAAATAGTAAACTAACATATAAAATAATAAACAAACATATAAAATAATAAACTAACAAATAAAATAATAAATTAACATATAAAATTATAATATAGAAAACGTATCAACCTAAATAACAATATAGTAAAAATATCGATTAAATATTAATATAAAAGATATTGCAATATATTTAAAGATGTTAAGCAATTAAAAAGAAAAATACTTTAATTAGTATTGTTCAATTTACAGACATCGTCGTGGAGTTCCCCCTGTGTATCCCGGACTTGCATCTCTAGAGCTACTGTTGCTACAGGCCAACCATAGGTCTTCATACATATGGGATGGGCAGTGTTTGTCCCATACATTCCGCCCCAGACGTATAGACGATATGTGGTAGTTCATTAGGGACCACCCACTCCATCCCCGTATAGTTAGACGCCTTCAGGATACGGGTTTCAACAGGATCATAGAGATCGGCTGGTTGCAGTTTGATTAGGCGTTGATCACGACTATGATAGAGCGGTGGCGACCGTAGACGCACACGTTTCATCTACCCATGGAGGATATTAGAGATGATCAGCCGAGTGACCACCTTGAGCCATACGATGCTCCTCGTGATATGCCGTCATTCAGCCTTCAGCTGTCGCTAGGGACTTCACAGTTTAACCCGTCAGCTCCATTGCTGATCGCGGGCACGTCCATTACGCGACAGGAGTGGGATCAGTATTTTCCTGCACCCCCCCCTCCCAGATCCATCGACAGTTGTTGATGATCGTCCGACACGAGACGTGCATAGTGGGTGACGACTGAGTTATGGCTCATCATCGAGGGATGCTGAGGATCTAGCACATACTTAATATACTCCAGTGCACCTCGATGTTCCGACAGAGCATTGCGGCGCTACTCAGGCGCATGTTTGTTTGTATTACTATTATTTTTATTTGTTTTTATCTCAATGATTAGTCAGTAATATCTAAAGCATTTTTATTTTTTTTAAAGACATCGACATCGCCTGTCACGGAGGCCGCATTGTGCGACACTGAGTTGCCGGAGACGGATGATCTAATTCGGGAGCCCGCTGAGACCATGGTATGACCATTAAAAAAAATTTCTAACACATACGTTAGTAATTATTATTTCTGCATATGCGCCCCAGATTGTAATTTGATCAACACGGCTTCAAAATCGCATGTTTGCCACAGTAACACCTTGGTACGTACGTCCAAACATGTCATAATGCTCGAAAATGGAAAATTATTGGAAAGTTTTTGTTTTCGTTTCGTTACGACGCAAATAATAACTAAAATGCGTGAGGTTTTTATAGGTATCTAAGAATGATTTTAGGTTACATAACGCATATTGGTGCGACGCTATATTTCGCGTGATAATAATTTTTTCAGTACGATAACTTTTCAGGTCAATAACTTTTTCAGGTCAACATGACAAGACACATAACGCATATTGGTGAGGCTCTATGTTTCGCGTGATAATGATTCTTTCGGGTACAAGTGGGTCCAGCATTTCATGTCAACAACTTTTTCATGTCGACATGACAATACACATAGCGCATATTGGTGAGGCGCTATGTTTCGCGTTAATACAGGTCAACATGCAGCTTAGTTATTCTTAAGTTGAACCAAGAGATCAATACTCAAATACCATTTGAAGAACGAGAACATCATCCAATTTAGAAATGCCACTAACATTTAATAAGTGGTTTACAAAGAGGAAAAAAGTGAAGGAAGTTCAAAAGGTCCAAATAGAACACGTCATAACATAATCGATCCCTACCTTGAAAAAAATATGCTAGGTTGCTATACTGATTTGGTTAATGACAAGTGGTATGGAGTTCTGCGTCACTTGAAAAATAAGCCTATCAATATACACACAGATCTAAAAGTTGCAGGGTATATTATTAAGGGTGAAGCTTATTCTACAAAGCATGAAAGTATGCGAATTTGGGGCAAAAAACTACAATGGGTTCCCCTTTACTCAAAACAGTGTGATTATGAAGTACTATGTCACTGGCATGGGCTTGTTGTACCACAAGAACTGTCTGCAACCTTCCAAACAAATACACACAAAGATGAACCAGAAGTAATTCGGCATTTAATGAAGGAGATTCTAGAGATGGAAAAGGCACTTGTTGTTCATCATAATATCGATGATCTTAACTACCTGAAAAGAACGGAGGAATAGTACTGGGATTTATTAGAAAATAAAAAATTACATAGAGACAATGAGTATCCTGTTTTCCCACCAATTATCGAGTGGGAGGGACTACCTAAGTTTCTACCACATATGTTGGACGTAGGAGTCCCATATTGTTGTAGAAAGCAAGCAACTGATCTTATTGATGATAGCGATAAAATACGAGAAATGTGTGTCAACTGGGGCCTAGATTACGATGCCCTTGGTCCCGAAAGGTGCGTACAATATGTTTACAAAGAAGATGAAGACGGTGACAATGAAATAGTGCTAGACAACGACGATAATGGCGAATGAATTTTTTTTTATTCTTTGGGTTGCATGTTAAACTGTTGTATGGAATCTTTAATTCTAAATAATAATTAGATTTAACCCCATTGGAAATATAATTTTATTTCATACATTTTGAAACCTGGACATTTACATAAATTTTGTACAACAAAATTACTCCAATAAAACACTACGTTTATCCTTGATAATTGGGCATATTGGATGAACTGCCACCTGGTGCTAAATTTTCACTGCTTCCCAAATCAGGTGAAGGATATTTACGACGGTCGTGTCCTGTTTGGGAACATATGCCACATTTACGCGCATAACATGCATTTGGTTCTGTATACGCGTTCTTTTTTGCACTTGCCGTTGACGCACATAATCCTTGTTACACACCATTTTAAATGATTCCGGCGGCCAATAATGCTCAGCACCCACTGGCTGTAACAGTCCACTATAGGTGTTTAAGTATGCAGCAACACTATATTATTTATCAACGTACCTCGTTGCCGCGAAACCTGTATGTTGAAAGCACTTCATGGCATGTGAGCATGGCAAGTGATAGATTGACCATTTTCCACAAGAGCATAATATTCTGGCTCCATTGACGGTGTGTGTATTATTCCCACAGTTGTGATGTAGACTAGTGCGAACTTCAAAAATATTTTACTCGCTGCAATACTGCAAAAATGAATGACACCGTGCTCGCTTCCTATATTTCTCAAATCGTTTTATTGGTTGTGGCATAAATTCAACACCTCTTTCCATCAATGACGACGCACCTCTAGATCTTTTAATAAACCTCTCCGCTATCTGCTTGAATGACATCCGCACCACAGTAGTTACTGGCAATCCACGTGCAGATTTCAATAACTCATTGAAAGACTCTGACACATTTGTAGTCAGAATTCCCCATATTCTACCACCATCCGCATGTAAATTCCACTTGTCAAGCTCATGTCGCATCAACCAACGATAGGCTTCTGGGTCTTCCTGCCTAATCAATTTCATTCGCCTCCTGAATTTACGTTGGTGATCTGTTGCAGTCATCCCCATAAAATCATGCAAGTCCTTATTCGGATAAGCCCTCTGGAAGTTGGCCTTCAAGGGCCTAATTCGGATAAGCCCTCTGGAAGTTGGCCTTCAAGTTGGCGTACGGTTCCTGCCATGCACGCAATTTCTGTACAGAACTTAAAATACCATCATACTGATAAGATATTAGACAAATACCTGAACGCTGTTTGACAACGTGCTCCTTCAAGTGGTTCAAAAACAATGTCCACGTCTCTTAGCTTTCATTGGCACAAATAGCAAATGCTAGGGAAAATATACTTCCATTAGCATCTACAGCAATGGCGATCAACAACTTAATATCATACTTTCCATAGACATGAGTGTCGTCTATGGATATTACCGGCCGATAATGTACAAAACCATCAATGGCTGGTTTAAATGCCCAGAATACATATCTGAATATGTATTCTGGTATTCTCAAACTCCGCTCAAGCTTCCATTCAACAACAGTCCCGGGGTTAAAGTATTTCAATGCAACTATGTACCTGGGTAGAGAGGCAAATGACTTATCCTAATTACCATAAACAATTTCAAACGCACGTTTATGCCCAAGAAATGCCTTTCTTTTGGTAATGGTACATCCATATACCTGGTGGACAGATGTTATACACTCTTTGATCTTGTACCTTATGGACGCTTCAATGTGTGGAATCAAGACAAGAGAAATTAAGTCAACATTCAAGTTAAAATGATTCCCACTGAATGTGTTCATTTCACAATTATGGGTGCCAATGTATTTCCCCACAATCCATATATTTGTTTTCAACTTTCTCGCACGCAGTATTTAATTACAACCTTGAAACCATCTACAATAAATAACCTTGTATACTTCCTGAGATGACTTATGAACCACGATCTCACGACACTCTTTTATGCGGTACATTCGCACCGCCCTGCTTAGGCGCGCTTTATAAGCAAAAAATATGCCTTTTGACAGCACCGTTGCTCTAGATTCATCCCACATTGCTGTCCAAATTTCGTCAAGATCCCTTGTGAGGGCATGGACATCCGACATACTTGGCAACTGATCATGGTAGGGAACATCCCTTGAATAAAACGGCACATGGGACTCATACACTCTTGGTCTAACGGGAGGTGGAGCGTGCTCCCTCGTCAAATCAGGTTCATCATTCTAGCCTCATCACAACACCCTCATCAGGGAAGGGTGTGTCATCTCCAGACTCGTCAGCATTATTGTCATAATCACTATTATCTTCCTGACTCTGCGCATCTACCAGATCCCGATTAAATATGTGATCTTCGGGCAATTGAGTAAGGACAGGACCTTCAAGTTGCTCGTTTTCACTGCACAACCAATAAAATAATGAGTTTATCAAATTCATCCAAAATTTACACATAAACTTTATCACTTCACTTACAAATCATAATGTGTTGATATCCCATGATGTACATTATCCTGTTGCTGATGACTCCCAGATGGACCATCATGATCCAACACATCAAAACTAGGTATATTCCAACTGTCTGTTGGTTCATAACTTGTAAAATTCATATCTGGTCGGTACCCCCTATCGAATATATGAGTGTTAATACACATTCAATACATAAAAATAAATATCGTAACACAAAGAAAAATTGAAGTTTACCACTCCGCTTGTGGATTATGTAAACTTGGAGAGAAATTATATACTCGCTCCTCATTCGCCCATGGAGATAGGTTTAGATCAGGCCAAACTCTATCACTCGGAACCTGTTCGGCTAAACCTGCTCCAAAATAATCACCTGATGATTGAGGGATATTCCTGCTTTACGGAACCTCATTATTATGAACGTCTTCAGCCTTGACGTACATTTCCAATATTTTTATCACAAGAAGTTCCTGGTGTTTATCCTGAGTCCTCAAAAAATCTGTCAGAGTTTCATCGTCTTCGATATTAAACTCAGCATAACAAGCAACCCCTTGCGGAGTAACAGAATACGAATATCTCCCGATTACTTTAATATTCACCGAATATTTGCTCACACTCATTCTTTACATAACAACAATACTAATCTATCGTATTCCATTGTAAGTGGCAACTTAACATGACACTATGGAGAACAACTATACCGTACTAAGTTATTCTCCGCCACAACCTCATCTCTCTAATATAATGAAATCCTAATTTTTCGCTCTTCGGACATTATGACAAAATACAAAATAACTTAACGAAAAATCATTTCGAAGACTTAAAGGATGCTAAATGGATTTTTACCAAATTCTGATACTCCTTAAATAAGGAAAAACCCAGTCCGGGGTACAATTATTTAATGTATAACGCATTCATAATATGCGCTATACCCATATGATTTATTGGTGCGTCAGTTAAGTGCAGATGGCTTATTGGTGGAGCCACATTTTATATATAGTTCGGTGAATAACCGCGCTATATATAAAATGGTGCTCAATTTCTTTTTTAACCTATTTGTGTCTCTTGAGTCCAAATGAACCATACTTTGGTTCCGGACTCCCTTTTTGCCTCTTTACTTAGATAATCAGATTACTCCATCCCAATATTAGATAATTAAACTAACTCGAGGTGACGATGTCCCAATATTGGCCATAGCCAAAATGAAAGAATTAAAAAAGTGCTAGGTAAAAAGCATTCTACACGAGGGCTCAATGAATCAATGACTTGCACTTTAGTATGACAAACACATTTATTGCTCTTGCCCTTTTTACTAGTGTATGTCTGGCGGTAGGTTTGTGCATGGATTGGATCGGATCGAATTTAACATATTTCGGATTCAGATTTCGGATTTTGGATTCTACAAAATGCAATCCGAATCCGATCCGAATTAATATCGGATCGGATCGAATTTTAAAGTTTGGATCGGATCAGATTTTTGGATTTCGGATCGGATTATTATGCCTCAAAGTTGCAAACTCATATGTATATTTTCTTTGTAAAAGAGGCAATACAATAAGAAAAATTCATGTTTCTGCAATTATGAGAATACTATGGTGCCAATATAGCTAAATCCAGCAATTGTAAAGGTAATAACTTGGAGGAAGATATAAATGAAGTACTGACTATCCGAAATTAAAGTTTAATATTTATATATGCCCTAATAATTTCGGATCGGATCGGATTACAATTATACCAATCCGAATCCGATCCGAATATCCGAAAATTTAATAAACACAATCCAAAATCCGATCCAAATATCCTAAATCCGAAATTCGAAATCTGAAATTGAGCGAATCGGTTAGGATTTCGGATATCCGATCCAAATGAACAACCCTATCTGGCGGCCATGCATGTATACATGAAATTCTACTAGCTTTGACAATTATATTTTTTTCGATAATCGAGATGTAAAGATCAATTTATACGTAATTCGACTAATTCAACAGAATATTTATTATCTCGTACCGGTATATGTATCAGTTGACTTTGTCCAAAAAGGCTTAGAAGATAGCTTTGACAAGTATTGCATATTGAATTGCCAACTCTAAGCTTATTTGCATAGTGTCAACATAGTTATACTCTTTGTTTGTGTTGTACAAAATCCAAACATGGTTATGCTCTTTGTTTCCGTTGTCAAAATTGTAATTGCAATTAATTATGTTGTCTGATTAAGTTATATATGTGCAATTTTTTTGTAATGATATTAATGTAATTTTATATATTTTAGCACATTATTTACCGAATTATGATTGTTATAAGCACACATATACTATTATATGTAACTTAACATGATAGTATAAAATATTATACATTATCATGTAAATAACCTGAAAAAAAGTTACAAAACTATGATGTCATTGTTGTTTTCGATTAGAGGGTCAATTGATTTTGTGGCTCTTTACAAACTTGTTTTTTTTGTTTTATGACCTTATATTTTATTTTTACACATGAAAGATTTACTTTTACCGGTAAAAGATCTATCTTTTTTATAAAAGATCTAAAAATATCATTTTCTTAGTTTTAAAATGGTAAAGGGACATGATATACAAATATCACTCTATTAGACGGGTCGGTGGAACAAAGGCTCTATAATTTAAAAAAGGATCAACTAATTTTTAATTTATTTACCTAGAAGTAAAACAATAGTCTGCATGAAATGCCTTATTTTCGGATACACTTATTTGTTTGTTCTGAAAAACTGCCAATTTGTATCTCCTCACTTTGTCGCTCAATCCTGGACTCTTTTGAAACAATTATAGGGAAGTACATGCAGGGTACTTCTCCAACCAATTTAGCTTATGTTCTTTTTTCTTATCTAATTTAGCCTATTTTGTAAGGAACTAAGGATATAGTTTGAAACTTCATTTTACCTATTAACAAAGTATTTAGAAAATCTGTGTCAGAAACTGATTTGAGAGTGATATTCGTATTTATCGTCACATATTTAAACATTATTGGTGAATTAAAGTAAAAGTTTAAAACTCCATGGTTGGGGATTTCAAAAGCTTGAAAACTCATCAATGAGCGCTACTAGAAATTCGCTAAAAATCGATCAAAATTGGTCGGTTATGGCCAATTACCGACCAAAACGCGACCATTAGGGTGTGGACGGTGTTTTGATGGTCGGAATGGCTTACCGACCAAAGTTGGTCGGTAGCTTAAAACGACCATCTGACAAGTTTAAGTACTTACCGACCAACTTTGGTCGAAAATATATTTTATTAATTTAATTTTACCGACCAAAGTTGGTCGGTTTAACTAAATTATATATTTTTTTAATTATTAAAATTTAAAAAAAACGACCAACTTTGATCGGTAATTGAAAATATATATTTTTTAAAAATAATTAAATTAAACATTACCGACCAACTATGGTCGGTAATCTCAACAGTGCAGGCAAAATACCGACCAAAGTTGGTCGGTAATGTTGAATTCTGGGAATTCAATGTTCATTAACCGACCAACTTTGGTCGGTATTTTGGAATAATTTATTTTTTTTATTAAAAACCGACCAACTTTGGTCGGTATTTTGGAATAATTTATTTTTTTTATTAAAAACCGACCAACTTTGATCAGTTTTTCTGGGTTTAATTTTGGCATAAAATGCATGTTTTGGCAGCTACACCACCTGCCAACATACCAATACACCTAATAACAACAACAACACCACAACAACAACAACAACAACAACAACAACAACAACAACAATAACAACAACAACAACAACAACAACAACAACAACAACAACAACAACAACAACAACAACAACACAACAACAACCAGAACATTCAATAAATACTTTAAAACTAACAAATTAAAGTTCAATTGAACATAAAAATCCAAAACCAAGTTAAAACTAATTACAACTAGTTCAAAACTGGTTCTATTTGTCTAGTTCAACGTATATAAAAGTCAAGGGGTATTTTCTACAACATCATCATCACCGTCTGATGAACTTTCATTTACAAGACGATATAGAGAACTGTCTTGTGGAGGACGGAAAGAACGATCACGGGGAGGACGGGAGGAACGATCACGAGCAGGACGGGAGGAACGATCACGTGGAGGTCGACCCTCTGGAGATGACTCACGAGATCGGGGCAATGGCAAAGCTCCACTAGATAGGAGAGTTCTGATCTGAGCTTGCATGCCAAGGAATTGAGCATCTTTAAGCCTTTCTCTTTCCTTGGCCGCTTCTAGCTCGGATGTGAGCTTTGTCACTATCTCCCGCATAGCGGAGAGGCTCTCCCTATTAAGTTGCTCGCCTTGAGAGGAAGTCCCTATTCCTCGCATTTCACACTTATAATGATGGAAGTTTTTAGTAGGAAGCCCGTATACCTTCCCCCATTTTGGACCGCCAACAGACTCCAACCATATTCTTTCAGCATCCTCATCCGAAGGTTGGGTTGGCTCACCCGATTCACCAGCTGGATGACTACGGATGAATTCTTCCACGTTACTTTGGTAGCGACCCTATATTATTTTAAATTAAATCAGTATTTCAAAATTTTTATAAAAGTAAATTATAATACTTAAAGAAAATTAAAAGCTTACATATGCAGTCGAGGCCCGGTCCTCGACCCACCTATCTTGATCTCCCTCTTTCTTCTTCTTTACAATATGCGTCTCCTTGAATAGCTCATCATGACTCATTGGACGCCCATACTTCTTTTCCTGAAAACAAATTAATTTAGTTAATAAACAGAATAGATATACTTAGAAAAGTAAAATAATTTAAGCAATTACGTTTCGTCCAATAAGGCAACTCCCAAAATATACTCTGTTTCGTCCAATTATGATTAACACCATATCCGGGGAATCTATAAGGTGGAGCCTCAGTAACTTTACTGAAGTTCTGGACCCTCTCCCAAATTTTCTCACCTGAAAGTATCGGAGGTGGAGAATTATATTCCACTTTATTCTTTTTGAATGCATTTTTTATCCTTCTAAACTCATGATCATCAAGCAAGAATTAACGGTGACAATCAAACTATGATTGCTTTCGGCCATGTTTCAAAGTGAACGCTTTACTATTTTTCATGCAGTAAGGACAAGCTAGCTTCCCAGCAGTCATCCACCCAGACAACATTCTATACGTAGGAAAATCATTAATAGTCCACATTAAATTAGCACACAAATTGAAATTTTGCTTGGTTAATATGTCATATGTTTCAACACCATCATACCACAATTGTTTTAGCTCATCAATCAAATATTGCAAATATACATCAAATTTTTCAAATTACGTGAATCGGGGATAATATAATTTAAGAATATATATGGACTAGTCATACACAACTCAGGTGGTTGATTATAAGGTGTAAGAAAGACATGCCAACATGAATATGGTGTCGTAGATATAGAAAAAGGCGTTAAGCCATTCGCACACAGACCTAACCGAATGTTCCTTGGTTCACTAGCAAATCTGGATATGTCCTATCAAAGTGCTTCCAAGATTCTCCATCTGAAGGATGACACATAACACTGGGTGGTCTTCTATTTTCAAAGTGCCATCTCATATGAGGAGCAGAACTCATCGACGCATATAACCTCTTTAACCTATGTATAAGAGGTAAATAATGCATCGCCTTGACATCGACCATATTCCCGCTGGAAAGCCTCTTGAAACGAGGCTTTTCGCAAAATTTATAACTGTCTAAAATTGCATCATCTTTATAATATAACATGCAACCATCTTCACAACAATCAATTCTCATTGACGAAAGTCCTAACTTAGAAACCAATCTCTTTGTCTTATAGAAATCACCAGGTAAGTTGATATTATGGTCAACTAGTTCACTCATAAGGTCAATGAAAGAGTCCATGGCTGCTTGAGAAATATTCCAATCAGATTTGATACTTAGTAATCTAACTGCAACAGACAGCTCAGGGTGCGGATTTTCTTCACGTAGTGGACGACTAGCTTCTTCTAACTGTTCATAAAAATATTTTGCGTCATCATTAGGAGTTTGTTCAACATTTTCATTGGGCTCACCCACGAAGTGCATCCCAAAAGCATCCGCAACCATATCCTGAATTCTAGAATCAAGATTTGTATTCTCCACCGACCTACTACTTTCACCAACAACCATGTTATGAA